>NC_137615.1:25650077-25675077 GCF_963280865.1 Gymnoscopelus braueri
TTAATAGCACAAATAATGCCATTAAAGGAACACACCGGTGTTCTGGCATGTTTTAAGAATTAAGGCATTAATTGAAGAGCACTTTTAACGTGCTCTTCATTTACTACAACTTATGGTACAATGTACTTGACATATACTGCTGACCATTTTCCAAATAATACTTGTTTGAGTTTCATGGAAGCCATTGGATGAATTGAATTTTACTACGGTATGAAAATCAACTTGCAGGGACTTGAAGCTGCAAAAAATAGGTAATCAGACATGGTAAACATCATTATCATATTTCTTTTTTTCAAAGTTATGTTAGCATTGCATTTTGTAATGCATTTAAAAGCATGGATTGATTTGAAAAGTCTAGCCGTCTCAGTGTCATGAGAAAGGTTTGATGTTTAGCCAACATTGACTCAGTTATTCAGTTGAGTATGAGAAGAAAAATAGTCTAAAATCTAATCTAAAAATAAAGCCATTAACAGGAAGTGGTCTATGTTTATGTACGATATATGGTCGAAGCTTTGAATAGACAATGACATGTATTCATGACTTTGCAATGAAGGAATGTCCGGGATAGTCTTTTTTCAAGGTTTTGTGTCTATTAGTTTTGTTCTGTCTACGGCTATAGATGGCAGAGTCATGAATGATCATGCTTTGTTGGTGGATTGAGGAAGTCTGCCAGTATCAACAAATAGAGAGAACATCAACTATAATTCATGCGCTTGTTTTTTGTGTTTATTGTTTTTATCAATGAGTAACAGGATGTTTTAACGTCTTTTTTTAAGTTTCTCAGTTGTTCCTACAAAATGTACAAAGGGGCTTGAATTTGTGATTGGTGAGGCAACGAGGATGCAAAGCCGTTGTGCTGGCCGTCCACAGGTCAACAGAAATAAATAGAGTACTGTTGTTGTGGCTCACTGTCAGCCTACTCAAGGTCACTCCAGTGTGGGCAATCTGGCCATGTTGTTTGGCCTGTGCTGCCTTGCTGTCTGACCTACATCTCACTCCATGGGCTAAATATATACAGTAGACCCCTCATTACATAGCTACCAGATTAATGTGGATGAAATCTGAGAGCCACTCCACTCTCTACTACTCTTCAACTCCACAGCTATCACCCTTCTCTACATAGATCTCCCCATTGACCATATTGCATGCACACCCCCCCAGCAAAATGGCCACCAAAATTATATGTATTTGGCCGCGAACCCTCACACATTTTCACAATATGTTTTTTGGCAGATCTTCAAGCTCATAGTGCGGTATGAAGTGACGTAGTATGAGCTTGTATATCTGCTATTTTTGAATAGCCAAAGTATAAAATATGGTTACAATTATTGTGATGCTGTACTAAAATGACACAGATGCTTTCCCGGTTTTAATGGCTTAAGACAACAGCACAACACCATACTCTCACTATCCCAAATATGTGGATGCAAGCTTTTGACAAAAAACATAGCACACACATGTGCACACACGATCTTATGAATAAGAAAGAAGCTGTTGCCACAGTTTGCCCCTCTCATGCCCATTCACAAACGTAATCTCCCTCTGATCAGAGCATGCAGTGTCTCCACTGAACTGAAAACGTATACAAGCTGGGCTTTTTTTCTCTGGTTCTACTGCCTCATGCATAATGCGCTGTGGATGTATACAGCTGAGGCCAAACACAAAACGCTCAGGCACTTCCCACACCTGCACACACTTGAGTGCATGAGGTGCAGGTGTGCATTCTTGTCCTGCTTGAGTCAATCTAGAGCCGCTGGTGAAAGTCACAGCCCCGACAACAGCAGAGCCCTCGAGCGTGCGTTTGTTTTGTACCAGTGTGTGACATGCGGATATTAGCATGTAATGGGATAAGTTGGAAGCCAGCGTGCCACGTGACAGTACCATTCACTGATTCTTCTGAACCCATATGGCAGTGTATTCACTGACCCTCCTCCGATATCCCCCCCCTCCCCTCCGCCTCCCACATACATCAATCCATTGGTCCATCCATCGCTGTACTCCCCTCTATATCTGACTGCCTCTGTTAAGGCGTGCTTTACTTACATATATACCGTACCCACACCTGGCAATCACTGGAGAGGCAATTATGTTCATTAGCGCACAAAAGCCACATACTTCACCACCAGAAGTGGAAGAGGATGGGGGGTTGGGTTGTGTAAGGGTGGGGGGGTGGTGAAGAGTTTGTCTTTTTATTCGGTTGTCAAGGGATGACATCACACCATGACTACCTGATGTGATGTAATCAGATTCATCACGTCACGCTGCTCTTGATTGGAGTCAAGGAGGTGTTGATTGGCGTCTCTGTCAGGGCTTCAGCTTCACTCTCTTTCATCATCGACGCTGTACATGTCACATTACCTCACGTTGCAGTGCTGGCTAAAATAGCGCCAAGTAGGGTATAGGCTATGTTTATTCAGCATAGGAGATGAAAAGTGCAGGGATGATCTACAACCGCGCAGGAACGTGTAATTGGTGTGGGTTTGTTCGCGGATAAGATTACGGGACACACATACACACATACACTCAGTCACGCACGCATGCACGCACGCACGCACACATGCACCACACGCATGCACGCACGCACACAGGCAGGCACGCACGCACGTGCACACACACACACACACACACACACACACACACACACACACACACACACACACACACACACACACACACACACACACACACACACACACACACACACACACACAGTCACAATCAGTCACAATCAGAATTAGAAAATTCCTTTGGGTTCTTTGTTTCACCAGGAAGATACACTGTAAAAATCCTCCATGTTAATTACGGGTCCATTTGGGTCCATTTTGTACACTCAGAATAAAATGAACACTGAGGATTCTTACTGTGTACCTTGGAGATTTGCAGTGTGGGTTAATGGGCATCTAACGGGTTAATGTTGGAGGGAAAAGGTTTTCCTGTCTTGGGGGTGGGTGGAGGAGGGTTGACGTTTGGAGGCTTGCAAACCCACAAGTCAAACAGTAACGAAAACACTTCTGACCTGATTTCCAAGAGCCGGGGTAGTAGAGAAAAAAAACTGCCAGGAGGGGAAAGGAGGATTTTAAGTTTAAGACACAGAGAGAGAGAAATCAACGGCGTTAGAGAGAGAGAGAGAGAGAGAGAGAGAGAGAGAGAGAGAGAGAGAGGGAGAGGGAGAGAGAGAGGATTTGCAAACAACAATCTCAGGCTGTATGCATGCCTTCCTTCCTTCCTTACTTTATTTCATTCTTTTTAGTTCCTTCACTCTCTCTCTCTCTCTCTCTCTCTCTCTCTCTCTCTCTCTCTCTCTCTCTCTCTCTCCCCCCCCCTCTCTCTCTCTCATGTGTCTTTCTAGCATTTGGCCACCCGGTCCAGCAAGGAATGGCTGTCGCCCTAGGGAACAAAGCGCTACAGCTAGCTCTTCGGAGCAGGAAGTTGGCACGGGGCCAGCGGTGGAAAATCTATACGCCGTTGCATAATATAACATATCTTTACCTTAGATGAACTCTGAGGAGGCCCAGCAGCTGTGAGCAAACAGAGCTGGAGGGGAGGGGGGGGGGGGGGGGGTCTGTGTGACTGACTGACTGACTGTACGGATGAGCGTGTGTGTGTGTGTGTGTCCTGTGATACTTGTGACTGTCTACCAGCAGAGGCTGCAGACCTGAGGCTGTTTGAACCCTCCATGACATTTGAATAGAACACAGTTGAGTGAAACAAATCACTTCAATGTTGAGCAGAGAGAGAGAGAGAGAGAGAGAGAGAGAGAGAGAGAGAGAGAGAGAGAGAGAGAGAGGCAAAGCACACAAGTGTAGAGTAGAGTAGAGCAGAGTAGGACCGGGGCAGGGCTCGGGGGGTTGCAGTCGAACACAACTCTGTGGCTTTTCTATTTGGCCCGGCCGACCAGTAACTACTATCCCACTACAGCTGCACTCGACTCTGCGAAGGGAACTCAGATATAAACTTTCTGCTTTGTTTAGGCTCTGAGAAATAGCTGCAGGATTAGTGTGCGTTACACGGAAAGTTGTATATTTGACTGGAAAATTCGGCGCAGGATGGGGATCTCATGTCGAGGCTAATATATAAAACACAGATGGGGCCAGATTTAGCTTTTACTCCATGAGGTTACCATGCAGGAAAACCCCTCCTCTCCAAACACACACGAGGCTCTATAACAGTTTATAAATTCACAGAGACACTGTGCCCCGCTTTCTACTGTCTCTCGTAGCCATTATTAAGACGTCTCGCTGCGCCTGACAGCCTCTCGATGTTCTTTTAGAAGCCTCTTGTCATGTGATCGCCCTCTGCCCCCGAACGGAGAAACGGCGCATTCGGCTGTCATCTTTTTGTGGTTGCTAGTTTTCCTTTAAGCTTTGTTGAAAAGGGAATTGCGGGGGAGAGAACCTTAAAGCGTCCCTCTGTCTAATATGTCAGGCTGCTGTCAGTCTCTTCAGCATGCATGGCGTCTTGGGAGAGGCCCTGTGAAACTCAAACAGGGCTCATTATGGTCATCATCTGGAATAAAGCGCAATCATCTCAGCCACCTGTGGCTGGCTGCAGAGGATAGACCAGTTTTCTAGACTGTACAGGGATCCACGTCCATACGAGCTGCATATCCATTCGCACACATTTGCTTTCATTCGTTATGTTTTTTTCTTCTTCTCTTCCCCTTCCCTTCATCCCTGCACCTGAATAAGATGGATTCTAGGCTAGAGTTAGGACTCATGAGGGGACCACAAATTGGCCCGTATATATTGGCCTGGAGATTTATGATTAAAGTGAATAGGGATAGTGTGGGCGGGTATGCAGAGGTGTATATTATAGTGGGGGGGGTTTTAGGGCTTTTTTCTTTTTTTTCTTTTTGGGTTTTAAGGACCGTCGATCAACCACAGCACTGGGTTGGAAGACCTCAAGGATAATAGGGGTGTAGAGGTGTAGAGGAAGCTACAGCTTTTTCACCCTTCAGCTGAAGAGAGAAAGATAACTGGAAAAACTAAAAGAATCAACAAATACTTGGCAGAAAAATAAACAAAAACAGAAACTACAAATTATGAATGAGAGAAGCGAAAGAAAAGACAAGCAAGTAGTAGTTTAGTGTAGTGTGTGTGTGTGTGTGTGTGTGTGTGTGTGTGTGTGCGCGTGTGCGTGTGCGTGTGCATGACTGTGTTGCGTGTGACTGTGACTGTGTGACTGTGTGCATGCGTGCGCGTCTTTACGCGCGTGTGTGTTGTGAATACAGTAGACCAGCAAGCATTCCAAATCCTTTTATTTTTTCTACCAGTGTGATTTGTTTGATTTACTCCCCATCAATCAACGGAAGACATATTTAAGCGAGCTCGATGTATATTTGAGAAAGAGTCTTTATGGCCGTGGCTGTTTGTATTCTTCCTTTTACTTTCCTTGGAAGCGGACTGTGATTAAAACAGACGATATAGGAGTATAGTATTTCCTAGGGGACTGGAAGGAATGCAAATGCATCATAACCATATTATACTAGTTAGGGGGCTGCTTCCATTGCCAAGTCCCTGGATACAGGGGAGAAACGACACACGGCTCTCCTTAAAGTGAAGCTAGTTCCACACAAAGGAAGCCAGCGATCCGCTCCGCAGTAAAATCCAAACTACAGCAACAAAAAAACGATATCTGACACTTTTGGACTATATTTGACATTTCATAGGATACACACAACCAAAGTCTTTTGCTGCATAAAAGCCAGATTTGATTAAATGAAGGCCCCCCACCCCCAAAAAGAAATAAAAAAAAGTTTATGCATGTGTGTGTGTGTGTGTGTGTGTGTGTGTGGGGGGGGGGGGGGGGGGGTTGTATTTGCGTGTGTGCATGCATGTGTGCACTTGTATGTGTATGTCTGAGTGCTGTACACAGCAAAATCCGGACTCCGGACTTTACTGTGTAGAATCCGTTTGGCATTTTTGTTGTGAGGGAAGCATGTCGCTGGTGGGACTTTGGCCTGCACAATCCCCCCTCTGTTAAAACAATGCGGCAGTTGTCCTCTCTAACCTAATTACTCCCTCCAGGGGGAGAAAGGCAACAGCACCAAATCCCATAGTTAGGAGCTCTGATCTGGGCCCTGCTGTAAGAAAAGGCCTCATTCATTTCCCTCCTTCCATCCAGCACGCACGCACGCACACACACACACACACACACACACGCACGCAAACGTGCGTACATGTGCATACACACTTGGGTACAAACACAACGCACATACCTACTTTACATATACTGTACTGTAATATTAATACACACACACACACACACACACACACACACACACACACACACACACACACACACACACACACACACACACACACACACACACACACACAGAGCAGGTATGTGTTCAGATTATGAACTGTAACACTTATGCTGTATTCTCACTGGTACACACTCAAACACACAAAGATTTTGTTTTTTTACCGTTTCATGATTGGGTGGTATCAGATCTATAATCTTGATATTTTTTCATTAGCCTGCAGTTCTTCCTGAACTCATTTCCTATGAGGTATGGATAGTAATATTTGTGAATATTGTACTTGAAAATGTATTGAGGATATTGAAATAATCTTACAAGGATGTTTTGTTTTTATGATTTCCTGTCCTGTGTTTACCTACGCACAAAAATACAATATGTATATTATTTGAGGGACACAACATAAATTATTTTTTATTGCAAGAGAGACCAGGAATTTGATCTGTATCAGCTATTGTTAGTTCCTTCACTGAAATAGTAGAAATAATATAATACTTCAGATTCAGTGTAATGACCTGGTGGGATTTCCTTTTGATTCCGTAATAACATTCATCTCACACAATAGACCAACACTATCACATGGCACATATTCTATCAACTATACATAATAACATTTTTATTTAACCCCGAGAGTGTGCAAAGGGAACCAAATGGACCCGTAAGTGTCCATACATTGTTCACACAATTAAATTAATAATTAAACTTAAACAGCACGGCAGAGGCATATTTACTGGACAAACATGTGTGACTGCAGAAGATGACAAGAGGCCATCATATGTTTTTTTTTAAAAACACATTATCATTATCATGTTCATATTACGTAGAAGCGGCTCTCATATCTCTATGTTCATCTGGGTCGTTCCTTTGTTTTTGTCCTTCCCCCATCCCCCCTTTGTCTTTCATCGCCTGCCGCCATCCCTTACGGGTATTGTGTTGGGTTTCTGAAACTTTATTACTGAAACTTCAGACGAGGAAGTCCGCACAGGAAGAGTGGAGAGGCATGTGGGCATAGTCACATTCGCCAATAGAGGAAAGGGTGTTAATGTCTTAAATGCTCCCCAAACGTCCTCCAACCTAGTTTGTTTTGTTTATTTGTCTATCCTTTTCTCAGGGAGGACTGCAGCGGCCATTGTGCGAAAAGTCTTGGGAAATAAGGCTTGAAGTTTATACTGGGAGAGCCTTGTGGTGCAGTGTTGTTGTTGGTCTAGACTGTTAGGGTTCAGACGTCTCTGTTTGTTTATCTGAAAGAACCCAAGGTTTCCTTCTGTTACCGCATTACTTTAGAGATGTGGAACTTAACGTTTCATTCCCCGTACATTTCATTACGTCCATTATGTGGTATTCATCGACGTTGTTGTCTTTGTAAATGAAGGGTCCTCTTTTCTGGATCACCTGCAGAAATGGTGGGATTTCAGGTGGTAGCCATTTTAGTTCTGTGTGTTCTGTGCGGTGGAGGAATAGGCTACGTAACGGCCCATGTCCTTGCATGAACGGGGCATGTGAGGAGACTGTGTGTGTGCGTGTGCGCGCGCGCGCGCGTGTGTGTGTGTGTGTGTGTGTGTGTGTGTGCGTGCGTGTGTGCGTGTGTGTCCACGGCCAGTGTTTGTATTAGGCCGACCTCCTTTCCTGCGGTGTGTGGCCTGGTGTCCGTCCGGCATATGTGGACCCTGCACCCTGCCTGTCCGCCTTGAAGCTTGCTCTGGGCTGCAGCGGAAGCCCTACTTCACCCACATTAGTATGGCTCTTCCTCCAGCCTCTGCCCCAATTTATTAACCCTATAACTGTCATTCACTCCATCCCTTATTTTACTTTTCACTGTGTCCTCTTAGGTGGACCTGATCTCTTAAATGCTAATCGATGGTGAAATAACATTTATCTTCAGTCGTCGCCAGTTTATATCTATGACTATGCTAGATATTGGTTCAAGTGGTTATGGTTGGCTAATGTGATCTTTCCTGTGCTTTAAAACAAATCTCCTTTGAGTTTTTGTCTCTCTTGAATTCTTTACTTTTATTTGTCTTACCTCAGCGCTACTTTTAATAATTAATTAATTTCTCTAGTCTTAGACTCTGTTTGTTTATTAACCACTTAAACACTAGTTCACCGGGTTCCCCCAGGGCTCTATACTTGGTCCTCTCCTTTTTTCCTGTTCACCAAATATTTTTGTCAAAAATAAAAAGCTTGTAGATCTGCTATTTTTGCTGAATGATTGCACCAGAATAGGGACGGTAGGGTTCAAGTGCAACTGTTGGCTGGTTAGGTCTTCTGTTAACCCTCTCTGCTACCTCCACATACAATGACTTCATTAACCATTTTTGTCCGTTCAACCCCTGTGCCAGTTTGTTAAAAAATGTCCTTTTATCCATGCTCATGATTGACGCCTTCTTGTATGCCCGTCAGCTACTTTATTAACTCTGTCTTTTCTTTGTCCTTAAAACTGGCAATGAGTTAATTAACTCTTCCTTTACCCTCAGTTCAGAATTTTGCCACATACACAGTATTTGTGTATTTGATAGTATATATAATACACAGTATTTGTGTATATGATAGTATGATAGTATATATGATAGTATAAACTCAATTATAATATTTAATTTAATTTGTCCTCTCTGATTTAGATCCTTGTTTAATTAACCAGTTTTTTTTAACGTTCACTGTAATACGTTTTAATGCTCTCAAATGACACAACAGTGAGATAAATAAGATAAATAAAGTAATTGTGGAAGGTAACAAAAGCCATCACTAGATGTGTTTCTTCCAAAAGAAAATAAATAACAGAAATTAACATCTGACAGTGGGACACCGTATACTTTCTTTCTTTATTTTCTTCCCTTTACTGAGCACCCCCACACTTTCGTTTTTGTTGTCTTTTAACGTTATTACCAGGAGATGCCCTCCTTTATCAGGGCTATTACAGACACACCTACAGCCACACCTCTATCAAACATCCCTTCGGTTGGTGTCGTTTTGCCTGCGGAGGTCAGCAAACAAAAGTAGAGGCCTGCAGGCACAGCATTAAGCACTCACATTTAGCTTTTATTCAAGGCCGGCGCGGGTGGGACCACGGATCATCAGGGCTTAATAAATAACTTCAAGCTAGGGCCCTGGCTTATTCACTTGCCTCGTGAAGGACAAAGTATAGAGATAAAAAAATATATAAACAAAAATAATAATAATAATACTACGTACGCAGGAGGCCATAGGGGGTGTGTGTGTGTGCACAGACATGGCGGGTTAGACGGTGGGGGTTGTGAGTTGGGGATGGTGGCAAATCATTTGCATAAAGGGCAGGGCAGTGTGCCCGGCGGTGGAAGAGGTTGGCATGAAGCCTCAAAGACTGGCAGAGAGAGACAGACAGTGAGAGAGACAGACAGAGTGAGAGACAGAGAGGGAGAGATGAAGAGGCTGTGAGAGAGAGAGAGGGAGAAAGAGAGAGAGAAGAGGGGGGGTGTGTAGTCAATAGTGCATCCCTTGTTTCGAGAGAGGAGGTCCCTAGCTGTTGGCAGGAGCGCTGGGTAAATCTCTTGTTTGATTGTGTGCTAGATTGGCCCTTTATTTCTCTGATTGCAAAGCGTTCAACACTGCATGAGTAGTGGGCTTTAGTTTCCCTGGGTCTTCATGTAAGGGGGGGGGGGGTTCCCTGCCCGAGTCTGTGATTGTCCCCCACATCACATATGTCTTTGAGTTTATATTGTACGCAATCAGTACATGTCAGGCGGTATTCATATAATCTCCGAATTCTCATTCACATTTGATGGATGAGACAGATGTGTTGTCAGAATTACGTATGTTTTGCATAAAACAGGGCACATAAGGATAATTGTATGGCTCCATGCTGCTAATGACAAGTGGCCTGCTTCTGTGTACCCTTCCTCCTCTTCTCTCTCTCTTGTCCTTTTTCGCCTGTCTCTCACTTTTCTCTTTTTTATTTCCCTCTCTCTCTCTCTCTCTCTCTCTCTCTGTCTGTCTTCCCTCCTGGAGAGGGCCTCAGCAGCCCAGAGCCACGGTCCCGCTGCTCCGTTATGCCGGCCCTGCTTATGGTGATGTCATAGTAGTAGAGAGTGAAAGGGACGATTATTTAGCATGGACTTGTTATTGCTGGCCCTGGGTCCATTCAGGCCAGGGCTTCAGAGTTAGCTAGAAGTAACGTAGCTCTGAAGGACCCTATAGTATCTTGGCTCTCACCCTCTCACTGACACTAAGGATTTTGCAGTGTGTGTATATGTCACTTACTATTATGGCTACGGACATTGAGGGGTCTGCAAACCAATGGTGACTAGAACCCTTGATTACCTGTTTAGTGTATAGGGATCTCTGGATGTAATTCGGTGGTATGATGATGGTGAGTGTGTTGAGAGACAGTAAGGGAGCACTGAAAAGGCAGAACATAAAAGGTTTTTCAATTAAATGTGGTATTTCCTGACAACTACTTCAATACATCTGAATCATTGCATAATTTTTTATTATATTTCAAATTTCAGGAATCCTTTGCAAAATCTGAGTAATTCCTCCTTTTAGAGTGTTGTCGTTCTACAAGAAGAGTAAAAGAGGGTTTAATTACAAAATGATGTGGCCATTTCGTGAAGAAAATAAAGGGACTTTCAATTGAATTAATACCATTAATAATTTGGTAAAAGCTGTGGTGATTCCCCACCACCCCACCCTGTATTATATTTCATTTATGGATTGAATTTTCCCAGCTCATTCAATCCTTGCAAGAACAATATTCAATATTCAGAATGGTGCGAAACACACAAATGCACAACGCTGTAAATTAATCTCGCAATACAGATTTATGGGGTCTCACTTTGAAAGAACCAATGTGGTGTTTTAAATTCACATTTAGTGTAGCAACACACATTGTATTTGGGTTTATCTTTAATCACCCATACAAATGCCAGTGTTCTGTCTGAACACACTAACTTTTCACGGTTTCAAATCACGATTGTGTTGTTTCAAATGACTTTTTTCCTCCAGCGGTGTGTGAAAAGGCTGACTTCGGTATTTCACACTCATCTCTTTGAAAGGAGAAGCAAAGCCCTACAGCTTTGTTAAGCTGCAAGTTAACACATGAAACCTGGAGAGCACTTGCTTCTTCAAGCCGTGTTGAAATTATAATTCCAACAAGCTCGCAGAGGGATCTTTTTTCAGAGACGGGGTTGTGGTGTAACATCCCTGTGCTTTATTGGGCCTATTGATGAATCATTGTACATTCAAAGCCTCTGTGACGTCTGTCAGCCAGGTGCATCGGACCGTTGAGATAAAAGTCAATGTGGTATGCAGTGAACTGAGCAAACGGAATCAAGCCTAGTAGCTCATACTGTACATTTCAACCACTTCCCACTTCTAACAAGATAAAGACTTGTATTGTAGATGGGTGACATTACATTTTATAATTGATTAATGAATGCATCTGTGTATATTAGGCCAAATGTGTCATGTTCAATGGGTACAGGACAGGTACTCGTCAACAAGAAGATGATTTGGCCTTAAAGGCTTATTTTCAACAGAAATGCACAGTTTATTTGTTCCCTTGGCCGTCCTCAGCGTGCAGGCGCCTGCGGAGAAAGTAAGCCTGAATGTTATTGTTTGATGAAGGCCCATCATCTGGTCTTTTTGACTGCTGTATCTCGCCTAATTTATACTTACAGTAGTTGCGTGCTGGACTGGTGACGTGCACTGAAAATAGCCGATCTACAAGCTCACAACACGTGATAGTGCCATGCAGTGTGAGCTTGCATGTAGATCAGTGAGCGGCTATTTTCTGTGCGCGATACGATAGTATAAGAGCGCGCTCTTCTCAAAGAACTGGTACTTGTACATAATATTAAAATATTGAATGTGAATGGAATATTTTCCAACCTCTATGACATTTTTCCTAGAGTTAGTTTTCCGCTTTTTACAGCCTACTTAGTGGGCCAGCCGAACTGAAGAGTATGATGATTAAACCTAACAGAGAAATGCAGGGGGGAAAAAAACAGTACAGATGTTAGTCCAAAATGGAATCAGGCCTAATCCATGTTGGTGAAAAATGGCTTCTCTGTCCTCCAGATAGTCCATTCCCCTTAAATCCGTCTTAATAAAGTCACCCAGCCCAGGAGCAGCAGAAGCAGCAGCAGGGGTATACAATATAGTTTCTGGGTTGGCATAGGGGTACAATATAGTCTCTGGGTTGGCACAGCAAAGAAACAGTCAGTCATGGCTGTTAAGGTGCTGAGTCGGCCTGCCCCAGCATGGCCAGCTGCTGTTGCAAACACACACGTTAGTGAACACACACACACACACACACACACACACACACACACACACACACACACACACACACACACACACACACACACACACACACACACACACACTGAGGGCAGGGCGGTGGTTCCTCCATTCAATATCATTTCAATAACACATTCTTTATAGACAAGAAGAGAGGTGCGAGTGATTGTATGTGTACTTATAGTGTGTAGACAGTGTGAATTTTAAGGTGTGTGTGTGTGTGTGCATGGGTTGCCTACGTGTGTCAGTGTGAGCATGTGTGATATGGGAGTTATGGCTGCATGTGACGTGCAGAGTCAAGAGGCATGTAGCGTTAGGCACTGCTGCCTCTCCTGCATGGTGATAGCCCATGGCGTGCTTGCAGCTCTGTCGTGTTCCATGATGGGACACGCCGCACAGCTCCTTTCCGCTGCAGCATAAATTAGGATTGTAAGAGAGATGCACTATACGCTAATGTGACATTATCAATGAATCGATTCATGCCATCGCTATTGTGATCTCTATCCCCAAACATTGCTGATTGCCACATATTTTATTATGTTAAAGGGCAAGACTTTCAGATCATATTCCCTCCCCAGTGCACTCACCCCCACCTCACCCCGACCCGCCCCCCATCCCACTCGTCAATTCTATCGTGTTGATCCTGGAACATTGGCGTGTCTCAACGCGTATTTCTCCTCAAGCGGGAACAGATATAATTTGATAAAATCACTGAACAGTATCGCAAAAACAAAGTGGCTTCAACTGAACCGAGTTCAACTTGATATTTCAATATTTTTGATAAGATAACCCCCCCCCCCCACACACACACACACACACACACACTTTTATTTTTCAGCACAGAATTCCCTCCCTATCTCATGTCGATTCACGCCCGTATTGTTTGTTTAGTGATGCATGGTTTGATTTGTCCTTTATAGCTCCAGATAAATCTTCCTGGGTGTCTATTGGAACCAGGCCTCGATATCTAGCACTCTTCTTGTACTCCACAGAAGTATGTAGTGCAGTAGTGCGATATAGATGTCAGCGGTGCAGTGTTTGAGGGTGAGAGGAGGAGGCACTGCTGCTGATGGTGGTGGTGGTGGTGGTGGTGGTGGTGGTCGTTGGAGAGGCTCAGAGACCCTGGGCGACAGCCGCCAGGAGGCCCAGACCGCTGTGCGGTGTGGCTGGGCAGAGCAGACCCCTGTCGGGGGCTGGAATGTGCCGTGCGTGCCTCCTTCTCGGATTGGCTCCACAGGCCCACCCCGGGCCCCCGTTAGCACGCAGCCACCACAAATTGCTTGCAGATTTTTAACACATAGTAACGCGCTGGTTTGTAAACTCGGATAATTACAACCAATGCGGGCGCTGCACTTCAAACGATCTTTTACGCATCACTCGCTCACCACAGAAAGAGAGAGCGTTGGGGTGGGACGTTGTACTTTTTACCTCAGCGCCGTTTATATAAATTACATATTTCTTCAAACTGATCGTTGCTCGGCCATTATTTTCAGGGACTAATGATTAACAGAAATGATCTCACATGATAACAATGGATGCAAGTGCGACAGGCACTTAAGCTTGTAGTGATGATTAGTGTATAATAAAAACCCTTGGCAGTTAAAGAAAGACATGTTGTGTGCATAATCCCAATACAGGAGGTAATGTAGCTGACATTACAGTATTTCAAGGTGACTCAGTACCTGAATTCATTTCAATGAAAAAAGACACCATGAGTGATTGAACATAAGCGCGTGTGTGCGTGTGTGCGTGTGTGCGTGCGTGTGTGCGTGTGTGTGTGTGTGTGTGTGTGTGTGTGTGTGTGTGTGTGTGTGTTCAATGACGTCGCCGAGCCTCTGTCAGTGTTGGCGTTGTATGCAGTCTTTATCCCTGCCTCACCCATACTGGGGGCTGCTGAATGCATCAGAAGAGACACATGCATCCAGCATACAGCAGAATCTGGTCTGATCATTGAACTCAGAGTGTACAAATTGGCCCATATAAGAGTCCATCCTCCTTCTGGCCTCTGTCGGTCTGTCATTCACCCATGGCACGCAGCTTCCCTGTCCATCATCGTATCCTTCCACCCTGGGGCTGAGTGAGTGAGTCGGCGATAGAGCCTATTTGAATCTCTACGCCCCCAACCCCCCACGCCCCCTTCACCTCGCCCTGGCCGATCCGGTCCTCTCTGCCACGTTCCTGTGCCCCGGCTCTCTCTCGGCGGTCTCGGCCGGGGTCAGTGGCAGCCGGTGTCGGGCTCCATCCGGGGTCAGGGACACTCAGCTGGGCAGGAGAGGACACAGTGGAGACACACCGGAGCTGAGTGGTGCTAATGAAGAGCCAGGCGGCCGGGAGGCTCTCAGGTTATGCGGACCATGGTCTAATTGGTCTAATGAGATACAGCACAGGCTGGGCCAGGTCAGCTACCGCAGGACGGCACATGGACAGGACAAAGCCGAGGCAGAAAGGCTTGCTGCTGCACATTGTGTACCTACTGCGGGTTGTAGAGAGAGAAAGGGACTATTATCAAGATTTGGGTTTTGGTCAGTGTTTTTAATGTGGAGATTGTTTGTACTGATAGGGTGGATTTCACGTAACCTAATTTGTTCAGGTTTTGGGGATAAACAACTGGCTAAATGATCCAGTTGAAAACATTCATTGTGAGAGACTCAGCTTTGTTTGGAAATGGGATAAAAAACAAAACCTTCAAATAGGGATTAATCACAACAAATATCCAACGGATTTCAGTCTGGCAACGTGATAATTTGGGTTGGATTTATTTCGGACTGAAGTCCACTTTAAACTAGATTAGGCTACGACTAGGCCCGTGTCATACAAGGTTAGGAAACAAGAAGGAACATAATCAGGCCTATAGCCTACTGTCATTTTATATCATTTGATGGCATCCAAACATTTAACGATGTAGAGATTTTTATGGCGGGTCCGTTAAACGTGGGCAGGATTCCTAAACGACCACGTTTATTTGCCAGTTCTGCTCACTAAAACACACAACACACGTAGGCCCTAGTGAGTCTACAGTCTAAATGTATATTCAGTGGTGTGTTCTACCATGTTACGCTATATACGTAGTATGACCTGCAGAATTGCAGGTATTTTTACTTTACTGGAGTGTTTCCAATTTGCAGTATACCTTAACTTCTATACTCCACTACATCTCAGAGGCAAATATTGTTCTTTTTACTCCACTACAATTATTTGAAAACTTAACTTACTATAGTTACTTTGTAGATTTTGATTATATTACAAAACACACTAACCACTTCAGCCCTATATATATTTCAGCCATTTGAAAATAGCCATCTACAAGCTCACAATGCATAGCAATGCAAGGCATTGTGAGCTTGTAGATCTGCTATTTTCAAAATATTTTTAATGCATTTTGAACTTCTGAAATGGGACATTCTGCACAATGAGTAGCCTACTTTTACTGTAAGTACATTTTGATACCAATACCTTTGTACTTTTACTCAAGTGCATTTTGAATTCTGGACTTTTACTTGTAAGTGAACAGAGTATTTCTACAGTACATTGCAGTATTGATACTTTTAAGTAAAACATGCGAGTAGGCTACCACCACTGCTAGTGCTAACCATTTCATCCATTGACTACGCGCATGTCGTGCAGGGAATGATTATCGTATGACGTATGCCCTCCGAAAAAACCTAGGTGAGTCTACAGTCCAGATGTATATAGTAGAAAAACATATCACAAACTTGCAAGTAACCTCAGTCAAGCTGAAATGATGTATTAATAAAGACTAAATCACCATCGAAATTCGGCAGGCCTGTTCTCTCCTGTTTTCCTAAAGGCATCCATTTAGGCCTATAGCCTAGTGCTGTTAAGGTGTTTACCACAAGTACGTGGCGTGGCGTGGCCTGTTTAATTTTTATGTTGGCTGGAAATACACAAATAGAGATTGTTCACAATTATTTGGCCTATGGCCTATTAAAAATGCTCGCCACGGCCCAAAATCTACCCTACATCGTCTTTAACAGCAGGTTTTGCACAGTGCAAAATCTAAATAAAAAAATATTGATCATGGTCTCTAACAATCAGATACAACTAATATTCCTTGAGTTTATGGTTATTTGTAAGTGCATGTTAAATATGTCTATTCACTCTATTGTTTAACGTCTCAACCGTTTAAAAACGACACAAATCTTCCAATTTCTCGTCTGATTGTCTGAACTCTTAATTGCTCCAGTTCAAGACAAAATCTATTCTTTATCAATCCAAATGAAAGTTGAAAAAGGCTATGTTGACTTAGTAATGAACGTGTCAAAACGTAGGTTAGTAACGTTGCTTTTCATTGTAGGCTATTAGGGCCCTTTCTGTTCCCACTGAAAGAGTTAAATGTGAACTTGGCAGCCAACGCGACTTCTCAGTCAGACGTGCTGAGAATGGAGAAATAAAGGACTTCAAAATCATTTCTTTTGTCTTTTATATTGGCTTAGATTCAGCTTCGTGATAGCAATTTTTTTTATTGGTTAGTTTTTTTTAATCTAATAGACTGAAATAGGAGTTTAAAACGGAACGATTTGCTGTCGCTATAAGAGAAGGCTTCGTTGAATTATATAGACACTGAATTACAGCACAATTAATTGAGTTGGTTTGTGTAAGGCCCCTAAAACAGTAGGCTAACGAACATTTTAGTATTAAAAACATGTATGGGCTCATATAACCAACTTATTTTTAAATATTTAGTCAAAATAGCCAACCTATGCTTTTAATTTCGCACTGCCCACCAGAATATAATAACCTACATTTTACTCTGGAAAAATGACAGATGTTGATATGCCTATTTCCCCTAGCTCACTGAATTAGTATTTTAAGCCTGGGTCATTCAGGCCTCACAGGCCTTTTGCTCATTCCAAACGAAGTGGACTAAATAGTGCCAAAAAAATAAAAATAAATTAATGAGCAGCATGGCTATTTGCATGTGTTTTGAGTTTCCTCTATACCGGTATTAATTGAAGCTGGATTTTATACTGACGGTGTAGCACAAATAGCTCCGCTTGCTTGAATGCCAGCCCTTTTCTCTCCGGTTTATTCATTTATTTCCATGTTCCTCCTGGCAGACTCGGGCGATGATGTCTTTACTCTTTTTAAGTATTCATATTTTTAAGTGCCCTGCGAGGAAGATAAAAAAATTTGATGCTGCATTTTTAATTGTTTTGGCTGAAGTCTTGGTCCTATTAACGGGCCTCGCTAATTTGAGCGAATCAAGCAGATAAATTGCTGCTCATGTTTAGAATATTTCGAACGTTATTGTTGTGGAAAAATATTCCATCACTTTGAATGGAGCCTACAACTGTTAATTAGGCGGATGTGCTGATTGCTGGCAGGTGTGTGTCTTTGTGACGCAGTCCCGAAAAGTTTGCCTGATATTTTAATAGCCAATTTACTGCGACTGACCTATCAGATCACTAGTGGGACTGTGTCGTTTATGACTCGTATCTTATTCTGGAACACTGCGTACTGTATATAGTTGGTCAAACTATAAGTCATGCAGAAGAAAGTTGAAGGCAACTAAAATCTTGGCAGCTCACATAGCCAAGTGGTTCTCAACCTGTGGGTCGGGACCCCCACGGGGGTCCACACATGATTTTGGGAGGGTCCCCAGTTAGATGACAGTAAAGTGACAATATAAGGACTTTTTTATACAAAAAAAAAGAAATGTAATGAAAAAAATAAACTCATTACTGCATACAAAGTAATCAACAAACTATACTATAAAAACTGGTCAAACATTTGCCAAATTGTCAAATAATATAAGAAAGAGGCAAAATTGTTGGAAATAGCCGATCTACAAGCTCACAACAACTCGCAGCGGGAGGCGTTGTGAGCTTGTAGATCTGCTATTTTCACAATATTTATCTGTGGACCTGAGTCAAACTAAATTGAATGCCTCAACAACTCTTACCATTCCAAGTGCTTGTCAGGGTGGGGGGTCCCCAGTTCAAATATGATTATTTTGCGGGGTCGTGGCCTGAAATGGTTGAGAACCACTGATATAGCCTACTAAGGAGCCCACTTTCATTGTTTTCAAAGGTATACTGTATGCTACATGATTATTGAAATAGGCCTGACGTTTGGGTTAGCTATAAGCTACCCATAGAGGCTGAGTTTTGGCTAACAGGTAGCCTAGGCCTACTTGGTGAAATACCCTAGTTGAAAACCTGTAGGCCTGCTCATACAGTGATAGGCTACTGTATATGCCTTTGGGGTCTGTGGTGCAGATATTAAGGCAATGACCAGTGTAGTTCAGTGGTTTTCAAACCTCTTCATGTTAAAGGACCCCAAATTGATAATTGGCCATGCGCCCCCATGAAAAACATTGTGCCAGGGACCCCCAGATGATTTGTAAACTTTTTTTCAAAATTAGCAGACATACAAGTCCGCATTGTGAGCTTGTAGATTGGCTGTTTTCGAATAGCCGAAAAATAAAATCAGGCATAAGTGTTTAAACTTGTTCTTGGGACCCTCTGGAACCCCCCCCCCCCAACAACCCCACCTTGAGAACCAGTGGTGTAGTAGGTCACTCAAGGATACATTGGCTGCATTTACAGTATATTGGTTGTAATTTTTTATTTTTATATAGGGTAAAACTTTTTTTCTTTTTACATGGAATTACATTGGTCATTTCACTGAGCCTTCCAAGAGACTGCGTAATCTTTGTTTCTGGGAAAGAGGCACGGGACTTTTCAAGGTTGTTCTGGCACACAGAGGGCAAAAAAGCATAGTTAAGGAAAATTAATCAAATCTGTGTGTAGCTAAATGTAATTTGTATGACATTTGTTTATTATTGTGTATTAACCTGATTCAGCTTCAAATTGGGCTTTTCCACTTCATTTAAAGCTTGTTGCTGACATTCTTTTATTGATTGTTGGACCTTTTTATTACTTTTTTGTTTTGCATACACACATGCATACACGTTTACATGCATAACACACATGCATAGTTCAAATATTGTTTCATTTAGAAGTTTGTCAATGTCTTCATCACTTTCATTAAAGTACCCGCAACCACATGATTCAGCAAACATTAGATGACAGGTCAAGCTGAGAATGTATTGGAGATGTATTGTCCTTCACTGAGCTGACAATTGATGGGCAAAAGCCACAAGCTTATAAAGCTAATGGAGGGAAAGTTGTCTCCATAAATCTCACAGGACGGGGAAATTTACTGCTGCATTTGGAAGATATTGCTGACCCTGATGTCAGAGAAACAATGCATCATCTCAAAAGCTGTAGCTGTGTGTGTGTGTGTGTGTGTGTGTGTGTGTGTGTGTGTGTGTGTGTGTGTGTGTGTGTGTGTGTGTGTGTGTGTGTGTGTGTGTGTGTGTGTGTGTGTGTGTGTGAGCACACGCACGCACGCACGCACACACGTTTGTGTGAGCACAGGTATACCAGTTTATGTAGTACTCTACTTTTTGTGCGTTTGTAAAGTGTTTAAAGGGCTTTCAATTTAAGCCACATAGTCGTAAGTCTATAAATACTGCAAACGTTTTTATTTATTTTTTTGATACTAGAAATGTGGGAGTTTGTTGAATTAATAATAACTGTAAATTCGGGAGTTGCTCTTTTGACAGCAGCGGCCGCTGCTGTGACAGCACCCACAATATCTTACCAGTCAAATTGCCTCATTAAGTTGACGTCACAAAATAAATCTCATTTGGGTGTGATATAGTGCAAACCAAAATCCAAGTCAGTTTCCAATCCATCTTCAGTGGAGCAGCCAAAAGTGTCTCTTGAATGACATCACAGATGGGTCTTGTTTAACTATCTTAACAACTCGCAACCTGGCGTCCCTTTTGAGCATGTCATACGCGAAGGTCCCCGCCCCCCCCCCCCCCCAGAATGTTCCACAGTTTTTTGAAAATAACAATCTACAGTCTACCCAACTAGTCTGTAGATTGGCTACTTTTGAATAGGCGAAGTATAAATATGCTGCAGTGCTCTCCACCCTCATAGGAGAAATGTTGGCCAATATAAAATCTATTTAGGGTATTGTTGTTATTGTTTGATCTTCCGCTGTACAAACCTGAGTGTTAATTTAACTGTACTGAGTGAGGATGATAAGGGTACAATTTCAACACTTTCAAGCCTGGCAACTCTATTTTGGACATGTCATCATAGGTGAGACCTTAAAGGGGTATCCATTTGAACCATAACCATTGACAACACACAGCCCTGCTTCTGGTGACTGATCATTCTAATGCATGAGGGGGCCGTGTTTTTAAATGTATTTGTATTAGTTTTTCCTTTTCTTTTCAAATGAAAAACAATTATATAAAAAGTAAGTAAAAACATGGCCCCCCCATGCATTAGAAGGAAGATATCAGTCACCAGAACCATGGACGTGTATTGAAGTTTTTTTTTAAAAAGATCAATGGGCTTATATAGGAGGGGAGCATATCTGATAAAATGAATATCAAAATATTGAATAAAGCAGCTTAAACACTGACTGAGGTGCACACAAAAGCCTGACCAGACGTTAAAATAACCCCCAGAAGTGTTTTAAAGTGAAATACCCCTTTAAACATTAAAAAAAGATAGCAGATCTAACAAGCTCATTACGTGTCACGGTGCGGCATGTGGTAAGCTTGTAGATTTGGTTCTTTCTGTATTTTTGGTGGTGCACCATTTTTGCTCAACACTATCATGCAACAAATTATAAAATAGGGTTCAAGTGGTTAAATTAACACTAAGGATTTTGCAGTGTCACCATTCTCAGTGGATAACTGTTCTTCTTTCTTTTTTTCTCTAAATACCAAGCTTACATTCCCAATCGATGATTCAGTTAAAAATGCCCCTTCCCAGACAGATCATTCAGACTAGTTTGGTAGACTGTGTGGAGCAGGTGCAGCCCTGAATGAGATGCTTCATGAGGAGGCAACATGGCCGCCATCCTCGCTCACAGACCGATCACCGAATCCCCGGGGATTTACGGCGAGCGGAGCACAGGGCAGATAACCAAAGGAGAAATTACGTCTTTAGCATTCACCCTCAGCTCCCCACGTTCGATATAGTGTATCGCTGAGGTATGAGTGGGTTTGCTCAAACAGAATTTATTTCTTTTTTACTGTGTCCTGTCTCCCCTGTGCTCTATAACCGCATTGCCCTTAACCACATTAACCCTGACGTCCCTATTTTAGGGACCTTTTTAAACATTTTCATTTTTCCCCCAAAAAATTGTGAAAACAGCCGATCTGCAATGCTCACAATGCATTCCGATGCGATGTATTGTGAGCTTGTAGATGGGCTATTTTCGCTATTTGGCGCACAACGAAGTATATAGGGCTTAAGTGGTTAAAACAAATTCCGTGTCCCCCTCTCTTGAATATGTTAATCTGTATTTTGTGTGTGTCTCTCTCTCTGTCTTTAAATCATCCGGGGCGACTCGTTCATGTGTCTTGTGTCTGGGTTTTGCTGTCAAAGGAGTGTGGCTGACTGGGTCTGTTTCTCGCTCTTTGTTTGCTGTGGTAAACCCATGAGCAGCTGCCGGCGGTGGGGTCTGGTGGGATTCTGAAGCTGTGTGTTCTCGCTTTGCCATCCTCTGCCAAGGTGGCATTACGCAAACTGAGAGAGAGAGAGACACAGAGACAGAGACAGAGAGAGAGAGTGGGGGGGTAGAAACCAAGAGAGAGAGAGGAGGGGGGGTGCAGAGAAGGGTGGGGGTTTGCATGTGTTACAATGGCGCCCGTAGTAAATATGGAGTCGAGCTGAGGGCTGCGGGGATTGGTGCAGGAGAAACCATGGTCCCCTGAACTTTGCCTCTGTGTCAGAGAGGAACTTGTCGATTTGGCAAATTGTACACCGTCGGATGGGGCTGCGTGCTCTCTGTCACTCCCGCCCGCTCCTCAACCCTCCTCTCTCTCTCTCTCTCTCTCTCTCTCTCTCTCTCTCTCTCTCTCTCTCTGTCTGTCTCTCTCTCTCTCTCTCTCAGTCTCTCTCTCTCTCTCTCTCCCTCTCTCTCATGCACTCTCTTGCACACACTCTCGCTCTCTCCCTCATTGCCACTAACCCCCCCTCCTCCTTCTCTCTTCCCTCCCTTTCAGCTCTTGAAGCTAAAGCATTGGCTGGACTACAGGCATCTTGTTGCCAAATAGGTGGGCCCTGCTCGCGCTGGCAGAGGCTCAAGCGATGGTTAGGGGAAGAACGCAGAGAAGGACGAGAGACGGCGAGCGAGAAACAGAGAGAGAGAGAAAGAGAGAGAGTTGGAGAGAAAAGGGGAAAAAAAGAAGCGTCAGTCTGCTTTGCCAGCGGTCGCATGCGCTCGTCCAACATTGATTCGGCTCTCCGTTTTTTTTCTTCTCTCTCCTATTCTGTGCTCTGCACTCCCTGGCCCCCCCAACTGTGTGTGTGTGCGCGCGCACGCGCGCGCGTGTGTGTTTCTGAGTCTTACGTCGGGGCCCAGGGATCAGAACAGACACCACTACCAATTACACTTTGCCAAGGATTTTTTTTTTTCTAGGTTCATTACTTTTTTTTATTGGGATAGCACAAAAGAAGAACTGTTTGTTTTAAGTGCACCTACTCTTATTGTTCTGTCAAAGTTTATTCTCGTACTTTAACAGTGAAATACTGTTAACATCTCTACTTTTAACTTTTTTGAAGAATTTGTTTTTTTCTTGTTACAAGTTCAGTCTTTTGAGACGGCGTTGTTTTTGCTTTTGTCTCATTAGATTCTGCACATGGTCTGACTGCAGTGTTATCTGTGCCCCCCCTTTCTCTAAAATCTTGGGGGGTATCTTGTATTGATTTTAAACTTTGGCCCACTGTTTACAGTGAGTCACATATTCTGAAAAAAATATAATTTCCAGCACCAAATTTTTTTTTATTTAAAAAAAAAAATCTGTTAATCTTCCTCCCCAGTAATCAGTACCCGCTTTACATTGGGGAGCGCTGGGAAGGAAGGGGGGAAAAACATACTGGTGCAGGAGATTTTTTCTTCTTTTTTTTCATTTTTTTTTTCATTTTAAACGCTGTGCCAAATTTATGATGAGAGTGCAAAATGGTAACTACCAGGCCGTCTGTCTTCCTCTAGCAGTGTGGTTTTCTGTGGTGATTTCTGTCGGCTTTCAGTTTGTTGTGGAAATGTGAGTCTGGTTGGAGCTCCCTTGCATGGTAGCAGAGATAGGAAATGCTATGGCTGATCTTTTAGCAGCACATTTCAACAGTGGTCTTGTGGCGGCAAAGCTTGGCGGCGGTGATCGACCGGTGTGTGGCAGCCCTGGCACAGGATCACTATGGCGAGATCTGGGCATTGTTGCCCAGCGATATGTAGTGAAGGTATTATGGTATAGCAGAATAACTTCTCTTTTACAGCAGAAAATAGGGAGCACGCCTCGACTCAACTTTTCAGTTTTGTTTTTCTTTTAATTCTGATTTGAATTATTTTCATGTAGTTTTACGCATGGGATTTTGAATGTCTTGGTATACTGTATAAAAAAGAGGCATATGGAATGATTTTTTATAGCATTATAATACTGTATTGTTCAGTTAAAGTTTGTATTTCCAATCTTTTCTTTTTTACTTTTTGTAATATTAATTAATTATAGCATATCCTCATGCATAGCAATTAGTTATTTATCCTTTTTGATTAACATTAATAGGAAATTATAATAATTTTGCTTATGCTACTAATGATACTGTCATTAATATTTTACCACATTTACAGAATTTTCCGGTTGCCTCTTTTTTTCCTTTCAGTTAAACAGCTGACAATTTTAAAGCTTTAGTTTGAAACTTGCCATTTTGCATGCCTGTCTTAGACACAAAATGTTGACATTTCAGCTTTTTTAGTTACCTGACAACCCCACCACATAACAGTAACAGCCTACCTCTCTGTCTCTCCTCCTCCTCCTCCGTTTTCCTTGCTCCTTCAGGATGAATTTCATCCCTTCATCGAGGCCCTCCTCCCCCATGTTCGTGCCTTCTCCTACACCTGGTTCAACCTGCAGGCCCGCAAGCGCAAATACTTCAAGAAGCACGAGAAGAGGATGACCAAGGACGAGGAGCGCGCGGTGAAGGACGAGCTGTTGGGAGAGAAGCCCGAGATCAAGCAGAAGTGGGCGTCGCGCCTGCTGGCCAAGCTTCGCAAGGACATCCGGCCCGAGTTCCGCGAGGACTTTGTGCTCACCATCACGGGGAAGAAGCCCCCCTGCTGCGTGCTGTCCAACCCCGACCAGAAGGGCAAGATCCGCCGCATCGACTGCCTCCGCCAGGCCGACAAAGTGTGGCGGCTGGACCTTGTGATGGTCATCCTGTTCAAAGGCAGCCCCCTGGAGAGTACGGACGGGGAGCGGCTGGTCAAGTCGCCCCAGTGCTCCAACCACGGCCTGTGTGTCCAGCCGCACCACATCGGAGTCTCCGTCAAAGAGTTGGATCTCTACCTGGCTTACTTCGTCCATTCGCCAGGTATGTCCACAGTTGTTACAGTAACATATGTCTGAAACACGTG
>NC_137615.1:25677577-25703088 GCF_963280865.1 Gymnoscopelus braueri
CCAAACGTCACAGCAGCACGTAGGTGCAATTTAAAGCATTGGAGCCCTAAGTGTTTATTTTCTTTATATTTTTTATCATAAGCTATTTGTGACAATCATTTGATATCAGAAATAGGCTGTGAATCCACTTGTAGTTTTCTTGCCATACCCTCTTGCCTTTGGCCGTTGTGTCATCCGGCACAGGGTCAGTTGGCTGTTGTTGCAGGTTCAGGTGCTTGTCGGGTAGAGTCAGGTTCGGAGTGTAAACATTGACACCGCCGGACTCGCTATGGACAGCACAGACCCATCTTCTGCCCTTTGCTATTATCCCGGGTCTAAAGTGTATGTATTGTCTTACAGCAGACCGGTATACAGTTACAGAGCATTAAGTCGGCTCCTTGGCAGGGAGGCCCAACGGGTCCTCTGTGACAGAACACCCCATGCCGGGCTCCTTTCAGTCCAGTGTGTAACTCTGCTTCAGTTAGCGGGGCCTCTGCGAGCGCCTCTTCCTGTTCCACAATGTGCCGTGGCGAAATGCCGCTCAGATTAGCTCCCAGTGAAGCCTGGCCCCCCTCGGAGTGAAGCCTTTTTCACCCTGTGCCAGGATTCACAAGCCAGTCTTCCCAGTCCACATCCCTAGCAGGCTAGCTTGTATATGTGTACATCTATGCGCCTGTGTGTTTTTGCATGCACACATGCACGTTTTTGTATATGCATAAATAATATAATATATAATAACATATTTTACGTGAATGCACAGTATAATAGCCTCTACACTGCATACTGTGTTTTTTTAAAGGGTTTATGTTCCATCCCGAAACGTAGGTTATTGTTAACATTTGTCAAAATATTTCTTTACCCGCATCTCTGTTTATGCTCTCATCTTAAAAAGCAGAACACATTTGCAAACTGCTTATGAGGGAGGCTCAGAGCTGCTTGGCAAAGACACAAGTCCCATTTTACTTTTTTTTCCCTTTGCTGCAGGAGAGAGGAGACCTCTTTACTTCAATAACAGCAATAAAAAAAGCTGTATACTGTAGAACCATCAGCGGAAAAACTATGTGTTCTATTTTCTTCTACCTTTTAATTTACTGTGCTGCATTGTGAAACGGAAGGGAATAGGATAGGATAGAATAGAATAGAATAGAATAGAAAACAATAATAAATATTATTATTTTTAGGATGCATGGTTTGCCTGCTTTGCGGTGCAAACCTTAAGCAAAAACGAAATAGCCCTCATCTCTTTTGGTTGGAGGTCGGGGCTGTTTGCGGGAGTCAGGCTCGGGGGTTAACCAGAGTTTACAGAGGACATGCAGACAGTGGCTCCATTCTAACCTTTCGCCGTGGCTTCGTTACAGTTTTATTCTTAGCTCCCTCTCCCCCCGCCGCTCGCTGTTTCAGGGTGTCTGTGTCGTGTGGAAGCTATCAGTTGCCAGGCCTGACGATTGGAACACAACCGCCTCAGCCGCTTGTCCCTGTCGCCGCTGCGGCGTTTCAGTTCTCTCTCATCGTCATGATGTCACTGTCGCCAGCTGTGTGTGTGTGTGGAGGGGGGGGCTGCTTTCAAGCAGTGTGACTGACAGGACAGGAGAAGAAATCCCTCCCCTCTTTCTCTGTCTCTCTCTCTCTCTCTCTCTCTCTCTCTCTCTCTCTCTCTCTCTCTCTCTCTCTCTCTCTCTCTCTCTCTCTCTCCCTCACTCTGTGGTGTGTCTTGCTTTTGTCCAATTATAGTCGCAGGCCTCTCAGGCGGGGCAGTGAGGACAGGCTAGCTCGGCCTGATCAAAGCCACTTTGGCTGGGCAGAACTGCAGTCAGTCTGGTCTGCACTTCTGTTCTGCAGCTGCAAGAACAGTTGCAATCAACTGTCTGCAATCAGACAACTAAAGAAAAAAAAAGCCATCTAATTGACAAATACAATATAATTGTTGATGAACCTATGAAGGTTTGAACCTACATAGTGAATAAGTCTTATTGACGTAATTACGGATCCCTCCACCTCTGATGATCACGATGCTGAGGATGTGGAGGATGATGATGATGATGATGATGATGATGATAATGGTTCAGGGATGTGGAGGAAATTAATGCGATGGACAGGGAGAGGAATCTCATCTTTTGATCACATGTCTGTCAAAAAACTAAAATGTCCAGCACACCAGTTGGGTGCTGCTTGCTTGCCTTCCTGCCGGCCATCATTCCCTCCATCCAGAGACCCCCGGATCAGGTCAGGTATTTTTCGAGCGACGTGTTCCATATTTGTCAGCCTGACGAATCTCCGCCGTTCCAGCATTACTCATGTTTGGAGCCGGAGCCATGCACCGCATACGGCTTTCATTACCCACGCCGTTATGATAAAAAGATGTTTCTCTGAGAGTGCACCCTCCTAATCTGTTCCCTATACTGGAGACAGACAGACCAGAGAGGTGCCTGTGCCAGGTCTGAGAGCCAACCTTTTGTGTGTGCGTGTGTGCGTGTGTGCGTGCGTGCGTGTGTGCGTGCATGTGCGTGTGTATGTGTGTGTGTGTGCATGCGTGCTTGCGTGCATCTGCGTGCGTGTGTGCGCCAGAAAACACCATATCTCCAGCTGCCATGGTGGAACTGTGAACCAGGGAGCTGTTCTCGCTGTGACGCGTTGTAGATGGGCTATTTAATATGTGCGACACAGACGAGCATTTAAGTATAAATCAGGCTTCACCTGTCAGTGTGTTCCCGTCTGTATCTACCCTGACCATTACAAATGGCTGGGAGAATGTCTTTTAGCAGCAGCGAAACAAAGAGTCAGACAGCCAGAGGACATAACTCTGTCATGCCTGATCTGTCAAAGACATCTAATCTGGTTTGCCTAACATCCTGTGTTTCAAAAGGAGGTAATGTTATCAGACTAGGTAATAGACTGAACGAGAGACACCCAATAGGACATGGTGGAATTGTTTACCCACTAATTTAATTGTCCATTAACAAGATTTCTTTTTTTGTGTGTGTAAAGGCTTTTTAGCATTCATGTGTTTTGTGAAGGCATTAGAGTGGTGATAATTCAGGAATCGAGCAGTCGTCGGAACTAGAGATGCAACGGAGTAAAATGACATGTAAAGACGGTCATGTTAGACATGTTGGTTGCGGTCACACTGTTCTGCGTCTTCCTTCCATCCAGCGGTGTTGGCTGCTCAGCAGGACGATGAGCAGCAAATGCGCTTGATTTTAACAGAAGAAAAGAGAGGGTATCTCAAAGCTTAAAGACGAGAGGAAAAACAAGGAAAGAAGGGTGCTCCTCTTCTTTTCCATGGCCAAGACTGTAGTGCAGAATTCTGGAAGGGGAACGGAATTGTGCTCCTCTGCTGTTCTGGCAGTGGTTCTACAAAACCGGGGCGGACGGAGAGAGAGAGAGAGAGGGGGAGAGAGAGTGCAAGCGAGCACCCGGCGCCGCGGGAGCCGCATTCATCTGGTGTGAGAAACACCACCACTCCGCCACTCTCGGCGGAAAACTTTCATGCGCCGTGTTGTCGTTTGAAATAATGCGGCCAATAAAGTTTGAGCCTCGGTGAGGCCCTCTCATGACAGGACAGTGCCGGCAACACTGTTGCCTTTTAATATGCATGGGGAAGCAGGGGGATCGAGAAACCCCCTAGCTTGGCCCATTTTCAGAACTCCCCAATTTTTTCCCCAGTTTCTTTTTGTGTGTGTGTGTGTGTGTGTAAGAGAGGAGTGTGCGGAGTGTAAGGAATCGCTGGTACAGATTATTCCAGTATGACAGAGGCTCCGACGGAATCGATTTGAACAAGAAGCAAACCGTTACGTGCTCAGGATTACAGGCGCTCAGGATGTCCGAGCCTTTGACCCCCGTTAACCGCTCTTTCCCAACTTCCCACCACGGTATAGGCCCAACCACTGAACATGGTACCAGGCCAGCTCGCCTCAGAAACAGCCACTGTAATTATCCAGTTTAGTGAATAATATTGAGAAAGAGGGATACACAAAAAGCTTTGGAATATGATTGAATTAAGCTTCATTATAAAGCAAAGGTCAGGTTTTAGTTTTGCAAGTGAAAACAATTCCTTGTACCAGAAAGTGCCTATTGTGTGGCAAAATGGATTAACTTTATTTCCTAATTTCACTGTACAGTGATTTTTAATTATTTGTATAATTGAGGATAATAATTAAATGCCCCTTTTAGCAGGATTGCTTGTTTTCTTCTATTCACACAATTTATTTTGTGTTAGGTTTATCTTATTGCATTGATCACTGATATAAAACTTATTAAAAAATTAATCTGTGTAAAAAAACATGCACAATAAATTCAATTAATTTACACAATAAAAGAGGTAGCCTAGTCCTGAGTCATTAAATAAACATGTTTTGCTAATTCATTTTAAATAAAAAAATGTTTTTTCAAAACAAAAGATAAACACAGGGTATATGTGTATTTTCCGCTTCCACGTAAGTCTCTAACACTGTCTCATCTCACTGCCTGAGTTCGGTATGGCCAAGTCCTCTCTTTCTCTGTACAAGCGCCAAGCTTGAAATCTGTCTGTTCCCTAAAAACATATACCCTCGCAGGAGGGGTGGCTTGGCCTCGCTGCTCCTTGTACTGAGGAGCGAGGGAAAGGAGGAGAGGAGAAGAGAGGAGGGCGGCTGCACTGGGCCAGGTCCCAGCAGCAGATTCTCATCGCCGGCTTGCTCCTTCGGCCCAGTGGAGCAGATCCGAGGGAAGACTGCTCTGTAATTGGGACAGCTCTTTCTAGACGGAACACACAGACACAATGCCGGAACACCCCGGGAATACGGATTCACCTTCCCTGTGTCAGTGCGTCAGTCACTAGTTTTAAATGTATTTTTTTGTTCAAGTTTAAATTTGTTTTTACATTTTCTCTTGTTTTGTTTTTTGCTTCGCAAACTCAATTTGGCATTTCAGAGTAATTAACCCCCCCCCCCCCCACACACACACACACACACACACCAATATCCTCTCAAACAAAAGAATCCAACATAATCCTTAAAATAAATGAGTAGATGAATAACGGGTAAATATTATTGCATCGTTTCTGCCCCTGCCATTTTTCCTTTTCATTTAACAGTAATCGATGTCAGTCGTCACCGTAATACAGATATTCAGTACTGATATAAAGTAGAAGAAAAGCATAGAATAGAGATGATGCGAAATACCGTGGTGAACACAAAGAGAGAGGCAGGGTACATATTCAGGCTAGTGTGGCTGGTTGGCACCATTTGGCACCCAAAGCTGCAGCTCTGTTTGGAAGGTGCCAGCTTTTCAAACCGACACACAGACTCTGCCAACCTCTCTCCTTCTGATCCTTTCTTTCTCTTTTTCTCTCGTTTTTAACATCCCCCCAACACACACACACAGACACACACACACTATATACTCATTTTCGATGAACACTTCTCTCCCCCCGCCAGGAGCCCCTGGCTCCCACCACCATGCGTATGGATTTTTTTTTTCGGCATAAAAATCACGCTCTGAAATATCAACGATTTAAAAATCATTACTTTTGTTTTGTGTCGACCTCCGAATAAAAGCAGTGATCATCACGTTACTGGTTACTTTTATTTTTAAGTATATTTTCCACCGGCTTCGCAGAGCTTATATTGTTACTCAGCGTGATGGTGCTGCTAGGGATTCCGGTCCAAAACAAAATGGAGGATAATGCTCAGCTCCTGTCCAATGAAAAGAGAGAATGATTCCACACACACACAAGCAATCCCCAAAATGGTTCTGGCCAATGAAGTACAGCGAGCTGTGCGATGATTATAGGTATTTATGAATAGGATCAAATGTTTTTTCAAATAACTTAAATCATAGACCAGATGGTAGAACATTTTAGCCAAAGAAAATTCTTTATTTTTTTATTTTTGTAGATTTTTCTCAAGCCTGAACAGGGAGAGAGGGAAATGATAGGCTATGAAAGGGAAGCAGTACAGTTAGTGGAATTTGACAGACCTGTACGCTGTAAAATAAAACAAGCCTATCTGGACATGGGTCTAAGCTGTGGGTAGTCTGGGCACGGGTGCTCAAATAATTTCAGACGGGGACCTGGGGGCAAGAGCACGCGGCCATGAGTGATGGGAGAACGCGTTAAACGCCGGGTGTAGGGGTGGGGGGAATTACTCAATAATGATCCGAAAATTAGAGCCATTATTGAGGGAGAGTAAACAGGCCTCTCTACGTGTGAAAGGCCCCTATTCAGCCAGGACCAGGAGCGGGGCTTCTTTCTTCTTTTCATAGATCCACCCATGGCCTTGAGAGCCCCTCTTTTGTTCACTGAAATAACAGTGTGAATATGGAGATGGGGGGGGCCTGCACCCAATGCTGAGCATAGTATTTGATTTATTTATTTTTATTTGTATGGGACTGTGTGCAAAGGTAAACAAATGTTATCATTTGAGATACTGTACCGAAGAGGGTGAATAGTGAATTTTCTGCTGCAGTCTGGACCTTTGACTCCTCTATTCTGTCTAGTTTCCAAAACTTTGTGTACATGCATGCAGGACAATATTCATACAAGCACTGTACTAAGAGTACTTGCAGGTGTAGGCCTGCTATAGACAGTACCTTAAGGACCTCTTTGAAACGGAATAACATAGCCTACTTTAACCACTTAAACACAATCAAATAGCCAAAATAGCTGATGTGCCATTTTCGCCGAATGTTTGCCTACTTTCGCCGAATGTTAGCCTATTATGACATGGCCAGAAAAGGGAAGCGAGGCTTCCTGCAATTAAGGTGATTGTGTTTTGAAAGATTCGTGCCAAATGGTTCTAATCATCCTAATGTTATTCTTGAATCCTCAGACTAACCACATCCCTTCTTTTATTACCATTTCATGTTTGGTCCTTTAATTAAACTTGGAAATATCATTATATTTCATTTGGTCACTGTTAATTCATGCAAAACACGTGTGAACGTGTGCATGTGTGTGCGTGCGTGCATGTGTGTGTGCGTGTGTGCACCTGTGTGCCTTTCCATGTCTCTGGCTTCGCGTTGTCACATTAGCACAGCGTTTCCCGCGGTCCTCCTCTTCCTCCGCGGCCTGACAGTCAGCAGCGGGGGATGGGGGAGGGGAGGGGGCGATGGGGGTGGAGGTGGGTGTACAGTACACCAGGCGCTAATGCAGCCGCATGCCTGTTTGTCAGCGCAAACGCTCTAATTAATGGGAATCGGATAAATAAATAAACTCGCCGTGTCTCAGAGCAGCTGAACAACAAACGCCGAGCTTAGACAGAGACAAAGTGGAGAGGATGAGAGAGATTTACACTCTGAGCGAGCGGCCGTCGCAGGGAATAAAAGACGCTCGCATTTCCCCCTAATCATTTTTAAACAGTGCTATTCACAGCTTGGAGCTCTCGGCTAATGGAGACGGCAAAGTTTTTATTAATGACTACAATCTAAATTGTATTACTTTTCATGGCTTTCTTATTTTTATTTTTTACAGGCCTGGTCAATTCATCATTCTTATACATAAAAAAGAAAACTCCACAGTATGGCTGAAGGACTTAAAATGTAATTGCTAGCTGCATAATAACCAGTGAAGGTTCTTCTTCTTCTTCTTCTTCTTCTTCTTCTTCTTCTTCTTCTTCTTCTTCTTCTTCTTCTTCTTCTTCTTCTTCTTCTTCTTCTTCTTCTTCTTCTTCTTCTTCTTCTTCTTCTTCTTCTTCAAATACTTTCGAATGGACTTTGCTAAAAAGTGCCACGCTTCACTTCATCCCAATCTCTAATTACTATTCTGCACTTAGTCAGTTGTTTCTGCCTTATGCTGAATTAATGCTCCGTTGTACGGCAGTGTTGCACGTTGAAAATAATAGATTACAAGCTTGCAATGCACTGCATTGCGACACGTTGTAAAAGCTTGTAGATCGGCTATTTCCGGTGACACTGCCGTACGACAAAGTATAAATCAGTCTCTTACTCGTTGCTCTCGCTCCTTCTGCTCTTCCTCCTCCACACCTCCTCCTCAGAAGACGAAGAAGGAGACGTGCGGTACAGGGATCAGACCGGCTCTGGGCTCTGGCACCAAAATCACCAAATCACCTGACACACTCGCTCCATTTCTCCGTCTGTTTGCTTTTCATATGGACGGCCGGCTCCGTTTCACAGGCATAATTTTGGACGGTAACATTCTCATTATACCCGTCAACTGTCAACGCTCAACTCTCTCGTCTATAATTTCATACTCATTTGAATTCTTATTGGCAGCCCTGACGCATAAATTTCATAAAAGATAGGAAAACAACACCGTTTTTTTCCCCCTCTCTCTCTCGCACTCTCTCTCATGAGCAATAAAAAAAAAACTATGGAGGAGATTAGAAACAAGAAGAAGTTTATGAAATTGCTTTGTTTGTTTGGGCATGTTTATTGGAACAGCGGCTGTAAAGTCCCTCTACGTCTTTACCAGTCCTCTCACGTTATGTCCTCATTCCGTTTCTAGACAATTTCAATGCCGTAAAATCCTCAGTGTTCATTTAAACCTGAAAGTGCAAAGATGGACCCACCTGGGTCCGTCGCTACGCTCTCAGGGTTACATTAACACCGAGGATTTCACTGTGTCGGCATTGAATCACACAACAAAAGACCGTAGGCTATCAGACCCCGATACCAAACTGACGACACCGTACATGTGTGTTGGGTAACTGTCCAGAAAAGGTCATTGAATTGGGTTGCCATGGACACCGAGGCTGTTCTTTTTTTATTTATTTATATTTATTTATTTATTTATCTCTCTTCTCCCGGCATACAGTGCCTGGGCCGTATCCAAGGGGCGTCAGCGTCTGGCCTGGTTGGCACGGAGAGTGGCCGCGCAGTGCTGGGCCGTTACCGTGGCACTTTGGCCCACTCTGTGGGCAACCAGGGCACACAGCTCTGCCAGAGGAATCCACTCTGATCACTTTCACACTATAGAGGGCATCCCCACAGTCATGCAGGAGCCCGATTCGTTGGGAAATAGCGTTACATTTGAGCATAAACAAAACCGTTGCAGTCGGGCGGGAACCTTGTATGTCCAAAACCGATACTTTTCAGGAAATGGAGGAAAAAAAAGAACCTGTGGTGCTGGAGTATCTGATTTTGTATGCTGTTAGGTCCACATCATGGTCTTTACCTTAAGTAAAGTTGGAATACGATGGTTGATACAAAGGCAGGATCTTTCTGTTCCCTCTGGAAAAGGAAGGGAAGTGTGATTTTCTCAGGGCATGTAGTGTACGGTTTCTGGATATTTAAAACGATTGTTGTTGGATGAGGACCAACTGGGGCAGCCGAGATTTCTAAATAACCTCATTTCTAGATTAGGTTATTTCTTTTAATGTTATTCACACGTTTATTTGGGATTGATCCAGTCCTCGGTGCCTACACCTGGGTTTGATCCTCTAAGAGTCTGTGAAGTGTCTTTGGAGATGGCGACCTAGATACGAGACGATTTGAAAGGCACGGGAAAGCCTAAGATATGAGAGTCTCATCCGCAGGGGGGGCTACACCGCTTTCACTTGAACACAGAGCGGCAGCCTTTGAAAAAATATTGTTATCTTTCATAAACATGAGCCTGCATCCCTTCCCCTTTCATTTTCTCTTTTTCAAATGCAGTCTGCTTTCCCTCTTCAAAGATTAAGCCCGCGTCCCCAGTGACTAGCTTTAAGTCCATAGGAGGGAAGCTGTACGTATGATTTTTAATGTGTTGTTTTTTTGTCTGTGCATGTGAGCACATGTGTGCCATAGAGACCGCGAGAGAGACAACAAACACTGTCCATGGCCGAGCATATGCCTGATCTCTCTGGACCTGCCTAGTGCCCCCCCCCCCACTGACCTGGCACCTGAACCCTAGTTCACACCTGGTGCACACGTATTTACAGCCACATGCACGTGTGTGCATATGCACACAAATACAAATATTGTGAATTTAGATAGACAGACAGACAGACAGACAGAGCACACACACACACACACACACACACACACACACACACACACGCACACACACACACACACACACACACACACACACACACACACAGAGGCAGAGCACAGACATGACCTGTATTCTCATAGTACGCTCGGGGACCTGGGACCCACCTGACTCACTCGCTCCACAGGGAGGGTGGTCCGGGCCAGGAGAGTGGGTACACCGGGTCCCGACTGGGTGCCCCTCACTGGTCCTTGACTGGGAGCAGTCTGTCACCATATAAGTGGAAAGTTACTCTCAAGTGCGTATAAAATGTCCTTAAAACCATGCGGTCTCTGCTTTCTTTCAATTTAATCCGAATCCAGAGCTGCTCAGGAATTATTTGAAAAGGATTGGAAATTGGAGGGGGGATTGGGGGGGGGTTGGTATTACAATTGCCCATATTACTAGGTATTTTTACAGATGTCTCTGCCTGGTCTGCCTCTAGAAGCAGCAGCAGCCGTCAAGTTGATCCACTCTGTTATTTGCGCTTTGTGCGGTAACATTTGATTGGTGTATTATTAGACACAGACCACCCTGCTCCGGAGGCCTACTTGAGTTTCCATTCTTCTGCTGCTTGGCTTTAATGCGATGAGGCGATGAAGCTCTCCTTCCAGCCACCCCAAACCTACAGGGGAGCACGGCGCACCAACAGCAATACTGTAAAGACAGGAGCAGAGACGGGGAGAGAGAGTGAGAGAGAGTCCCTACAAATGTGTTCTGCTGCAGTGGAATGGCAATAGGGGAGGGGTAACTCAAGCCCCGGTGTTTATTTTAAGAGCTGATGATCTTGAGACAGCCATTAAAAGGAGAGGGCAAACAATTTAAGAGCAGTGAATTTGAATGGCGGACTGGGGTGGGTGTGGGCAGACCGGCAGGGAAAGGCCTCTCTTTCTCTTCTCTCTCTCTCTCTCTCTCTTTCTTTCCCTCCATGCAGCCCTGAGATGACAGTGAATTAGAGCAATCTGGCCTTCATTCTGTGGTTAGATTTTTATCTGCGGTTTTGGCCCCGAGAACATCTCAAATCCCTGCTTTCTTTCCCTGCCTGCTCTTTTATTGTCGTTTCTGTTCCTTTCATCTCAGTTTATTTTTCCTTCTGGCCTGGCTGCAGAGCGGGGCCCTAACGAGAGACCATTCACACCGACGGTTCAGGAACGCTCCCATTATCCCCGCCGCCATGGTCCGGGGGCATTTTTCTTCGCTATATGGGACCTCAACGCCTTGGCTGGTGGTGACTCCTCAGAGGCCAAGTCCCTCAGTTGTTTTTTGCTCCGCGCTCTGAGAATGTTTCCCTCTGATGAAGTGGAAGATCTTGTCTTTGGGCCCGAAGTCAAACTCCACAACGCTGGCCTGGCAGCCACATAGGGAAATCCTTATGATAAGAGACATGATTACTCCAACTAAACTTAAGTTGGTTTACATAGAGGAGGGCTGCTGTTTTTTCACAGTCTTCACTGACTTCAGACAGAGGCCAACACCACATAAACGCCTCAAAGACTACAAGGGTTTAGCCTGGATCACTGGTCATGTGACTAGATAAACATCACTATACTTTTAGTGTCAAAATGACACTTAGATCAGCAGTACACAGTAAAAACCTGAGTGTTACTCTTTTACGCGTTAAATTGAGAGTGAAGGAGGCATTTTCTTTCCCATGTGATTAATTCGTCCCAAAATAATTTTTTTCTAACTGTTGTTTTTGTCATGAGTAGGCCTACACCCGCACAGAATGCAAATATTTCATGGTGATAAAGCGATGTAATTTCTATTCGGAACAAGGTCAAACAAAGGCATCAACCTTTATGAATGAGGCGTCAACTATATGCATAGTTGTGATGCGAAACACTCGCTGGCAATTTTTATTCGCCACACCCCCTGGTGCATAAAGACCGTTACACTCTCCGAAATAACATTTCGCAAGATATTTTGCTAAGAAAATCGATACGTGCAAGCCCATATACTCCTGACTAGTGTTTAGACTTGTTTTAAAACAAACGGCTGTTTGCAGGCTGCATGCTGTGGATTGGAGCAAACTGAGTGATGATGATTGAGGCTGTCTCTTTGGCAACGTACAATGTTTTTGGCTGATTTTTTTTTTTCATTATGCGCTGCTGAAGGCTTCCCTTTGTGTCCCAGTGAGACATATCTGATATGTTGCTCAAAAGCCCAACGTACCCCTCTCTTTTTCACCAGGCTTTGGACGTGTGATATTTTATATCCTAATGCAAAATAAACAGAGCCAAATTGCACACATTCTTCTCCTATACTGAATCATGGAAGACGTTAACCAAATAAAGTTTCTCTCTCTCTCTCTCTCTCTCTCTCTCTCTCTCTCTCTCTCTCTCTCTCTCTCTCTCTCTCTCTCTCTCTCTCTCTCTCTCTCTCTCTCAACGGGCCTGCTCTCTGTGGGTCTGTCCTGGCTAGAACTCTAACTGAAATACCCTTTAGCACAGAGCCTCTTTTGTGGTTCGGGCCTCTTTTTTTCCCCACAAGGTGTTTGTGAAAAAGAACAGGGTTTCTACTCCTGGCCTCAGGTCTCTCCATCGCTCCGCCTGCTTTTCCTTTGTTCAGGGTCCGCTCTGGTAAACAGCCGTGTCCTGCACAGACGGTTTATCACACAGAGGGGTGAAACCTAGCTGATGTTATTATGGAATGGCTCAGGTTTTGCTTGGAATGTCTTCTACTGTACGCTTTTTCTCTCCTTCCTCTTTCTTCCCTGGGCTTCCTTTCTTTTCCGTTCTTTTGTTTTTCCTTCGTCGTTGCGTAGCTACACTGCTAGCCCCCATGGGTGGCACTGCCCACCCCACCCCCCCACTTGGCCTGGCCTGGTCTGGCCCCCGATGCCCCAGCTAGTTACATGCAGGCCAGCTGCACCGGACACATAGTATGACATTTGGTGTGTGAGGACATCTGCTCCCTCAGCCAATCCCTGGCCTGCGCATGCAGCCCGCCTCACTTAGCATGCTAGCCTGACGCGGCGTTGGCCTCAACATGACGACGCCAAGGTCAGGCAGGCTGGCTGTGTGACATTCATGTACAATCAAACACCAGTGCCGCACACAACAGTCAAGTCCTCAGTGTTAATTGAACTCTGAGATCCTAACAATGGATCCGGGTCCATTTTTAAACACTCAATAGTTACATTATTGCTTTTGCTTTATGTACAGGAATGATAATTTTACCATCACATTATTCCTTGATTGGTATTTTCCAGTCAAAACAATGTCCCCACACAATGTCAGAACCTGAATAATACAGATGGCAGGTAGATGACATTCAATTATGGTCATACTCTAGTGATTAGTGAATATGATTGTGTGCCATATTAAAGACATGTTAGTGTGGTTCATGTTTGATATACAAATACATTTGAGATCAATTGCAATCAGAGTAAAAATGGAGAGATATACTTGATGTACTTTATACTTCATATTTGTTTATATGGGTGAGTGAATAGCCTAATGTATCAGCATTGTTATGCACTGCGTGGCTGCTATGTACACACTGTGTATATCTGGCTATGTTGATGATCATGGTATTCGATAAACTAGGTCATTTTTCAGCCCTGACAGAAGGGCATACGCGTGTCAGGCACACAAATGAACACACACACACACACACACACACACACACACACACAACCACACACACACACAAATAAACACAAATACACTCCCTCACTCAGGCGGACATGTGTTGTGCGCAGTCTGTCATTACAGAAGCCTTGATGTGGTCAGTGGGTGGCACCCAGGCCTCTTATTATTGTCATTTTATGACAACTTTCACTCTCGTTCGGCGGGTGCGCTCCTCCTCCTCCTCCTCCTCCTCCTCCTCCTCCTCCTCCTCCTCCTCCCCCCTCTCTCTCTCTCTCTCTCTCTCTCTCTCTCTCTCAACCTCATGCGCACCCTGGTCCTGCCTCCTCCCTCCATTCTTCCCTCCCTCCCTCCCTCCATCCCTCCCCCCTTCCCTCTCTCGTCCAAAGCCACATCCACTTCTCTCGCCGTTGCAATGGGAGGCCTGTTTGTTTTTAGTGTGTAAACCATCCTGACACACATCCCCAGGGCAGAGAGCTGGTTTAGAAGTGTTTTTGGCGAGGGGGGGGGGGGGGGGCAGACACTTTTGGTCTCCATTTGCAGCGAGTCTGAAACAGTAGACCCACGCGGGCTGGTCCAGGCGTTGTTCCCAGCTTTTGATGACGGCAGGCTGACAGTTATTGTGTCTTTTTTTTTTGAATAATGGGGTTGCCAACTACATGGGACACCCCCACGCACACCCCCCCCCCCCCCCACACACACACACACACACACACACACACACACACACACACACACACACACACACACACACACATGCACACACATGCACACACACACGCACGGACCTCTGTACTGTCCATGGTGTGTGTTCTGTGTGCGCTCATACTGTATGTGGGTCTGTGTTGTAACATTGTACATTAGACTAGTCTACTCTAGCCCTAGTCTGAAGGAATGGGGAGGTAGACTGTGTGTGTGTGTGTGTGTGTGTGTGTGTGTGTGTGTGTGTGTGTGTGTGTGTGTGTGTGTGTGTGTGTGTGTGTGTGTGTGTGTGTGTGTGTGTGTGTGTGGGGGGGGGCTCTCCTTCACCCCCCCCCTCCTCCCCACCTGTCACCCAACTGTTTAGGTTTGAGGATTTATGACATTATGATTTGTTTATTATAGGGCGTAATTTATTATTCTATGGACTGAGGTTGAATAAACCGGCCTGATTGAATAGCGAGTTTGCGCTGCCTCGGGCAGAAGGGTTACAGTATAGGGTGACTGGGTTTGTGTTGCTGTTACAGAGACCTCTCTGTTAGACTGTTAGAGCATGAGAGAGAGACATAGAGAGAGAGAGAGAGAGAGCAGTGGTGTAAAGTAACTAAGTACATTTACTGTACTTAAGTACAATTTTGAGGTACTTTTACTTTACTGGGGTATTTCCAATTTCCAATACTTTTACTTCTACTCCACTATCTCAGAGGCAAATATTGTACTTTTACTCCACTACAATTATTTGAAAACTTTAGTCACTGGCCACTTTTCAGATATAAATTATTATATTATGAAACATACATTAACCACTTTAGCCCTATTTTATATAGTAGGCTATTTGAAAATAGCCGATCTGCTATTTTCAAACATTTTAGTACTTTTACTTTTGGTACTTTAAGTATATTTTCATACCAATACTTTTGTACTTTTACTCAAGTACATTTTTAATTCCGGACTATTACTTGTAACGGAGTACTTCTACATTGCAGTATTGATACTTTTACTTAAGTAAAACATTTCAGTCCTTTTTCCACCACTGAGAGAGAGAGAGAGATGGAGAGGGAGACAGACACCAGAGTTGTGGGTCCATAACATATACATTGGGGGAATGTTTGAAAGAGAGCGAGTGACAACGCAGGTAAATGAGTGTTTGGCGGGTCTTTTATGGGGAGATGGATAAAAGCATTGAAATGGAGAGTTTCTGAGAAAAGGGAGAGTGAGAAAAGCATAGTGTGTGTGTGTGTGCGCGCACCGCTGTGTACAGTGTGCATGTACACACGTGCATGTACACACGTTCAGGCTTTTTTTGCCCCGAAGGCAGCGCTGGGTGAGTGAGTGCAGCAGGCTGCCTACCGGGTCACCTCGGGACAAGAGCAGGTAAATCCTGTTTAGATCAGCCCCTGAGCCATGCTTGTGCCTTAATTTGGCTAGGAACCATCTCTCTCTCTCTCTCGCTCTCTCACACACTCCTCCTTCTGTCTTTAGCACGTCACTGCACTAATTACCTACTGTCCACCACCTAGTCTTCTACGTCGGCTCACCCTTACTCCACTTTATTTCCCTTTCCTCCACAGTTTCATATTCCCATTGTTTGTCCGTTTCTCCATTTCTTCTGGGCTGCTTGCCCAGAAAGAAAAAAAAAGAAAAAAAACGGATTTTCAAAATCAGTTATTTTCGGCAAACAAAGTATAAACGAGGCATCATTTGCACCTTCCCTTCACCGCTCAGTCACCGCTCAGTGCTCATGCCTACCTGCTTCCACCCACACATCAGGTGTGACTGTGGTTTTCGGTGTTAAAAGTTGACGCCCGAGGGCCAGGTTAGGTCATCCCAGGTGCAGAATAAGGAGCGATAGGGAGAAGAGATGAGGGGAGAGGTGACACTGACACTGGTCTGTGAAAATAGACAATGGCAGAGCTTTGAATCAACAGTAAGTGAATTGCAGTAGGTGACAGGTGGTGGCATCATATCTCCCCCTGGACTTATTGAGTTAAGAAGCATTAACCACTTAAACCCTGGCGTCCCTATTTACGGTATGTCATTATAGGCAAAGAAAAAAGAAAAGCGTTGCATTTCGACACGTTGTAAGCTTTTTAGATCGGCTATTTTCACAATTATTTACAAAATATTTAAAAATAAGGATGGTGAGAGAGATTGGTGCGAGGTGGACTGTGTTAGCCCCTATGAGACTTGTTTCTCTCTCCTCCCATCACTCCTACCCAGCCAGTTAACATGAGTCCATAATTAGCAGGTCTAACGTTGTTAGCTCCTAATTGAATTTTCATTGGAGGCCCCATGACTAGTCCTGCTAATAATGCTTAGAGCAAAGTCCACAAAGATCATTATAATCTCTGTGATACTCAATAGTCATACTGTATCCCTGGCTAACTGACCAATTGGGAGCACAGGAGGATAAAGCCTGATTTATATGTTGTCCCATGAAGGTGTACCACGCTGAAAATAGTGTGTTGTGATGCGTTGTGACCTCGTAGATGAGCTATTTGAGCTCACCTCATTTGATCATTCAATGAAAAGAAAACAACACGACACAACACAACACAACACAACACAACACAACACAACACAACACAACACAACACACAGCTTGTCCCTGGCGACCGTACCTCACTCATTATTCTTTAAACTAAACTATACTGTAACCAAAGCTAACTAGTAGATTATTTCCCCAGGTGGTGCCAAGTTAATGCTGTTTGTTGACTGATAGCAACTCTATCTTGTTTGCGCCTCATCCTGTGCTAAAACCTGCGAATTGAATTGAATTGAATTGAATTGAATTGAATTGAATTGAATTGAATTGAATTGAATTGAATTGAATTGAATTGAATTGACCCTTGCTACACGATTAGCAGTTCAGAGAGCGGTTCTTCAGTTCAATTTCAATTCACTTTTAATGTACTGTACTGGAGATGGATACTGTAGTAGATAGATATATAGGGGGGGGGGGGAGGGGAGAGAGAGAGAGAGAGAGAGAGAGAGAGAGAGAGAGAGAGAGAGAGAGAGAGAGAGAGAGAGAGAGAGAGAGAGAGAGAGAGAGAGAGAGAGAGAGAGCACTTCAGAGTCTTAAAAGAGATGATGGAAAAGAGATCAAGGACCACCTACAGCACAGTGATGCAGAAGGTTGGTAACTGTATAGGAGCTAGCCAAGTATCAGTAACTCCATTTTGGAATCACAAGCAGTCAGATTCCAGAGTTGACTCTGAGCCGCATGGTGACAGCTTCTGCACGGCCAGTATGAGGCATTAGAACCGCACGCCGAAACCAGCCGAGGAGCGGAGAGAGATTTCAGCGTTCCTTTCCTTGATCCATCTGCGCTCCTGGTGTGAGTGTAACTTAGTGCGGAGGGTCTCCTGAGGTCAGGGAGCTGAAAATCACAAAGACATGTGGAATGCTGAAGGCTGGCCAACACAAACAGGCAGGCCTGGTCCTCCATCCATGCAGGAGCCCGACCACCACCGAACCATCCCACCCCACACCAGTGCCACCATATGCCCGAGGTAGGCCCAGGGGCAACCACGCCGGTAAACAAGTTTCTGAAAGGCCGATCCATGTGTAAAACTGCTTGCAACCGTCTGACTGCTGGCTGTAGACCCAGTGGTGTTGTAATGATGGTACACAGTGAAATCCTCAGTATTCGTTTAACCATTTTCAACCAGGCCTCCCTATTTTGGGGCTTCATTATAGGCACAAAATCTACAAGCTCACAACGCATTGCGTCGTGACGTCTTGTGTACATTGGTTAGCTTTGCTAATTATTTTTTTATCTATCGCATCTCTCTATGAAACTATAAAATTAAGTGGTTAACTCTTGGAGTTAAAACGTTTACCAAATGGACCTGGAAGGGTCCAATGTACTCCATTAAATGAATACTGAGGATTTTACTGTTTTAGGCTGGACACAAAGGATGGCCAGCACATTGCTGGTTGCTCAGATCGATGCTGACCCTAAGGCAAGGCTGTGGCCGTCTCGTGACAAGACTCCTGACTCATGGACACGGTTGCCAACATCAGCTAAATTGACCTGCGTGTTCATTTCTCATAGAAAATAAACACATTCCCAGTTTGTTTGAGTTGCTATAGCACTTAAATAATAATAATAATAATAATAATAATGAAGAAACAATACAGAAAATAATTATTTGTAGTCACATTTTTGGTTAATAAACCAGTGTGAAAAAGTTACAGCGCATTAAGCTTATGTTTGTTGTTTTAAGGAACCCACAGAACGTTTTAACGCTTTTGAAGCAAAGACAAGACTTTTTACCAGGATCTGAGTGCGTTTTATTTCCCCAGTCCCTAATCATAACCATTATAAGTTTCACACACAGTGGGCCAGCCAGCCACTGGGGTTCGGTTTCTCTCCCCGGCACACATCCCTAACAATAGAGGGCATTTTGGTCCAGCAGAACTCAGTTGGCTGCAACAAAATGAAGGGAGCAGTTAGGGTTTCACTTTCAGAGACAGAAGAGAGAGCGAGAGAGAGAGAGCGAGAGAGAGAGAGTGGGATAGAGAGAGAGAAGCAGAGAGAGAAAACACACACAGAGGGATTGTTGAATTATGGGTAAAGACAGCTGAGGCTAACCAGGTTTGGTTTCCACGGTGCAGTGGGGGGCTTATTAAAAAACAAAAACTCGCCCCCGAAACTCAACAAAAACACATGCAGTTGAATATAAAGGAGAACACCTTCAAAAACATTAAAAACCCCGGGGTTCAATACGGCCACGAAAATGTTCCACGTATCCTCAACGCTAATGCCAGAAGGGGAGGAGGTGGGGGGGTGGGTGGGGTAGAGGGAGGGAGGGAGGGAAGAGTGTACGAGGGGAGGGATCTGTCCTCACATTTGCTATCAATTTAGGGCACTGAAAATAAGCACCAGGTTTCAGTGGAGCCGGGGAGAACACCAGGAATGTTTTTCTATATAAAACCCAGCGAGGGAGGGAGGGGGTTGTTCAGTCAAGAAGAGTGAGAGAGAGAGAGAGAGAGTGCGAGAGGGAGAAGGAGAGAGAGAAGCCTGATTTATACTTTGTCGTACGACGGTGTCGCGTGCCGAAAACAGCCGACCTACAAGCTCACAACTCGTCGTGTTTGCGACGCGTGTGAGCTTGTAGGTCTGCGATTTATTGACGCGTGACACTGTTGCATGACGGATCATAAATTAAGCAAGGCAAGGGAGAGAGATTCAAAGATGACAGAAACAGTTAGCGAATATTCCGAGAGAAATGGAGGGGGAGGAAAAGCAAGGAGAGGAATTCTTTGAGGATATAAAGAGAGAGAGAGAGAGAGAGAGGGAGAGGGAGGTGAAAGCGTTGCTGTTTAATAATAGCACCTTGGATCCAGATGTGAATCTTTTTCTCTGTCTGTCTGTTGGTTGGTTGACGGTCCGAGTCAGGGTCACAGAGAGGCTGTGCTGTGGGTCATGATGACCTGTATGACCTTCAGATGAGGGAGATATTAACTGCCTGTCATTTGATTGGTTAGAAGGACAGACTGTCGTTTGATTGGCTGGAGGGACAGGTTGATCGGTTGGATGCTGGTTGGGGGGTTGGTCAGATTTATTATGAACTATTATAGTGACTTCATGACTGATGAATCAAAACCTATCCAACCTCTTCTCATAATACATCAACATACAATAATATGCACACACCTGCATACAGTATATATGATACGCTATGACAACTATTGCCACACATACGCACAAAAATACATGCACTGACTTGTATGCGCACATGCATACGCAATGTATACACACTCACATTTTGTATACTTACACAAATCCATGCAAACTTTCCAACACATACACTAAGGCAGTGGTTCTCAAAGTGAGGTCCAGGGGCTCTCAGGGTTCCTTGAGGGGGTTCTAAATTGATCCTTACAAGTCTGTGACTCTGACAGTGCATACCAGGGGTCTTCAACAGGGGGTCCGGGACCCCTAGGGGGTCCTCAGAGTAACTACTGGGGGGCCGCCAAATCTTTGCTCTTTCTCTTCCCCTGGTTTCCTGTCTGTTTACAATAAAAAGTTATGTTTGATATGATTTTTTTTTTTACATTAACCACTTGAACCCCTAGCATCCCTTTTCTGAGGAGAACTTTAGAAAATAGCAGCTCTACAAGCTCACAACGCCTCGCGGTGCGAGACGTTGTGAGCTTGTAGATTGGCTATTTTTGGCGAAGAGGAAAGGAAAAAAAGAGCAGAAAAAAAAGTTTAATCTGAAACACAATTTTATACAATATAGAGGGGGTCCCTGCTTCATCTCTCTCTCAGCTAGGGGGTCCTTGGCCTGAAAAGAAAAACTTTAAAGACCCCTGGTGTATATTGTCAGAGATGTTGGGGGGGTCCTTGACATTTTATAGCTTGAGAACCACCGCACTAAGGCACACACACGTGCTCAGGCATACATAAAGTCTGTGCCACAAACAAACAAACATAAACACAGACTCAGTCAGTTGCTCGTGTACAGTATACAGATGTCTGAGCCTTTTCCACTCGCGGCCACGCGGCTCCAGATGCATCAGCATCTCCGAGACCGGAGACTCCCCGAGGGCTCTGACGACACACGGCGGATGAAGGAGGTTTATCTTGTGAGAAGATAATCAATACTTCTAAATTTGAGGAGCAAACATGCAATGCCTCCCCGCCCGCCCATTCTCTGCTTAACCCATTCAAACCGGGAACGCGTCCTTTTTCTTTGAATATAAATAAATATATTTGTAAATATATAAAATTATATATAAATCTTTGAATATTTATATATTTGTTTAAAGCAAACATTTTTAACTCAAATCTTTGCTTCTAGGGGGGGGTCCCTGGAACAACATATTTGGAGATGGGGGTCCGTGGCCAAATGCATATCATTTTGGGGGTCCTTGACATGAAAAAGTTTGAGAACCACTGATTATAGCAACATACGTTTTTTTCCAAAAACTGTTAGGATTTAGAAGACATATTTTGTAGCATCCCCAGAAGCAAAGATTTGAATTACAAATGTTCGCTTTAAAAATATATATATTAAAAGATTTGCACACGTTTTCATGATTTAAAAAAAAATAGCAGATCTACAAGCTCATATCTGCTATTTTTGAATAGCCAAATAAAAATTTAAGTGACAGAGATGCATTCCTGGATCGAAAGGGTTAAGTCACAGTTTATAACAGATGTATTTATTGCAGACCGACCCTTTTTCTTGGCTGTTCTGCTGTAGATGATGATCTTACAGTACGCTGCTTGAAACAAGACGGTTGCATTCTGCAGGTTATAATGTCGGGTGTGAGATAGTATCTATGGCTAGGGCTGTAGGGTTTTCTATCGATAGGGCTGGGTGATATGGGGTAATCAAATATCATGATATTGATGAGCTAATAGCAATATTGTGACGATATTGTGGGGATGACTGTTGGTGCTTTCACAAAACATTAACACAATGAGATTTGTCATAAGTAATCAGTAATGCCTATATAATAACTGTGTGTGTAATGCTGTGTGCCTTTACAACCTGAAAAACTACAACACTTATGCCATATCGCAATATTACAATATCTAGTCTCATATCACGGTATTGATATAATATCGATACATTTCCCAGCCCTACGACACGTGCGTAGCACTAGCAGATTATGATTTTGCATAGTTTGTGGAACAGTAATACTCCTGTTGCACAATGACTTTGACTACACACTACAGCGTCGTTAACTTGACTGGTTGACACTGTGACAAAGCGGCCCTCATCCAGCTCTCCTCAATAACAAAGTGTCACTCTTATCTTAATACAAAGAGTTGAAAAGGACCCAGAGAAGAAACAAGGAGCGAGTTAAAGAAAAGAGAAGGAAAAGGGAGAATGAGCGAGCGGGGCAGGGGTGGGGTGGGGGGGGGGGTTAAGAGAGAGACCAGATGTGTCTTTTGTTTAGATTTGAACAGGGCGGAAAGGAAGGGTGTAGGAGTTAGGAGGCAAGCTAGCAAGGGAGAGAAAGACAGCGAGGGAGAGCAAGTGGGAGTGAACAGAGTTTTTTGGGGGGGGGGGGGGGGTATTAAACTAAAGCATTCATAGCTGTGCGGCTGTATTTGGGAAGAGGGGGCTGCTCTGTACAGTATGCGTGTGATTACCTACCAGCAAAACCACATTCATTATCCTAATTGCTACAATGGTCCCGGCGGTTGGGGGCTTGAACAGGGGGGGGGGGGTGTATGGTACGGGGGGCTGAGGGGGGGGGGGGGGCAGTGGGGGGTTGCATTGTTAACATTTGTTAGGCTCATTGACTCCAGAATTCATGTTGTCTGTCATTGTGGGCCGCTGGGATAATCTCCAGGGGCCGTATTTATAAAGAATCTTTGACCGTGGAGGGCCGAATCGAAGGCCGGCTTTACCTCCGGAGTTCGGGTGGTTGCAAAACCTGACCAGTAGTCCTTGAGCAGCACCCCCTGTTCTAACAAGGTTTTTGCAAACATAACGCTGCTCAGTGGACGCTATTATCTGCACCGCTCTGCAGTACCACGAGTGCATAAATGTTTGGCATGGGTTCTGCATGCAGCGCCCTGACCTGTGGCTGGATAATGAGGAGAAGCAAAACAGCCAAGGGCAACATTTAGAGTTTTCAGACAACAGCCGTTGTACTCTGCTGAATAGCTTTGCTCCGTGTTGCTTGTTTATGTGTTTCACTGCATGTTAGCACGTGTGTGTATTTTGTGTATTTTGGTGTACAGCACATACTGTACAGTGTGTGTGTGTGTGTGTGTGTGTGTGTGTGTGTATGTGTGAGTGTGTGCGCGCATGTGCACTGGAGGTTCTTTGTGCAGAGAACCCAGGGCAGATGTCGGGTATGACAGTTAGAACATGTGTGATGGCGAGCGCACAGAGACTCGTGGCGCTCAATCTGTTCAGCGCTCAAGCCCAAACCAATTGGGAGATGATGCCAGTTGTGATCACCAATATGGCCTGCAGTTGTTTGTGAAACATTTGGACTACATTGCTGAATTCTTTACCGCGCGTCCACAGGAAATGAAGCACTAAGTCATTGAACCCCCCCCCCCCCGTGCGCACGTGAGCCTCTCCGACCACACAGTATTCTGGTGTTTTGTGTGTGTGTGTGTGTGTGTGTGTGTGTGTGTGTGTGTGTGTGTGTGTGTGTGTGTGTGTGTGTGTGTGTGTGTGTGTGTGTGTGTGTGTGTGTGTGTGTGTGTGTGTGTGTGTGTGTGTGTCTATGTGTCTGTGTGTGCGCGAGCACACTCCAAGTTTATTTACTGTTTTTTAATCCTAAACTGGAGTTTTCTCTCCCCTGTAGTGCAGCCTAATGACGTGCATCATGTGTTTTTACGCTTTGGCCGGAGCACTTGCGCTTTTCAAATTGTGCAGAGAAACTGCTAAAAGGACACAGTCGAGTAGGTGGTTGGCAGGCTGCGTATCTCCCACTCTCTCTCACTCACTCTCTCTGTCTCTCTGTCTCTCTGTCTCTCTCTCTCTCTCTCTCTCTCTCTCTCTGGCTGCTATGCTATGCTACTACGGAGCTGGCCAGGAGAGACCCAGGAAGACTCAGTCTGTCCAAGGTGGTTGCTGCATGCTGACACAGCCAAAGTAAATGAGTGAACCACCGGGTCTCGCCCTCGCTGTCTTTGTCTTGGACGCCAGCACGCTCCTGCCATGTCATGGATCAATTTAGTGTATACAACGTTTGTTGATGCATATGCTGTATTTATATGAGCCGCGTGTGAATGTGTCTGTGTGTGCATGTGCTCGCACGAGCGCTGGTGTATGTAAACATTCCTATTTGTGTGCGTACATGTGTGCACGTGCCTATTTGTGCGTGTGTGTGTGCATGTGTTAGTGTGCGCGTGCATATCAGGAAGATTGATGATAGCTTCCCGTCAACCGGTCGGGAGGTGTTTTTATCACAGGTCAGAAATAGCTGAGTGGCTATGGGAGGAATTGGGGGATCGTCGGTGGGCGGGACTGGGTTGGCATGACAACACCGTGGCAGCTCTTCTTTCTCGCTGGAGGTCGACGGCTCACGGATGATATCGCGTTTCCTTGCTTGGCACGTCACTTTCGCCAGGCTGTAACCCCCCCCCCACCCCCCGCCCGCCCACCATCCACCCACCCTCCACCCACCCTCCACACACACACACACACACACACACACACACACACACACACACACACACACACACACACACACACACACACACACACACACACACACACACCCTTAGGCCCACCATCTCTTCCTGGAACGCATACTCCCTGGGTCACAGCAAACCCACAGGGTCTGACTAACCAGACCACACACGCATAGACAAGCGCAGAGAAAAGAAGAAACAGACTGTGAGACAGAGGAGAGGAAAGGAGAGGAGAGGAGAGGAGAGGAGAGGAGAGGAGAGGAGAGGAGAGGAGAGGAGAGGAGAGGAGAGGTGAGGAGAGATTGGGCCGAGGTTCTGGATGAGGTTTTGCTATGTGGTGTCTGGAACGGTCTGCCAGGGAGACCTTGGGGAGAGCCCCATCCGAGAGGAGGAAACTCCTACGGGATGGACGGAGGGGAAAGGGAGAGAGGTAGAGAGTGAGAGAAAGAGGATAGGCGAAGAGAGAGAGAAAATGTTGGATACTTTTGATCGGTGTGATGCGTGACAAATGAGCTCACAGGGTTGGTGTGTCCGGTGCAGGGTCGTGCAAGCCAAAACTAGAGAGGGAAATTAGTGGATTCAGGGACGGATTAACAGATTCTGGGGCAGATGAAGGGATAAATGGATGGAGAAATATTGTATGTGTCAGTCAGGATCTACGCAGGATATGTTCACAAACCAGATGGAAATTGAATTGTACCAGGATGCCATCCCTTCGACAGGGACGCGCTTCCCTGTGCTCGTGCCCTTCAGGAGCTGGGACAAATAAAATGCACTCAAATTGTTTTGCAAGTGCGTGAAGACAGGCTTGAATGTACATGATGACAGCTGAGACTATCCTCCTCGCCTTCTCTCTTCTCTCTCTCTCTCTCTCTCTCTCTCTCTCTCTCTCTCTCTCTCTCGGCAAGCCCACAGGTCGGTCTCTCTCTCTGTGGCACGGGGCCTCCCAGGCAGGCTGTGTTTGAAGTGGCTTCTGGGAGGCCCCGGAGCGTGCCGAAAGGTCAGAGGTTACAACAACTGGGCCTCCCTGGAGCACCCCCCATCACCACCTCCTCCTCCTCCTCCTCCAACCTCCAACCCCCTCACACACACACACACACACACACACACACACACACACACACACACACACACACACACACACACACACACACACACACACACCCCTCCCCTC
>NC_137615.1:25703288-25705788 GCF_963280865.1 Gymnoscopelus braueri
ATGGCCGCTGGACGCTGCGTTACTAACGTTCTCCTTTTAAACTTAGACAGCATATTAAAAGATGTTTCTGAAAACATTTGAGGTGAGAAATAGGCAACGCAGTAACATTGACTGCCATCGACGAGTACACTCGGCCCGAGTGTGTGGTGTTTTCAATGGTTTACGCTAGAGGGCACTGTTCAGCCGCCTGTGAATCATGATGATGATGAAGAAGAGCACAACCAACGTTTCGTTTAGTATTATAGCATTTATAAAAATCAATTTTACATTTGAATTTTACAAACAAGCTACATTCAACTGCCAATAACTATGGAATGGATTATCGCGGCGGCACATCGAGGGAAGCTCACCTCCAATGATGTGCTACATACACCCTCTGTGTCACTGTCTCTCCACTGTGACACCATCAATGGAGACGGGGCGCGCTCTCTTCTCTGCTTCCTGAAGTCGATGATCAGCTTCTTGGTCTTCTTGGATGTTGAGGGCCGAGGCGGTTCTCATGCCACCACTGTGTCAGTGATCTAACCTCATCCCTGCCGTTGATGATCACCGTTGTGTCGTCGACATACTTGACAGTGATGTTGGCCCTAAGGAACCCCATGTTGAGGATCAGTGGTTTGGACCAGGGTACTGCCCATTCTTAGCACCTAATGGCCCGACAGGAAGACCAGTATCCAGCTGCACATGGTCAGGTACCGCCAGGCCCAGGTCCTTCAGCTTGGATGGAACTATTGTTTTGAACAAAGAGCTGTAGTCCACACTCCACACACAGCATTCGCACAATAGTTTGTATCCTCGCTCTGCCCTTGGTTTCCTGTCTGTCGCCCACACTCTCCTATCTGAAGAACTACTGAAGAAAATAACTTATTTTAATGAAAAAAAAATTTTTTATCTTAACCAATCTGTGCGGTAGAGTATGTTAATACGATATAGCTATCACATCTACAGTGGTTGGAGGTGGTCTCCCTACTCTTCCATAGAGAAATGTACACCCTTGTGTCAGGTAGGACACTTACTGGTTGACAAGTAGTACTGCCTGAAGATCATAAGCACAATAGCTCCCTTGGACAAGTGTGACTCATGACGAGAAGTAGAAGTTTGGTCTCCCACAGGGGAAACCTGCATGGGTTTGAATCCCAGGTAGGACATTGCATTGCAAGAAAAGAAAACGTTTCATTTGAAAGTAATTAGTGATTGTCTTAATCCTCTTGGTGTACCAGAGGGGTGTGGTTATAGCCACACAGTACAATGTAATTAATGCCAGAAAGCTTGGACAATCACACCAAATTATTTGCAAGGCTATCTCTCAAGTGTCCTGCACATTCTCTCAGCTTTAAATTAACTGAGGATAAAACAAATCCTAATAATAATTCCCCCAGGCCTGGTACACAGTAAAATCCTGTGTTAATTTACCTGGCAACATGGCTTAAAATAGAGGCATCAACCAATCCAGCTTATATCATGGTTGCGAACGCGGAAGCCCAAGTGGAGCTTACTATGAAACCGTGCTCGGGTTGTGTGTCTGTGGCTCTGTGTGCTAGCCTGGTTCCAGACGAATCTGCCTTTGCAAAATTGCATCGCACTTTAGCCCTCGGCAGATTAGGTCTGGCCCCCCTCAATAGAGATTTCATTTCTCTCCCTCCGAAGTCGTGAGGGACCAATCAGGGCCCAGTATCCAAATGTGGGCTTATTTGGAGCAATGACGTACAAGGAAGCACTGCTCTGATTGGTTCGTACAAGGAAGCACTGCTCTGATTGGTTTAGGTCTAACCAATAGAGTCCGTTTGGATCTTTTTGTAACCGCCCCTTGGAAAAAAATCTATCATTGATAGGGACCAGACTAATATCCACGCAGTGTGTCGTGTGATATTGTCTGGCCACGCGAGGCTATCTGCGTGCAGCCGCGCCCCCATGTGACTCACGCTCTCATTGGCTGCTGACAGATCTCAGAGTGGAGCTTACTATGAAACCAACCCGATCGCCCCCCAAACACGGTGAAATACCACGGATTGACAAACGGCAATTCCGTGCATAGATGACTAGGAACTCCGCAACTCCGTGCATAGGAGAACCATATCCCCCCCCCATTAACTTCAATACGAGGCGGAGGCAGTCACGTGACTTTCTCCCTACGCTCTCCCCATCACGGTGAATACTAAGTCCGTAAATACACAACATTTTCGAGCTGCGTTCGCTTCCCGCGTTCGTGCGTCTTACTTGTATGGTATCACTGTACCATTATTTGAACATACTGAGATGTTGCCTTGTGCCCTCTGGTGCCCCAGGGTATAGGCTCAGCCAAAGATGATGATGGAACGCCTGGCCAAAAGTTCACAAGTTCACACTCCAGCTCCCATTGCATTCCTGCAACAAACACATGCACATGGACACACACACACACACACACATACACACATACACCACACCACACAGACGCAGTCTGAGTGGCAGGTCACCATGCTCCCCCTCTCACTGATAAGCTCATATCACAGCACGCCAC
>NC_137615.1:25708288-25713288 GCF_963280865.1 Gymnoscopelus braueri
CATAGCCTCAGTTGAGACCTTATCCATTCCTCTGCGCTCTCTTCTCTTTAAGAGGCACATTTTTCAGCATGAGTTCCTCTGGGTGCGCCGCTGCCAGCAAGCGACATCTGCTGGCAAAATGGCGCAATTACAGCTCTTCATTTGAATCAATAAGTTTGACATGAAGGTTCTGGAGAAACCGAGGTAGAAAAATCAGTTAATGCTTCAAACAAGAAACCCAAGCGATGTTGTGTGGAAGAAGTCACCATTATCCTCTCAAAAAGACCACTGACAGTCTGATGGGGCGGTGCTCTGTATACCGGCCTCACATCACTGGGGAACCTTTATGATCATTCAACATCGCATCAGCCAGTCAGCTTTTCTCTGGAAGGAATGCACTGTACCACCCTGAGAACAGGCAGAGATCTAAGAGACTCTCTCTCTCTCTCTCTCTCTCTCTCTCTCTCTCTCTCTCTCTCTCTCTCTCTCTCTCTCTCTCTCTCTCTCTCTCTCTCTCTCTCTCTCTCTCTCTCTGCACATCACGGCTCATCAGCATAGGCACAGATAAAGAGAAGATAAAAGAAACGGTGTGGGGGGGATTAGAGGGGAGGGAGAGACAGAACGATGGAGGGGTGTACGTGGGCAGTGAGCCAGCTCCACCACCACACCCCGCCCATGCACCCCTCTGCCCTCTCCTCTCTCCCATGGTTGATTCCCTTTAGGTCCCTCTCACCCCTGCCTCACCCCCACCTCCACTAACCCCCCCCCCCAACCCCCAACCCCCATCCCCCCCTCCCCCCCCTGGCTCTGTGTGGCGCGTTGGCACGGCGAGGGTTGCAGGCGGCCCACAGACGGGCACGCAGATGGGCAGCGGGCAACGCAGGGGCAGCCTCCCCACACCTGCTCCTCGCTGGCACACACAGGGCTCGGCCCCGCGGCATGCGGGCGCGTGCGTACGCTCACACACATGTTTGAGAGAGAAAACCATCGAGAAAAAAATAAAATAAAGAACAGAAAGAATGGCATAAAAGGCGGATGCATTATGTGTCCGTCCACACAACCACTATTATCTCTCGATTTAAATCAACTCCGTCTCAACGCACACACACACACACACACACACACACACAAACAAACACACATGCTCGCAAGTGCAAATGACATGCACGCATCCTCCCACATAGCGTTATTTCACGCACACGCCAGCGCACGCACATGATCCCACATGCGAATGTCGAAGCGGCATCTCCCTCCCACACTTTGCTGCTCAGCCTGTCAGTCACAGATGCCATGTTCACACGCTTATCTCCAACTCTACCCCAACATGTGCTACCCGGAATATATATATATATATATGTATATTCCTTTGTGTGTGTATACTGTATCGTAAACATATATTTATATATGCTACGCACAATCTCGTATGTGCATCCATAGCTACACTGGCATGCGTAATGTATTTATAGCCATCGCGCCCACGAGTTTCACAGTTCGGCACCCGGCGAGCACAGAAACACATTTCACAATTAATCACATGGCCCCATGCTGTGCCGTCACATGTGGTTACAGTACATACAAAATATTCTACTGAACTACACTCTGTTTTCATTCACTGCTCCTCACTTTGTTTTATATTGACAGTGAGGAAATTAAGATCAGCTGTGTATAATCGGATAGATGGTCTACTTTATCTGTAGTTTTATTTGAGGATGGTCATTTAGTATAGATACTAAGGTATATATATTTTTTAAATGCCAGTGAAAAAGGTTCTCACTAGAATTTCCAACTGGTTAACCACGGGTATTTCGCGAAAATACCCGATGGACGTGTTGAAAACTTGCAGATCTTCTATTTTTGCTATGTTTGAAAATCAATGACATTTTTCTCCTATAATGACATGCCCAAAATAGGGACGTCAGGGTTCAAGTGGTTAATGGTCAAGATGGCAGCCAATTCAGCTTGCCTGGCAGATGCCTAGAATCATTACAGGGCTAACCCATCCCGAAAACAAAATTCACATATTATGAAATTTGGAAGCTCAGTCTAGATTTGTAAACATGAATAAGATTTTCCCAAAGCAAATGAGCCAAGACTGATGATGTCAGAATGCTGGAGCTGGTTCACTGAGAGTGAATGGGCTTGGCTTTGTGGGTACAGCGACAGAGCCCAGGGTGGTTTCAGAGGAATATGGGCATTTCTTCAGTTATGTTATCGCTACCATGAAGGGAAGCTCATTTGGATGTGAAAGCTCAAACATTCTATGAATCCGCAAAATCTGTTTCAGTTTAATTGTCAATGGAACATCTCCACGTTTTGTCTTCTGAATGTGATTCTTGACATTTTGAATTGTTGGTGGTTAGTTTTACTTCAGCAGACACTTGTCACATTGTGGTGGGAGAAAAGGGTCTTCTACAACCGTCCTTCAATTTCCCTAAAAACTGTTAGAATTCTTAGCATCATTAGCATGTCTATTTCAAACCAAAGCTCACTGTTAGCTGAATGTTTGCGGCTAGCTAGCTCCCACAGTCCCAATGAGGAATCCTGACAATGTTAAAAAGCCATTTTTAGGGAAACCAGAGGACAAATGTAGAAGCATTTTTCCTGAATATGACAAGTGTCGGGTGAAATACCCAACCAGCATTCAAATCTCAATGTGTCCATTTAATGACAGCATTTTATGGTGCATAACATATTATTGTAATGTGGCTTGAATTTGGTTCACATCTCTACGTCTAATACATATGTATTACACTGATTGTGTCCAATTAAACAAATGTCTCTGAAATAGTGATGAAATGAAAAAGCATTCTGTACCATGTACTAACTTTCCAAGGCCCAATTCCGTTAGACCTTAACCATTACTTATCCAGGGTAGGTTAAATGAGCATGCAAGAGTGCTCTTTTTCAGCAACACCCTGCTTCACATTAATGAGCCCATTGTACAATGATGTCATGCGGGGAAAAAAGCAGGTCTGCAAGCTCATAATGCCTTGCGATGAGCTTGTAGATCTGCTATTTGTGCCACGTGACACCATCATACGAGGAAGTATAAATGAGACTTCACACAGTTACAAACATTCACTGCTGGGAGCTGCTCAATACAGCCACGGTCTTACTGTTGACCCCTGCAGCTCCGCTGGAGCTCAGTGCCTTGCACAAGGGCACTTCAACGGTGGGTGTTGAGGGAGGGGTGAGTTTTGGTTATTCACTTCCCCCTTTCCCTGCCGGACCAGGTACCTTTAGGCCACAAGAGCGCTCCTCTAACCTTTAGGTGACCACTGCCCCATCTATCGGACCATTATGTAGCCTCAAACTGTACAAAGTAACTTACGTAAGTGTCTAGTTAGAACACCTGCTTCAAAACTGAAATGGGTGTTGTTTACAGGGGGGGAGGGGGGGGATTAGAAAAGTACTAAACCAGGTAAGATGGAGATGTATGTGTAGAAGAAAGTGGAGATGGAAGACGAAATGACTCAGTTGAAATAAAGTCCAATAAAATGAGCGGAGTGAACATCTGTGCGGGATAGCTGTGGGGATTAGGAGGGTTGGGAACATTTTAAGCGCATTAAAGATAAAAAAATAAAAAAAGGTCAGAATGTTTAGCAACATACCAATAAACCTCTTAAGTGAAACCCAATTGGGGAGGCTGTTCCATTCCTTTATCCAGGCGTTTGTGGGTGGGTGGGTTGATGGGGGTGGGGGGGGGGTGGGGGGGGTTATAGAAACTATCTTTCCACCAGGTTGGGGGAGGGGGAGGGGGGGGATTGTGTTGTGTACCCACACACATCTACACATAGAGACATGACACACACACACAGACTCAGTCACGCTCAGTACATGCGAACATGTATACGTTTCAGTCCGCGCACTTGAAAATCCCTGGATGCCTGTGCTCTCACTTTGAGGCATTAAGCATTGCCTCTGGATATGTTGAGATCTCTGTATACACCAGCATGTGGAATGCATACATATTCATACCACCGCGCTGTATAATATAGATATGCACCCTGCTTTACATACAGCAAACGTACATACAGCATACGCACAATAGATTACACACTATAACCATACACTCACACGTGCGCGTGTGCACAAATGCACACGTGCACAGTACATGTATGTACGGTACATGTACTGTATGTACAAGTCATCATCACTGGGTATGTTGTCCTTGCATTATGTGTAAACACAGTACACTGTGCATGCACATTTGCATACGATAGTGTGTGTGTGTGTGTGTGTGTGTGGGGGTGTGTGTGTGTGTGTGTGTGTGTGTGTGTGTGTGTGTGTGTGTGTGTGTGTGTGTGTGTGTGTGTGTGTGTGCGTGCGTGCGTGCGCGCGCGCGCGTGCGTGCGGTTAGCGTGTGAGTGTGCGCGCTCGTGGTTAGCACGTGCACATGTCTGCGCATGATATTTGTGTGTCCATATGTTCATGTGTCTGTTCTCCTTGGTATCTGCGTCAGCCTGTGTCTGTACAGTACAGTATATCTATATACCGCGTCTGTGTGCATGCATGCCTGCGCTGCATTCCAGCTGGGGCTGCCCCCTTGTCGTGTTCAGGCCTGAGATATATGGGCCCACCACCACCACAGCTGTGGGCTTCTACATTCACCCAGAGCACAGGGCCTAAAACTGAACCGCCACTTCTGCCCACACACTCCACCAGCAATGACAGGGTCTGGACCTGCATGCCTAAACACCACAACCCTTGTGTGTGCGTGTGTGTGTGTGTGTGTGTGTGTGTGTGTGTGTGTGTGTGTGTGTGTGTGTGCGTGTGCGTGTGCGTGTGCGTGTGTGTGTGTGTGTGTGTGTGAGAGAGAGAGAGAGTGATAGACAGACAGACAGACAGAGAGAGATAGAGACACACACAGCCAGAAAGAGAGAGAGAGAGAAAGAAAGAAAGAGAGAAATCGAGTGCATAGGGAGACATAGTGTAGAAAGGGGGGAAACCGAAGCAGAGAGTGGAAAAAGGGACAGAGCAAGGCAGAAAAAGAAAGTTACAGAGAGAGAGAGGGGGGGGGG
>NC_137615.1:25720788-26105788 GCF_963280865.1 Gymnoscopelus braueri
CCACATTCTTCTACTTTACTTTAGCATACTTTTAGTTTTAACTTTAGCTTGGAAAGAGGGCTGGGTTTATGCCGCTTTGGTAGTGTAAACTCCCCCAGATCAATAGAGGGCCTCACTGACGTACAGGTTTTGGTTTTAACCCATCTTAATGGGTTCAAACCTGAGGCCGATTCTAAAAATGTTTTCTAAATCCTAACATCTTTTTGAAAAAAATATAAAAAATATATAAATATAAAAAATATCTCAAAACAATTTGTTCCAGGGACCCCCAGAAGCAAAGATTTGAGTTCAAAATGTTGTTTAAAAATATATATATATTCAAAGATTTGCACAAATGTTCATGATTTTTCAAAAATAGCAGATCTACAAGCTCATTGATATGCCACGCTATGAGCTTGTATATTTGCTATTTTTGAATTGCCAAAGAAATCTAAAATGACACAGATGCTTTCCCGGTCTTAATGGGTTAAAGGCTGCTACAAAGTGACATCAACACCACATTTAAATGTAGGCTTCTTGCCTTTTTACGTTTACTTTTAACTTTTCCGTTTGGTTATCCTATTGGCAATCCTATCGGGTAGGGTACTGTTTGACAATGATTGAACAGGTAACTAGACTAGAGTTAGTTATAAATAAATGACTTGTTTGAAAGCGGTAAACCTAACGCATCTAGAGTTCCTTGAAGAATAAAGATTTATTTGCAAATACTAACCCAAACCTGGACTATACAACAAACGATGGTCATTTATAAAAGTCATACTGAGTAACTTTTTCAATCAAGCAAAAGGTATTTTTGATATAATCTTTCACTAGTATATTTTTCACATAACCATTCCTCATAATTAGTTTTTTGACAACACTGCGCCAAAATGATGCAAGCATCGGCATATATATTTATTTATTTGAAAGTGAATACATACTGATTCGGACAATGGCGTTGCCTTTCAAAATAACCTCTGCACATTCACATTCACTTTGGAGCAGTACTTCGCTGATTTAGTTTCCATCTAAATTCTGGGAATCACAGTTCTAACAGTCTTTAGGTGTCGCCATAAAGACTACTAAAATACTTGAAGGCTAAAACATATATAAAAATATGCAAGATCTGGCATACAGTACATTGACTTGGTAGGAAAAGTCTGCGCATGTTTACTTGGAAATTGTATTAATCCTTGTATTTGACCTTTTGTATTCATCCTCCCTAAATGAGAATTTACACATGTTGTTCATATTATCTCGGACTGAGCTGTCTTAGTCATTATTACCATAATCAAGCCTCTCCCAAATGGAATGAAAGGAGAGCTTTCATGTAGCAGAGGGACACACCTGAATACACTCAGCAGCAGCACAGTACAGTATGTCTTCACCGCTGGCATCCAGACGGCTCAAAGGGAAAAAGGGCTAAAAAGATAAGAAGATAAATTTAGCTGAAAGAAGTCCTCAGTGATGATAGATTGATAGTTTTGTACTATTTAATAAATACGGGTGGGGAGATATGTATCTGGACTAGGGTCGCAGGGCGTATTGTGGGCAGAGCATGGCACCTTCACTGCACGGGTCATGGGGTTTGATTCCCACTGTGGCCACCCGTGATAAGAAAAAAAAAATACATGCACTCCAGACCCCATAAAAGGATTTGGATAAAAGTGTTTACCAAATGGCTTATGTTAAGTCTAGCGGTGAGTCCCAGGTGGCAGGCAGGTGAGACCCAGTCTGGCCCACAGCTGTGGTTGTGGCTCTATAGAGCAGAGAATGGATGAGGACGAGGCCTTGCCAGTCAGCTATATTATCATTCTCATCTTGCCTAATGGCCGGGCCAGACAGCAGCATGTGTGTACGCACGCACGCACGCGCGCGCACACACACACACACACACACACACACACACACACACACACACACACACACACACACACACACACACACAGGCTTCAATCGCTGCTCCTCATTAGGGACCTGACTACGTCGACACACTGTGTCACTGTTGTCATGGAAACCAGTCACGAATTTCGATAATATGTTGGTCCGTTGTAGGGTAAGACTACGTAGGCCTATGTATGGCAGAGAGCCCCGAACAGCTCTTAGACATTTAAGGAGTAGTGAAATAAACCACCAGCGTGATTTGTAGAATTGCATCGCTCAACGACAACAACAACTTGTTTTCATCGAGCGATTTGGATGTCCAACGATGTATGAGTGAGCCTTTAAAGTGAGCATTGCCACCATAATAAAGGAGCCAGGCTTACGGCTTAGCTAATATGCTTCAGCACGGTGTCGTGCCCCGGAAATAGCAGATCTACAAGCTCACAAGGCGATGCAACGTAATGCATTGTGCGCCCGTAGATTGGCTATTTTCGCGTGACACCGACACGCAATGGGGTATAAATCAGACTTTATACAGTCAGGGTTCAAGTGAAGACTTCACCTTATTTGCCTTTGCATGAGAATGTGCTTTTGGCATGAGATGACAGACGGCGGCATGGATGATTTCCTCATGTTCTCCCATTCTCATCCTTCCTCATAACTTATCGATGTGCCTGACAGCCATGATCCCCCTCGCGCCCTGCCTCTCATTCTCCCCGTGGTAGCTGTGTTGCATGCTTTGAGGTCCAGCTAACACCGCGCTCGCAGGACTGCAGACAAACATTGCAGTGGTTTTATTTGCACCCCATTAGCACTATATATCCTCTGTAGGTCTTTTTTATCTTTAGGACCTGTGGACCTGTGGACCTGTGGACGTCTGTGTGTGTGTGTGTGTGTGTGTGTGTGTGTGTGTGCGTGTGCGTGTGCTGTGTGTGTGTGTGTGTGTGTGTGTGTGTGTGTGTGTGTGTGTGTGTGTGTGTGTGCGTGTGCGTGTGCGTGTGTGTGTGTGTGCGTGCGCATGCGAGCGTGTGTGGGTGCACCGTCAGCTAGCAGGAATGCATTGGTACCGCCAAAGCTAAGATGGCTGCCAAGCGCTAAGATGGCTGCCAGGATTCCACAGAGCGACAGCATGAGAGAGAGGGAGAGGCAGGGAAGAGAGAAAGTGAGGGAGAGAGAGAAAGCGAAGGAGAAAGAGATGGACCCTGAGCGAACAAGCGTGTGGTGGGGATGGGGGGGGGGGAGTGGGGGTTTCGGGGGTGGCTGATGGGGATTTGGAGAGAAAAAAGAAAAAGAAACTCTATCCCCTGTGTTTTTGCTCTCCTTTTCGTCCCAAAGTGATGTAGTGATTTTGCCCCTTCTCCTTTTTGTTTTCCCAGCTTTGGCAGGCGGACGGACAGGGTGAATAGTGCAGCAGTTTACTGGCACATCGTGTGCTGGCGCTATCCAAAATTAGGATGCTGATGGGGCTTAGAAGGAGCAGGGTCCGCGAGTGGAGGGGGTGGGGGGGGCGTAGTACTGGAGGGTGGCGAGGGCACTGGCTGGCTGGCCGGTGGAGACTTGGCCCGGGACTGCCTTAAAGCTTCAACTCTGTGGACTAATTGTCCTGGATGGTATATATGATACAACCATAAAGCTTCACAAGGTTGCATGACGCAGCAGATGAGGAATGGCAGGTCAGCAGGGCCAAACCAAACCTGCCTACAGAGGCCTCTTGCCGCACCCCGTCGCCTGCCTGTCCCCATAGTCGTTAAGGTGAAGAGACCGTCCAAACAACGTCTAGGACCCAGTAAGCAGTGCGGAGGGACAGGGAGAGTGAGACAGTGAGAGAGAGAGAGAGACAGATAGAAACAGAGAGAGGCAGGGAGAGAGCCGCCAAGGTTATTTGGGACCTGTGTTTACTGCATGGTGCCAAAGGCCTTTACGGAGATGGCCAGGCTGTGTGCCTGTGCCCAGTGTGTCTCCCTCACAGGGAGAGAAAGAGAGACGCAGAGAGAACGAGAAGGTAGAGGTGTCCGGGGAAGGAAGAAAAATACAACGGGGAGAAATCCCCTGACTGTTATATTTTAAGTCTTAATCATCTTATATTCACTCAACACTCAAAACGGAAGCTTTTGAAGTGTGTTGGAAAAGTGATCTTTCCCAACCATGGCGGTATAGACTCCACAAGGAAAGCTTTGACCTTTTTGATTTGCAATTTTATGACTTGGAAGGTTCGACGTGGGCTGAAATACCAGCTTTTATCTCAGACATTGATCTGCCTCTCGTTGGTAGACAGAAAGAAAGAAAGAAAGAAAGAAAGAAAGAAAGAAAGAAAGAAAGAAAGAAAGAAAGAAAGAAAGAAAGAAAGAAAGAAAGAAATGCCTCTTCAAAAGTGTTTCAGAAGAGTTTCCTCTAATACTGACCTGCCCCCCTGCCCCCTCACCTTGGGTAGTATCCAGACATCTGTCTATTGCTTAACCATCTCTCTTTCTCTCTCTTTCACAGAACAATCAGGACAATCAGACAACTCAAACCAGCAAGGAGACACAGACATAAAGCCACCGCCCAATGGTGAGGAAACACACTCATTGCATGCTTGCACACACACGCACGCACGACACACACACACGCGCACGCGCACACACACACACACACGCACACGCACACGCACGCGCACGCGCACGCACGCACACACACACACACACACACACACACACACACACACACACACACACACACACACACACACACACACACACACACACACACACACACACACACACACACACACACACACACACGCACACACAGAGACATACATCAATTCCACTTCCTTTATACGGTATACATATGCAGTACTCCCATGAACAAGCATCCTGTGCATTACCCACATTAGCCGTACAGTATATACTTCACCGTGAAGCAAATTGTAAAAATAGCCGCGTTGCTCAATGATAAAGTAATTATTTTATTCACTTTTCTTTTTTAAATGTGAACATTTTCGCCTATAATGGCATGCCCTAAATGCCCGGTTGAAGGCGGTTAAGTCGTCATGCAAATGCATCCTTCGGAAACTTTCAGACAACCCACCGCAATCACAAACACGCACACACTTTCTCTCTCACTCACATACTGTACTATTACACACACACACACACACGTACACAATACCCCAACACACAGGCCCCTCTGTGTGAGCGTGTGTCCCAGCGGAGTTGGGTCTAAGTTTATTATAGTAAGGAGAGCTGATGGGGGCTGTGCTGCGAGTGTGGCGGGCCACTCATAAATCACACTGACGTTATTGGAAGATGGGAACCACATGGCCGCTGCCGAGCTCAGCGCTGACCTCATGCGCCGTCCCCGCTGTGGTTAACCCTGGAGGGATGGAGAGAGAGAGAGAGAGAGACAGAGAGAGAGAGAGAGAGAGGGAGAGAGGGAGAGAGAGAGAGAGAGAGAGAGAGAGAGAGATGAGAGAGAGAGAGAGAGAGAGAGAGAGAGAGAGAGAGAGAGAGAGAGAGTAGGGGCTAGCTAAGGGATGTCGATAGAGAGGGAGGGAGAGACGCAAATTGATAGATAGATGGAGGAGGGAGCGAGAGACGGGTGAGGTAGGGAAAGAGAGAGAGAGAGAGAGAGTAATGGATGGGGAGAGGAAATAGATGTAGGGATGGAGCAGAGGGTCGAAGAGAGGGAAGGCAGCGGGAGGAAGAGGATGGAGCATAGAGAGGGATAGGGACGAATGGGAGGAGAGAGAGAGGGGAAGAGGGAGAAAACGGAGAACAAATGAGAACATGGAGAAATGGAGGGAGGAAGAGAAGAGGAGGAGTGGGGGGTGGGTGGAGGAAGGGCGTGGATTTAAAACTCACTCACCCGTGGAGCCGAGGACATCCTACTATATAGACACAGCAAATACAACTGGACATATGGAGTTGGACAGTATAGAGTACACACACATCTGTTAACACACGTGCGCGCATGTGTGTGTGTGTGTGTGTGTGTGTGTGTGTGTGTGTGTGTGTGTGTGTGTGTGTGTGTGTGTGTGTGTGTATGTGTGTGTGTGTGTGTGTGTGTGTGTGTGTGTGTGTGTGTGTGTGTGTGTGTGTGATGTAGTTGTACAATCACGCATGATGACACATATTCACTCAAACACACACACACACACACACACACACACACACACACACACACATATGAAACTGCACATGGGGAGTCTGACAAAACTTCAGAACAGAACAGCATGCACAAACATGGCTGAGCCAATCGGTGCAGCCGTCATGACATCATATAGATAAACACGCTCTATAGCAGAACCCTCTGGCACACTGGCTGCCCACAGGACCACATATGTCAACATTCGAGATGTGTGTGTGTGTGTGTGTGTGTGTGTGTGTGTGTGTGTGGGGGTGTGGTGTGTGTGTGTGTGTGTGTGTGTGTGTGTGTGTGTGTGTGTGTGTGTGTGTGTGTGTGTGTGTGTGTGTGTGTGTGTGTGTGTGTGTGTGTGTGTGTGTGTGTGTGTGTGTGTGTGTGTGTGTGTGCGTGTGTATGCGTGCGTGCGTGTGTGTGTGTGTGTGTGTGTGTATGTATGTGTGTGTACTGTGCGTGTGTGTGTGTGTGTGTGTGTGTGCAACTTTTATACTTGGTGTGAATGCACTTATGTATGTGTGTGGTATTTGTACATATGCACACACGTGCACATGAATACACCTTCATGATTATAGCCCTGCATGTGTGTTTGATATGTGCACAGACGGACCAGGAAACACATTGTATAGCAGGCGTCTGTGTTGGGCTCGTATTCCCCCGTTGGACACAGGCGGGCCATGTGTGTTGGACTGTCAGCAGTCAGGAGAACCTGTCTAGAGGGTTGATTTGATAAGTGTGTGATACGTCCAACCAGAGGCCTGTCCTATCTTATGGAAAACACATGGCCCCATTGGATGACACCAGTGGTTTATCTGCTTTTTCCATGTGTTTTTCAACTGCGTCCGTCTGTGTGTGTGTGTGTGTGTGTGTGTGTGTGTGTGTGTGTGTGTGTGTGTGTGTGTGTGTGTGTGTGTGTGTGTGTGTGTGTGTGTGTGTGTGTGTGTGTGTGTGTGTGTGTGTGTGTGTGTGTGTGTGTTTTTAAGGCCACATATGTCCTGTATGTACTGCGTACGTCTATCCTGTTGTTAACCACTTAAACCCTATACTTAGTTGACCAGAGTCCCCCAGGTCTTTATACTAGGCCCCCTGTTGTTTTCACTGCACACTAAATATCTTCACCGAAAAGAAAATAACCAATCTACAGTACAAGCTCACAATGTATCGTGTTGCGACGCATGGTGAACTTGTAGATCGCCTATTGTCACTGAATGTTTGCCTCAGAATTGTGATGCTAACGTTCATGTGGTTAATGGGTCAAATCGGGGTGTTGATTTAACCATTTTTACAGTCTCTGCGTTAGACAAGAGTATTTTTACAGTGTATAATATGTGTACTACTTCTATGAATATGGGCATGTCTTTGTTACCCTCTCACACGCTCCTCTCCTTCTCCCCAGGGCACTTGAGTTTCCAGGACTGCTTTGTGACTTCTGGGGTGTGGAACGTTGCCGAGCTGGTCCGCGTGTCACAGAGTGAGTCACTACTATAATTTCCTCTGTCAGTCTCCCTGCAGACGACACACTCCCACTTCACTCTCCCTGTCACTCCCAATACGTTCTCTTTCGCTCTTTCACAGTCTGAGTCACCGTAGTCTAATACTTTAATAGCAGGACTTACCCCAAGGCAGCCTCACTCAAACCCTGGCCTGTAGACCTATTAAGTGGTCCATCAGTGGAACAGAGTGTTGAGTTTTATAAACCAGTGATGAGTAAACGAGTTAGTGAGCTAATGACTAATAACTTTTTGGGCAACGTTTTTTTTGTGCATGTGATGTTACTCTCCCTTTTCCAAGGCTGGAGCGATCTACAGTACGATTGCCAGCCAAGCTAAGAGTGAAAATATTCACTGCTTTGCTGCTCAGAATACTGCAAACACAGAATAAGTCAATTATTTCATATTAAAATGAATGTAATAAGTCAATATAAATAAATAAATTCCGACTATCTTTGGAGAAAAGAATCAAGAAATGAATGGTTGTCTTATATGTCAGCTTTTTTTTTATTGTCTACGTACATGACCTACTTAGAGGTCCGTCCTCGTCTAGATAGATCAGAAAGACTTGCTTGCCAACCTCATTAATATTTATAATAACAATTAATATTTTTTGCTTTTAGTTTTTCCATGAATGTACATTCATGTGTCTGGTTGTTTACCCGTGTGTTCGTCTCTCAGCCCCGGTTGCCACGGCATCTGGTCCCAACTTCTCCCTGGCTGACCTGGACAGTCCCGGCTACTACAACATCAACCAGGTGGCCCTGGGGCGGCGCTCCATCACGTCCACTCCCTCCACCAGGTACACACTTTAACATTGTCTCGTTCTATCAAACATTTACACACACACTCGCTGTTAAGCAAAATGACACTTTGGTAGGTTTGGGTTGTGTAGTTATCTGGCCATAATCTGACTGCAAATATTGGTGAAGTCTCTTCAATAGTTGCTCCATTGATTAGAAATTGATATTCCTAAATAGTCTCCCCATTGACTTACATTTGACTCACTTACATTGCAAAGAGAAATAGGTCTCAGGGTCACTCTTTTACCACCTAAATGAATAAATGCAAACAAAGTTAATTCTGCCAAACAAACCAAAATTGATTATTTTTTTCTTTTTTTAATAAAAAGTTTGATTTTACTATTTGAATTAGGATGTAGCCTCGATCTCCAGGCTTTTATTGCTTAGTTTTGCTAAAAAATAAAAGCCTGGCCCAGCACGTCAGTGTACTCGGTATGAGGAAGTGTTTCACTTCCCAACCAACCAGAGTGCAGTGGGCGTCGCTCGTAATGTTGTGTTAACGGGGCGGGGGTTGACGGACAGATCGGTGAACCAATGGGGATCAGGCGCAATCTCTCGCCGGCTCTAACACCCGCCCCTCTATACACGAAATCAGGAGCGTTGGGGCAGTCTAATTAGGATGTGGATCTGACATGTTTATTGAAAAGCAAATGCTGTATCAGGTTTTGTAGTGTTATACATTGACAGAATCTTGTTTATGTTTGATTGTTTGTATGCAACAGGTTTCACTCTGCAATGTAAAAACATTTTTGGATTTTATTTTGGATGATATTTTTTTTTATCTATTTAACTATTGAAGATATCTCGCCAATATTTGGAGTTACATCATGACACCAAAGTTTTGCTTTAATATCAAAATGAAAATGTAAAAAAAAGGTCCATTTGCGTTTTTATACTAATGTGCACACATCCAAGCTCTCACAAACTCATATTAACATTTTACACATTTTACACGTGCAGTAAACGTGAAGTACTGTACTGTACATGTTTATGCACACATGATGTACACGCATGCACATCTCCAAACTCATGTACTGTAAAGTACATGTAATGTACAGTATACAAAAATGCACGTGCACTCATACACATATGTGATCAGGATAAACACAGGAGGACACGTTGGAAAGGAAGCAAAACTCACACACGCGCGCGCGCACACACACACACACACACACACACACACACACACACACACACACACACACACACACACACACACACACACACACACACACACACACACACACACACACACACACACAGGCTGTGAACTGATATTTCACTGTTTCTGTAATCTGTACTAATACTCCTTGTTCTTATGCCTGATTTCTACTGTCATATGATGATGTCAGCACACGACATCGCCGTACGACGCAGTATGAATGAAGCATTAACTCTCTAATCTCTGATGTTTGTTCTTTACTTAACACTCGGCCTGCTCTGCTTTTTCAATCTTTGTCCTTCTTTGCTGCGCTCCCCATCTTTCTCTTCTTCCTCACTAATCCCTTCTCTTCTCTTGTTCTTCTTTCCACCAAAAAATGTCCGTCACATTGTCTGTGAATTTTTTTTTGCCTTTTGTCTCTCCCCCCCGACTTCATCATTCTCGTACTCCCCCCCCCCCCCCACCCCCCTCACAAACTCTCTCTCACTCTCATTCTCTCTTTCTTGTTTTCTGTCGCTACTTTTTCGCTGCAGGACTGAAATGGAGCTTTATGCCAGTCTCCCACGGAGGTAGTTACACTCATTGCAGACTATCTCCCCTGATACTAATGTAATACAGACCCCCGGATAACACTCGCACAAAGCCACACACACATTAACGCACGTGCACACTCACACGTACGTACAGGCGCGGGTGCGCGCGCACACACACACACACACGCGCGCGCACGCGTGCAATGTACAATCTGCACCTACACATACTGTAACTGTATGCACTTAAACATGCACAAGCATGCATGCATGCGCACCTACACACACATTATGTTTGCACACCAGTATACGCAGTTAATGCACACTAATACGCACGCACACACACACACACACATATACACACACACACACACACACACACACACACACACACACACACACACACACACACACACACACACACACACACACACACACACACACACAACCCACACAAAGATTCGCAATGATCCACTGTACATTCAAAACCCCCTTATTTTTATTGGTCACAGATGTACGAGTCCATATGAATCCGCAATCACACACAAGAATGTGCCCCACCATCACCATGCACACTTTATACACAGTCTCCAGTGTGAGGCTGCTTCAGGCTGTTATGGATACAGCATGTTAAATAAACCCTGCCCCTATGCTTGTGTTCTCTCTAAGGTCTCGTTGCTTTGTCCCCTCAGCTAAAACACAATATCCCAAAACCCTGAAGGGAAACATTAACATTTACAATTTTCAGTTGGTTATTTTTCTACTCCGGCTTCTTGTTTAGGAGTAAAAAATCACTCCATTTCTCCTCCAGTGTCTGTGAAATGGCTTGTTTGTGCTGTTGGCACTCCTAACCGAAACAAAGCTGCACCATTAACCATAAGGTACCCATTAGTAATGTCCCTTGATTTCATTGAGGAAATGCAAACAATACCCAAAGCCATTTGAAGCGTTTCTGCTTCGTTAAAAAATCACTGCAGGGAGAGAGACAGGAAAGAGAGGTCAATGAGAGGGGACAACATGTGACGAAAGGTCGTAAGTTGTCTTTATTAGAAGTCATGACGTCATGACTTATGCAGTACGCCCGCTAAAGCTGCTAAATCGCCAGGAGGAAAAGTGACAAGAATCTTAAGAAGTAAAATAACCAACTAAAATTCAAAAAGGCAAAAGGTTTCCTGCCAAAAAAACACGTTGAACCCTTCCTTTCCCCTGTCTACAGTACATCCACACAGTAACATCTTGTAACCACTTGTAAATGAGAGAGAGTACAAATGTAACCAAACAGACCCCTCCAGTTCAATTTGGTTTCATTTGTATACACTCATCAGTGTTAACCCATTCAATCCGGCAACGCATCTGTGTCACTTTAATTCCTTTGGCTATTCAAAAATATTCAAATATATATATTTTTAACTCAAATATTAGCATCTGGGGGATTCTATAAATGTCTTCTAAATCCTAACAGTTCTTTTTTTTCTACTTATTTCGCTATAATATCAGTGGAAACTTTTTCGTGTCAAGGACGCCCAAAATGATATGTATTTGGCCGCGGACCCCCATCTCAAAATATGTTGTTCCAGGGACCCCCCTCCCCCAGAAGCAAAGATTTGAGTTACAAATGTTCGCTTTAAAATACATATACATTGAAAGATTTGCACAAATCTTCACGATTTTTCAAAAATAGTGCAGCGCTACGAGCTTGTAGATCTGCTATTTTTGAATAGCCAAAGAAATCTAAAATTCCCGGTCTTTAAAGGGTTAAATGAACACTGATGATTTTACGGTTGAACAACAGTTACAGCATAATGAACGCACCTTACACCCTGTTTTCTTCTGGTCTCTGCAGCTCCAACAAGCGCAAGTCCATCGACGACAGTGAGATGGAGAGTCCGGTGGACGATGTGTTCTACTCGGGACGTTCCCCTGCGGCCGGCAGCAGCTCTCAGTCCAGCGGTTGGCCTAATGATGTGGATGCAGGTACAGTCAAGCCCCCAACACACCCCCACACATTCACATACAGTACCTGTGCCACTGGAGGTGGGCTCAGGTCTGTCTCACTTCAGACAGTGTTGTTGTAAGATTTCACTGAAAACAATTACTTTGATTACTGTTGCGATTACGTTCACCTTCACCGTAAAATATATTCCTGTACAGCTATCCCATTGTGCTTTTTTATTTTATTTATTAATTATATAAAATATACACGTGTGTGTGTGTGTGGGTGTGTGTGTGTGTGTGTGTGGGTGTGTGTGTGTGTGTGTGTGTGTGTGTGTGTGTGTGTGTGTGTGTGTGTGTGTGTGTATATATATATATATATATATATATACATATACATATACATATACATATACATATACATATATATACTTATACATATATATACCCAAAGTTTTTATCAAATTTGTCTGCCTCACAAGAAGGGTTCTTTTCACATCACAAAGAAAGTGAAATTAGAAATGGGCCTGACACCAACTCCAGTTCCTCCCTCCATCCTTCCATCCATCCAACCCGTCATCCCTCCTTCCCGCCATTACTCAGCCGTACCGCATGACACTCTTAAGGCCTGATGATACTTTCCGTGTCAGCGTAGCCGGGAGGGTCCGCGGACGCTTACGTAGTTATGTGTTTATACTACAATTTGGTGTCTGCAGATGCGCACACGCTCCACCCAAGGGCACCACAGTGTACGCTAGTAGTGTCAGTTGTCTCGCACATACTTTCACTTCGTCCTGCACACACTTTTATCTGTTCTGACAGTAACAGCAATTTCTTTCCAAGAACCTATAAGCACATTCATCATTGGGTTGTCTTTACAGGCTTTTACCGACACGTTACAGATGCACGTACTGTAGATGGACCTGCTCACACAAAGGGGCTGTACACAACGTCTCCTCTAACAGCGACCATGTGTTTAGCAAACGGCACCGTAATTGTACGTGCGTGAAAGTCATAAGATCTAAGATCTGAACACATTGAGTGCCAGTCGCGTATATATACGCGAACCTACTTGATTGCGCAACGTGCCAGTCGCGTATATGTACGCGAAGTGGTCTTTTTATTATTTTTTTTACTCACAGGTTCACATTTCATTGTAGGCCTCGTTCGCCACGACACATTTCATTGTAGCACCACCGGAAACGGAATTATCCGGGATCCGGAAATTCCGGATCCCATCCGCCTCCACTCTAAAGCGGAAACTAAATGTCCATTTTCTCGGTTGTTGTTTTTCTCATCGCTGATCGCTGTTTAGCATAAACCGTTGTAGCTTCAAGATGGCGGATCGCAGATCGAAATGGTTTTCACTGCCCGTCTCACACAGATCCCCTGTGCGTTTACAAACAGTTGAACGTGCGATTTTAACGGATTTAGCGATGTCTGTGGCGACGTGAAAAAAAAAAAAAAACAACAATAAATCGCTGGCACTGGTGAGTACATTATGATATTAAACAGTGGCATGGAACGTGTTAAAATAACCGTATGACGATAGCCTACCCTCGCGGCTACACGGGCACGGCAAGTGTAATTTGGCCTTTACTCTCCTCTTCACCTTTCCTGGTACAACACCCCCCCCCCACCACACACACACACACACTCATTCTTTTAACCCATCCTCGCTGTCCTTCATGCATTCACCATTCACTCAGGCTATTCCACCAAACCCACCCACCCACACACACACCCACACACACACGCACACACGCTCACACGCACACACGCACACACCCACACACATTACAGACTATTACGGGCCTGAGTAAGAAGGAGCTCCATGCATGCCATATCTCATCTCTAGCGTTCATCTTCACATTCAGTTTGAGGTTAAAGAGTTTGTTGTCACAGACAAATTAAAGTGCAGACAGATAACAGTGTACTTTTACAGACCACTACATTGATGTATATGGGAGAGGGCAGTGGAGGGCAATATTTTACATTTGTTTCAGTGCTACATACTCGCTAGCAGGCTACATTTCTTTACTTACACTCTCAGTCATGTGCTGTACATGAATGTGCGTTGTGTATGTGTGTGTGTGAGTCTAAACCTGAATACATACCGCCACATGTAGAATAGCCTACGCATTCCTTTAGGATAAATATTCCTTTAGGCTTAGTATCTGGTACTTCTCAATACTTTTTATTTTCATTTACGCCTTACTAACTAGTGAGGTCATCATGAAAACATTCCTACTTTGGAATGACACCCTCACAGAAGGCGTTGTAATTTGTGGAGAGCAGGATGGAGAGATGTATTTAAATGCGGTTTAGTGCAGTCATCATCCAAACTTGTTCTTCTGTGCTCTGTGATTACTGTAGAAGAGCCACATCGCTCTCACACTGATGCCCATTGACAATATTCACATGGCAACAATTTTACTTTTACGTCATAACCCATCCCAAACATGGCATAAGAGCAAAATGGCTGTCATGCGAATATGGTCAGTTCACCTATCCCATCATAAACACCTTTGGCTCTATGTGTATTTTTTTTTATTTGTGTCAGTTGATATATTAATACTGTACATAATATACAGTATGTAGTATGTACTCTATATTCATGTCTAACTACTGAGTGTAGTATTTGACTGTGGGAGTTCTTGGGAATTGTTAAATGTTGTTAAATGTAAACTTTGTTATAAATCATATTTACTCATGTTATATAATAGTAATACACCTAGTGATTATGATGTAATTATATATATTATATACAGTATGCTGCACTCACAACATTAAGAAAACCCAATGCCCATCATTTTACCACCTTTGTTCTCTCTCTCTCTCTCTCTCTCTCTTTCTTTCTCTCTCTCTCTCTCTCTCTCTCTCTCTCTCTCTCTCTCTCTCTCTCTCCCTCCCATTCCTTACATGTTTCTGTATCTTTTTTCTGCCATTGTTAACTCTTCCCTTCTCCCCTGTTTGGCCTTTCAGTGCAACACCATTTGGCCAGTGTGCAGGAGAGGAAGATTAAGCATGAGAGCGATGGAGTGCAGTTTCCTTACCATGGTTAGACCAACATTAATACTGTGTACATTTGTACATGCCTCTGCCTCAACTCATGCCACCCTCAACCTGAATACATCTCTTTGTGTCCTTCTGTGAGTCCGTCTGTACTTCCTCTCAAAGCTAGAGAGCGTGTTCCTCTCCTCCCCAGCTGCTCCATCTTGTTTTACAAGATCTCAATGTCTCCTCTCCTCTCCTCTCCTGTCCTCTACACCTATCCATCCCTCTTTCTCTATGTCCTCTGTTCTCTGACTCTGCTGCTGCTGTGGAGTTGGGTTGTGTGTCTGTACCAGATGCCCACCATTGTGTCTTGTGATTTTGCCAAATGTCTTTGGTAGCCCAGTAGCTCCATCACATCCACCACGTCTACCTGCCTCACAGATGTCCCATGCTGTAGCTAATAGAAATCAAACGTTAATTGATGTCTTCATTGTCCTGTGGGTCATGACCTTCTCTCGATGGAGTTATTAGAATTGCCGTTATGATATTCAAAAAGCCATTCGCTATCAGCGTGAGCACTAACAGAGTTTCTGAGGTGGCATAAACTTGTCAGCAACATTTGGCCCGGTGCCCCTGGGTAGTTGTTTTTAAATTAGAGTCCTGAGAAGGAAATTAACCCATTGATACCTGGAACGCATCTGTGTCACTTTAGATTTCTTTAGGCTATTCAAAAATAGCAGATATACAAGCTCATAGCGCGGCACCGAGTGCCGCGCTATGAACTTGTAGATCTGCTATTTTTGAAAAATCGAGGATTTTTATTTATTTTTTTCAATTTTTTTTTTGGATTTAGAAGACATTTCTAGAATCTTCTCAGGTCTTAAAGGGTTAAGTGTGAATGAGAGAGACAGACAGACAGACAGACAGACAGACAGACAGACAGACAGACAGACAGACAGACAGACAGACAGACAGCGGGATAGTGTATGAGGCCCTGTTGAGTTGCAGTGGTGTGGCTGACTGGCTGTTTAATCCAGCTGCTTGTTTAGACAGCAGCGTTCGGTGACGTGCCACCTGCCATCAGCCTGACTCAACCAGCCTCTCAAAGACCAAAAGGAAAGACGTGCAACCCAAACAAACAAGACTAAAGACACTCAGGTGTGTCGTCAACGCACAAGGCACCTTCTGTCTCTCAAATGTGCACGCACACTAATATGCATACATCCAGGCATACACGCACACGCGCGCACGCTCACACACACACACAAATGTATGCACACGTGTTACCCTCTTCCTCTGTTCATATCTCTCTCACTCTCCGTCTCTCCCTCTCCCTGCGTTTACTCTCTCTCTCTATTTCCCTATACGTCTCTCTCTCTCTCTCACACACATTCTTTGCATACACACACATGCACTCACGCACTCCCCAATCTGGAGAGGAGCAGCGTTCCGGTCCAGATGGCGCCTCCATGTGTCTACAGCGAAGGGAGCTACTGGGTTACAGCAGACATCTGTTCTGGTGATGGTGGTGGTGGTGGAGGAGTGCGATGGGTAGAGGAGAGAGGCGAGGCGGAGAGGCGGCGGAAAGAGGAGGAGGAGGAGGAGGAGGAGGGTGAGGAGGCGAGGGCCTCAGCCTCCCGCCTGCCCCCGAGGGTGCTTCTCTACCTGAATGAGAAGCTCTGAGGCATAGCAGGTGATCATGTAATTCATCATTAAGTCTGAACTCTCCCTCTCCGCTCTCCGGTGTCTTCTCCTGCCTGCCTGCTCGCTGCTGCTGCTGCTCGCTGGTGGTGGTGGTGGTGATGGAGGAGCAGGATAAATAAATAAACCCACACCGGCAAGCGAGTCAACTTTTCACTAGTGCAAATGAAGAGGGAAACGGTTGGGTGTGCTCAAGGCATTTTGATTGACCTCCATGCTGTGGTCACATAAGAGCCGCTTTTATACCCGACGGTGGAAGTGGTCAGCTGTCATTTGGATGGTGTTAAATCTAGATGGTTGTGTTGGGTTGTGGGTAGAAGGTCGCTCTATCCCTCTTTGTTGGTTCTCCTTGATTGGCCTGCGTGGAACAGAGTTCCTTACTGTTTATCACTTTCCTTGAGGGAGTTTGTGGAAGAGGAGGTGGGATTTACGAGGAAGATGACTATTAATGTGAATTGATGTATCTTGCTGATTACAACTGAGCTGTGTGTGTGTGTGTGTGTGTGTGTGTGTGTGTGTGTGTGTGTGTGTGTGTGTGTGTGTGTGTGTGTGTGTGTGTGTGTGTGTGTGTGTGTGTGTGTGTGTGTGTGTGTGTGTGTGTGTGTGTCTGTGCGTGTGCGCGCGTGTGTGTGTGTACTGTCCTATGACAGTTAGGGGTTTGTGTGTGTTGGCCAGCTTGTTAGCGTTGCGAGACTAGAGGGTCATGGGAGCAGTTGATTGGCTGCCAGTCTGCCTATGCGATGTGCCAGGAGTTGGGCAGAGAAATAATGCAGAACAAATGATTTTGCGTGTGTAGACATGAATGCACAAACACACACATGCGCGAGCACGCACACACACACACACACACACACACACACACACACAAACACACACACACACACACACACACACACACACACACACACACACACACACACACACACACACACACACACACACACACACACACACACACACACACACACACACACACACACAGATACATGCACACACAGATTAAGGGCGAGATCAGAGTAACTTCTGTTCACTTTGTCAGACAAAGCTTTCATTGGGCATCTGGGCCTAATTTTCCTGCTCCTGATTAAGACAGAAAATACTACCAAAGATGCTGATTAATTACAGAGCAACACAGATTCTAAAAACAATATAAGTGTTGTCTGATTAGGTGTAAAATGCTCGTTTTAAATTAGTTTGAGGGGTGATGTGCAAAAGTGACAACAATTTCATTAATCAAATACTAATCATCAGCTGAAAAACAACTAAGGATTAATGACCAAAGCTGAATTAAATTGAATTAACTCCAATATGCCCTCAGCCAGGATGGCATATTTACTGTGGCTCTGCCTTTGCGTTAGTTAGTTAGTTAGTTAGTTAGTTTGTTAGTTTGTTAGTTAGTTAAAATACACATATCTCCTCCTGGCTCTATACTCCCCATTTACTCTACTCTACTGTATGACCCACAGTATGTGAGTGTTATGTTCCCCAGAGTCAAAGATTAGACTTGCTCACTATTTTTGGTGTAATTTTCAAATCTTCTTAAATCAAACCCATCTGTTTGACATGGCATGTGTGTGTGTGTGTGTGTGTGTGTGTGTGTGTGTGTGTGTGTGTGTGTGTGTGTGTGTGTGTGTGTGTGTGTGTGTGTGTGTGTGTGTGTGTGTGTGTGTGTGTGTGTGTGTGTCTATCCACATATTATTTTTGTATCATTAATGTCACCCTTGCACAGAACTGATCTCCTTCCTCACATCGTGTCCTCCCACGTACATTTGGTATCACACATTGTGCCTGGCTGAACATAAGTGCCCACGCCCACCTGTTTCTATACTTATCAATACCCACACATGCCCAGCTGCGCCGATGCAGCCCAAGAGCATTGTGGGTAAATAGTGATTAAAACTGCTTCCCAGTATAAGATAATAAAAAAAAAAGTATTTTTCGAAAGCTGCCCCGTTAGACTTTATATGCTCAGCTTGTAAAATCTATTTCCACATCACTCCCTGGGCCGTACTGAAATTATCCTCGCCTTTATTTGTGCGTGTTTGTTTTATATGTGTGAATATTGTGTCGTATAGAAGTTTACAAGGCCCTTTTTGCTCGCCAGGGTTGTTTTTCCAGTATATTTATGTAGTCGAATCTGAAGAAAACGCAATACACGTTCAGGGTGTTCCAGAATGAAGTCAGTGGATGCAAGAGGTACTTTTTCTTTTTCTACACACCGTGAAATTCTCAGCGTTAGTTTATCCATTTGTGACCCCGAAAGAGTGTGCACATGTAACCAAAAGAACCCTTACGGGTTCATTTGGTTACATGTGTACGCTCTCGTAGTTAACATTAACACTGAGGTACAGTGTACTTTTACATCCTTCATTATTCTCTATTTTATGGCTGGTTCCCTACCAAGCCTTTATATTTCAGCGTATATTCAACATTGCACTTCCCTGCAGAGGTCAAATGCACCATTTGGCATTGGTCCTCAAACCCCAAAATTCTAAATTGTGCCTCTGGAATTACCATACATCAAAATAAATGCCCTCAGCGTCCAACCGCACGAGGCCTTGATCATAGAAGGGAGTCTCTTTTATCTGTAGCTCTCACACTTTTGGCCATGTTTCTGGTCCACTGGTGAGCAGGCCCTGTACTTAGTCTGCCTGATTTTTTACCAAAATGGAGGATATTTCATGCACTCCTGCAGCCTCAGCCGACATTTATAGACAGAGGAGGACACTTTAATATGTTTTTCTGTGTGTGTAGGCTGTGCTGTCACCACACCTCAACCGCTTCACTCCTCTCTCTCTCTCTCTCTCTCTCTCTCTCTCTCTCTCTCTCTCTCTCTCTCTCTCTCTCTCTCTCTCTCTCTCTCTCTCTCTCTCTCTCTCTCTCTCTCTCTCTCTCTCTCTCTCTCTCTGTGTGTTCGGGTCTACACTCTGCCATCCTGGCTTCATTGGCAGCGGGCCGCAAGCCTGCCACCCTGCCTGAACAGCTTGTGTGTGTGTGTGTGTGTGTGTGTGTGTGTGTGTGTGTGTGTGTGTGTGTGTGTGTGTGTGTGTGTGGTGTGTGTGTGTGTGTGTGTGTGTGCGTGTGTTGGGGGTGCACGTGCGTATGTGCTTGCATCTTACATCTGTGAGTCCGCACATACTCTTTATGATGATATATTTATGAAATATATCTTAAGAGGCAATAACATAAAACACCTGACAGTCAGATATTCAGAAGGGCACTACATCAAAGGGTCCATTGATATACGCGCTGGCACGCTCCTCGCCAGCAGCCATATATGTGGTTGCACAGCTCACGCTGTCTCTGTGTCGGAGGAGCACGAGTCTGCCCTAGTTACGAGGGCGTCCAAAACCCCTTTCGCTCTAAATAGGCATCTTGACAAGTGCAGCGTGTACACTGTAAAATGTTCATTTAACTTGGAGAGTATACAAATGTATCGAACTGATGCAAAATTGAGTTACAAAAATGTAGTTACAAATGGATTTTTGGGGGATTGACCGTTGGTCGGCCATGTTTGGAGTCTTAAAGAGGAGAATATACAGTAGTCACTATGGATTGGTCATCCTGGTACAATGAGCCCTAGCCGTTTGTGCTGTAAGAATAGGCAATGAATAGAATGTTGCTGTGCGCAAAATGTGTCGTTCATATATACACATATATATTGATATATATATAGTATATATACCCCAGTGGTTACTGTAGCTGTAATGCCATTTTCCAGCTGTCCTCCTCTCCTGACTCTGAACCCTAGCCTCCCGACCCCTCCTGTCTCCCGTCACCTCCCTTCACTCTGAACTCCCTTGCTGCTTCAAAACCCAGACCCATGCCCTGACCTCAACCCCAACCCCCTCCTCCCCTCAGTCTGACAAGATGGTACAGTCCCACTGACTGTACATAAACAGAGAGTAATGGAGAGACTGATTGTGAGATCCATCGCCATCTGTGTGTTAAAACAGTCAGTCAACTAATCAGTGAATCAAACAATCGCTCAATCAATCAATCCATTGATTTCAAATCGATCATAATCATTAGAGCAGATTACCGTATTTATTTAAAAAAATTTAACCGTAAAGTCTCATAAGTATGATTTCTAATTTCAATTTAGATTTAAACCGTAAGATAAGCCAGCCATGTTTCATTAAAACCTCGTCTCTGTTCTGCCATTTTGTTGATCCCCTCTTTGCCAGGACTCTCCTCGCCTGGTTCTCTTAAGAAGTCGGGGAAATTCGATTTCAGCGCCCTGTCCTCCCAGACGAGGTCCCCCCCGCATGGCGTTCACCCACCACCCACTGCCAATGCTGGCGGGAGTGCGACCAGGTGAGACCCCAACCCAGCCCCTCCAAAAGCCTCCCCTGATAGCCACCACTCCCCCACTCCCCCCACCATTCCCTTACCGCCCCGAAACCATTCTTCAAACGTCCCCCACTGTCCCGGTGCTGAGGTGGGAACAGTGTCCGCCAAACACAAAGACGGGGTCATTGATGGTGTGCTGGCTGTGTAGATGAGACCTTTACCTCTTCTGCCTCGGCTTCTACCTGTTCCATCTGAATAGGGTGCAGGGTGAGCTGGTCTGTCGGGTGTGGTCCTTCATGTATCTGTCTCTTGTTGGGTTTTTCAGTACCTCGATGGTACAGTACATCTCTTTTTTCCAGCTCTTCCTCTTGCTGTGCATTGTGGGAGAAAGGACCAAGTGGACAGTTCGGTGATATATGGCCTTTTCCCACCGATACATGTGCGAAGAAGTTTGTCTAACTTTTGGTGGAAAAGTGTGCTGTTGTGTTTTTTGTTTTTGTTTTTTCAATTACAACGTTCTTCCTTGGTACTTACATGACTTTATTGTAAGAATAATAACAATCTAATAAACGTTTCTCCTACATTCCTTCTGTTTACTCTATCCATGTGCTTAAAATTTGTGAAACTGCGAAACATCAACAATTTGACAGTATGACATGTATTGTTTTAATAAAATGTATTTGTCTTAATACAAAAGATATAAGTAAAGACAGCGATGTGGAAAACAGCGTTTGTGTGGACATATAGAAGTATACCTGAAAACACACCTTTCTGCCCAACACCAATTGCTTGGTTGAGCCTTCGTAGGGTGTCAAATGCAAACACTAAAGCACTGTACGCAACCAAAGAAACTCGATCGTCCAGCCTAAGCATACTATGTCAGGAAGTGTCAAGAATCACAAAGGTACGTCACTGATAGGGTATATCACTGTAGCTGTTTCTATTGTCTCTCCAATCTCTCTTTTCCTTAAAAATTAATTTTGACTTCCGGCCCTCTAAAGCTTAGCAGCTCCAGGCTGATATTGGACTGTGGATGACTGCGTTTCTGAAGAGTGTGTGTGTGTGTGTGTGTGTTTTAGCAAACGCGCCCGTCAGTGGGTGATGGATGATTTAGTATATTTATGCTCGCAATTCAGAACAGCAGACACTGAGTCTGAGTTGTGTCCCCCCCCCCGCCCCCCCCAGCCCCACCAAACCCCATGGCTGAGATGAGAATCTCATGATAATATCACATATCAGCCCCCGGCCGAGGGAAACTCTTGACTATGAAACTGGGCTCTCAACTCCATCGCCACAGCAGAGATAGATGCTCCTTCTTTTTTGCTGGGTAAAAAAGCACATAATACGTGAACGCAACCAGGGAATGAGCCTGCTTGCTGGAGATGATTATCCATGCGCTGCAGCTCCACGGCGAGGCTACATCAAAGGCCGTCAAAGCCACCGAGCAGATGTGAGGCAATGAGGTTGACCGCCATGTCATTAAACCCTCCTCCGTGGTTGTTGACGGAGACCCCATGCCTCATGGGATGCAGCCGCAGCAACCCCCCATCTATACACACACACACACATATACACACACACACACACACACATGCACAGACACACCTACGCATGCACACATGCACACTCTTAACATACACATACACAAAGAGCCCTACATTGTCAGGCTCTGTGGCTAGAGCTGTGATTTGTTTCTTCCTTAATACAAGCTCCCACTGTGTGTGTGTGTGTGTGTGTGTGTGTGTGTGTGTGTGTGTGTGTGTGTGTGTGTGTGTGTGTGTGTGTGTGTGTGTGTGTGTGTGTGTGTGTGTGTGTGTGTGTGTGTGTACTGTGTACGTATGTGTGTGCGCTGGGGCTGCTCCCATGCCCGTGTGAAAGTGTTTACCACATCATTCGGCGTTGTTGTTGTTTTGTGTGCAAGACCAAATCCAATGGGGATTCCAAATGGGGGGGGGGGGTGAAGAAGGCTTGAAGAAGGGTGGCAAGCAAGACTGCGTGGCTTCTGGGAGCGACGGTGTTAGGTGGAGGTTAGTGCGTCTCAGCCACAACCCCCCGAGAAGGCTGGTAGCGGTGGGGGCATGAGGTTCATAGGGAGTCCCCTGTGATCCCACCCTCCACCACCACCACCCCCCGTACCCTTAAGAGCGTTTGGCCCTCACCCAGTCTGTAATGGGATTAGTAGGGAGGACTATGGGAGAAGGGACGGCTGTACTGGGGAAGCAGGGAGCCTGGCATGGGAGAGAGGTGCTGCTGGGCAGGGGTGGGGTTGGACGGGGGGGGGTGGGGTGGTTGGTTGGCGGGGGGGGCGCATGGCCCTGTCTGGGGGTAACTTACTGGAGTTGGCACCCTCACACACTGACACACACACACACACACACACACACGCATGTACGCACCCACATACACATACACACAACGTGTAAGATGGGAGCTCCAAAGAGTGTTGGCAGCCGAATGTGGGCAGCTGGGGGTCCCGGGTGGGGTGGGGTATGGTGGCGGTGGCAGTGGCAGTGGTGTGGGTAGGGTGGGGTGGGGGAGCAGGGCAGATTGGTATAAGGAGAGTAGGGAGAATAGGGCTTCACCCCTCTAATACAAATGAAGGAGATTTAGTAATGGATATAGGTCTGACAGAGAGGGCTTTGTGTTCTGTGGTGGAGCTCCACAAACGGCTCTCCTCACACCTCGCAAACACACACACACACACACACACACACACACACACACACACACACACACACACACACACACACACACACACACACACACACACACAGCTCCATATTCAGCTCTTTTACGTGGTATGAAGTGAGATACTCTTTCTCCTCTCTCTCTAGTTCTCTTGTTAGAGCACAAAGGGTGAACTTTGTATACAGTATAATGGTGATAAATTTCAATCCCCACACCTGTCCTGTGTAAGTACATTCACACACACGCACACACACACACACACGCACACGCACACGCACACGCACACGCAGATGCAAAACAGAAACGCAAGTTACACATACAGTGCAAACGTACAGATTAGTGCTGTCATAAAAATAAAATAAAAACACAGCATGGCCGCCTGAATGCCAAATCATGATGGCGCCAGTGAATCACACCCTCAAAACAGCACACAGATGCACAGGCATTAAGACCTGCTAATTTAAGACAGCGCTCAATGATCTCTTTGTGCTTCTCTCTCTTTTACAAGCTCTTTGGATCTGATTTAGTTACAGCACTTGCATCTATTGGATTTGTGTACGGGCGTCCATAGGGTGTGTGCATATCCTATATGCAGTATATGCTGTGTAAATATATGACTGTCTGTGTATGGCTTTGCGTGTGTGTGTGTGTAAGTGTGAATTTGTATGAATTTGAAATGTGAACTTTAGTGGCCTCAGTGAGGGTTGATGTATGAATGCAATATGTGTGTAAGTCTGCCTTAGGCCATATAGCTTCACTGGAGTGATCATAAAACATTATGGCAAGTTCCTGTGATACCTGTTAACGTGAAATCAATGTTTTGGTGGAAAACAATGTTTCTTTCACATTAATACATGTTCATCCTGATTCGACTTTTACCATTGGCCATGTTCACACAGTGGCCATTTTGTTTGGCGGGGAGGGGCGTCGCCCACCCCCCCACCAAGTATGACGTAGGAGCAAAATGGCTGCTTGTGGTGAATATGGTCAATTGTCATTCATGGTGCAACATGAAATGGAACCTTTCTGTCCCTGCTGTCCTTCTGTGAGCTATCATCTCCTGATGTCTTTGGCCTCGTCTGTGAGACCTTGTGAAATGCTTTGGCGTGACCCCCCCCCCCCCCCTCTCTCTCTCTCTCTCTCTTTCTTGTCGTCTGTTCCTCTTTAAAGTGTTATCTCCTTCATCCTCTCACTGGTATACTGTATATATGTCTCTGTTCCCCAGGGAGTCCCCGTGCCTCCGCCTCGGCGCTGCACTTCCCATCTCCCTCCATCATCCAGCAGTCCAGCCCTTACTTCACCCACCCCACCATCCGCTACCACCACCACCCTGGACAGGACCCCCTGAAGGAATTTGTGCAGTTTGTCTGTGCTGACGGCTCGGGGCAGGCCGGCGGACAGGTAAGGCTCACAGCCGTAAGCCGAATAGGTTTAACCCATTGAGACCTGAAGCCGATTCTACATGTCTCCTAAATCTCAACAGTTTTCTGAAAAACGTATGTTTCTATGTCAGTGGTGCTCAATCTTTTTCATGTCAAGGACCCCCAAAATTATATGTATTTGGCCGCGGACCCCCATCAAAATATTTTGTTCCAGGGACCCCCCAGAAGCAACGATTTGAGTTAAAAATGTTCGCTTTAAAAACATATATTCAAAGATTTGCACACATTTTCATGATTTTTCAAAAATAGCAGATATACAAGCTCGTAGCGCGGCACTCGGTGCCGCGCTATGAGCTTGTAGATCTGCTATTTTTGAATAGCCTAAAGTGTAAAATAATGCTTTTTAGCTCAAATCTAAAAATGACACAGTTCCAGGTATTAATGGGTTAAATAGAAAGAGAAGAACGTTTACCTTATGTATAACTTGTTTTATATGCCGTACTGCATCGTAGAACAGAACCCTCGACACATCTTGAATTAGTGCTGCATAATTCCTCTACGAAGTGGAGCAATAGTGCAGCAAATTAATACAAATTTGAAAATGTTATTGAGATTAGCAATCAACAACAAAGCAAAATTAAAGGTGCTGTAAGTGATTTTTGTTGTTATTTGTTAAAATAAGTGATACATTGCTTTATATTCCCACAGTAATCATTGTTATAGAGTTTTGATTTAGTAACAGGGGTATTCACGTCTCTCCAGCTCTTTAGTAAACAGAAAATACATTTTCAGGTCAGGATACTAATTTCATCCGACCAGGAGAGAAAACTCGTACAGGACAAACAAAGTGAAGTTGGAAGTGATGAAACAAGTAAATAAGTCTGACAAAATTGGAATTGGAACATATAAGCTGATAAATTATCTTTGTGTGCTTCTCTCTCCTGATTGGATGAAATGTGTAACCCACCTGTATAGCGAAGGGTAGAGTCTAGACCACTGTTCACTAAACAAACATTCTTTAGCAATGATTACTTTCAGAATATACAGCTTTAACTCTTTAAACATTAACTTTTTGTTTTAACCAACACATATCTCTTACAGCAGTGGTTCTCATCCTCTTCAGGGCCCACTTGATCATCTTGAAAGCATTCACCCATGGGTGGGCCTTTTCAGAGCATGTTTATTCTAATGATCAATCAATCGATTGTGTTCCACCTTGGATGAATGGAAATGTAGCATACTTTGAGTTCTTATTGATTGGTATCACTTTTTAATATACATTTTGTATTATCATTAAAATCTTGGTGTTTTGCCAATTATTTGGGAGCCCACTTAGCAGTATCCTCAAGGCCCACCAGTGGGTCCCGGCCCACAGGTTGAGAACCACTGTCTTACAGCGCCTTTGAAGAATATTTGTGGAAAAAGTATGTTTCAGAACAGGCTGTAAAATTGCTCACTCTATAAATCTGATGTAGTTTATCAAGCATACATTGCATTGCACGGCACTGCGATACAGAACGCCCATCCAACCAGAATCTTATATTTTCATCTCCTCGTAAATACAAACAAAAGTTATTCCAGCTTCAAATTACTCTACACCATTGGTTCTCAAAGAGGGGTCCTTGGGGGGGGGGGGGGGTTCTAGGGGGTCCCCAGCAAAAGTACTTAATGTAGCATCACAATCATTTCAACCACTTTAACCTTTTATACTTTGGCTATTCAAAAATAGCAGATATACAAGCTCATAGCACGGCACCGAGTGCAGCGCTATGGGCTTGTAGATCTGCTATTTTTCTAAAATCTTGAACATTAGTGAACATTTTTAACACAAATCTTTACTCCTGGGGGTCCCTGGCACAACATATTTTCAGGTGGGGGTCCGCGGCCACATACATATCAATTTGGGGGTCCTTGGCACGAAAAAGTTTGAGAACCACTGCTTTACACTGCATAAGGCTATTCAGATCTTTGTACTGTCTTGTCTTTGTCATTCTGCTGTCTACTCTTTCAGACCCACAGATCCCCCCCCCCCCTTTTTTTCCCCCCTTTTGCTCCGCCCACCCCCTCAGATATGATAACCATCAGCAGTCACAGTACATTTCAGTCCAGCATACATGTTCTGTGTTGTGTGGTTGTTGTTGTTGTGTATTTTGTTTTCATTGATAGTTGTTGCTATGACTTTTGGTTTCAGTTTGGTTGTTTGGTGCCGGTGTCGTTTTCATTGTGTAGAAGAGTATTTTTCCCATGGTTTTTGATTTGTTGCCATGTTATGGACGAAACCCAACCAATTACTCGCTCACTCCCTTCTCCTCACCCCCTCCCACCACCACCACCACCACCACCACCACCACCACGGACCACTCTTGTGGGATCCACCCCCCCCCTCCCCCCCTTCCCTCCGTTTTAGCCTTATCGCTCCTATCGATCCCTGTGGTGATTGTATATTTTTTACACCTCCATAAATGCTGCAGTCCACATACATCATTCCTTTGGTTGTTTTTTTTCCCAACTTCCCCTTCCACCACCACTCCTCTCCTCCTTCCACCATCGCCACTCCCCTTCGCCCATGGATATTCTTGTTTTTTGGACCCGGCCTCCCCCCAGCCGCGTCCTTTCTCATTCCGTGTCTGCGGACTGTCACATGTCGCCCTCCTGACCCTGTTTGTGTTGTCCGCAGCCAAACGGGAGTGGCCAGAGCAAAATGCCGGGCTCCTTCTTGCTGCCTCCACCTCCCCCAGTGGCCCGCCCAGTGCCCCTCCCCATGCCCGACTCTAAACCCAGCAGCACGCCCCCTGACGGCGGACTCTCCTCGCCCGCATCTCCGTGTAAGTGACCCCCCCGCAGAGACCGAAAGTTAGAACCAAACAAAAAGAGACATCCAAGAACTCTGCCCCTCTCCAGATATAGACCCCACTACCATGTGTTCCTCCCGCCTCGTCGCGTCATTGTTCGTCTATAGCCAACATCTCACCTTCACCGACCAGAATGCCGGAAGTCATTAGAATTTGCTCTGGAACTCGTACATGCAAAGTAATACACTAACACAACCAGAGATGTTGTCCCTCGTTATGGACTTTCTGTGGAATTCTTCAGGGTTTTGTTAAGCCCACTGACTTTTCCTCACGCCCCGGTCTTAGTTGTTTTTTTTAGTATATTTTCCAGCCCCAGTGATTCTGCATTCCCTAGTGTTGAAGCCACATTATCACCTTTTGGAACATTTTCCTTCCCTTCTGGACTCATCCGCAGCTTCTGTGAGAGACATTTTGAGTTATATGAAGAGTATGATCGCTTATCTCCTGTTTACGAAGGGCACAAACTTGGGGCATGTTTTTACCTGGACCCCTAAATATAACGTCCAATTTTTATGTTATTGTTATACCTATTTTCTTTGGGTTTAAATTATCGGCACAGATGCTGGTGGTTGTTATTTTGGTGTTTGTTTGTTAGGGTAGTAGTAGCTGGTGTGTGTCTTCTTTAGGCTGAAAGACTGCATTACAGTGTCAGTGTAGGCTAGGGCTTTCCTCACAACAGATTGATGTTTCTCACCTACCGTACCATAGGAGGGGCACTGGACGGAGCACTTACTGTTTTGTTGTGTTTTTTTTAGCTTACCTGCGTTTTAGTGTTGAATTATCTTTTCATTTCTACCCCCAGTCAGTGTCTCAAAGTCTTACGTGTCTTATCTATGTCACTGATTCTCTAAACCACGGAGGTATGCTGTACTGTATATACAGTATACGTCCTTTCCACTAACCATCACTTTAAAAAAATAAATCTGACTTTTTCCTCTCTTCCCATCTCTCTCTACCCCCCCCCCCCTATATACACACACACACACACACACACACACACACACACACACACACACACACACACACACACACACACACACACACACACACACACACACACACACACAAACAGCGTCAACACATCTGCACACTATTAACGGCAGAATCTGTGCCGTGTTTGTAGGGGTGCTTCTGACTGCCTTAATGCTGGAGTCCATAGGGAAGCTGAGACTGCCCTAAATTTGTCACAGACTTTGAAGCCAATGGGTTTAAAAACATCTCTGATTGATCATCAGTGTGAGAGTTCTGATGTGCCCAATCAATTCCCACTGAGTTTAGCAGCGAGGTTTAGCCCTTGGCACCAAGGGATATCTATCTTTACAAACCCGATTTGGGACACACTTCCATGTGAACTTGATGGCCTTTAAAAGAGGCTTCCAAAGAAATGTTTTGACTTAATGCATGTAGCCTATGGACCTACACAGTGTCTCCTTTCACCAAAATACTTTTTTTTTGTGGACGAACAACTTGTAAACTCCCCAAATATATATTTTTGTTGTGCCCACATTTGTGTGTGTGAGATCATGTGATTGTTGGCTGTCTTTTGCTAACTGTGTGTCTCTCTCTGTGTTTCTGTAGCATACTCCACGCCAGGCGCCACAGCTGCCAACAGGTTTGTCGGCATCGGATCACGGGACAACAACTTTCTGAGCATCCCGCAGCAGACACAGGTACTGTAGGGGTATACACACTCACACTCTCTAACTGTGCTCACAGTATACTGTATTATTGTGTGTGTGTGTGTGTGTGTGTGTGTGTGTGTGTGTGTGTGTGTGTGTGTGTGTGTGTGTGTGTGTGTGTGTGTGTGTGTGTGTGTGTGTGTGTGTGTGTGTGTGTGTGTGTGTGTGTGTGTGTGTGCGCGTGCGTGCGTGCGAACGTGAGAGCAAGAGTGTATGTGTGTAGAGGAAACTTGTCTGTTTTCATTGTGATTATCGGCCAAACTCAGGAAACTTACTTAGGTGGATGGACGAGTGCCAACATATTTCTTATTCCCCTACTCCCTGAAACCTGCTGCTGTTTCTCTACATCTACACTCACTCCGTCCCGCGGTGCACCATGAATGTGTGCATTTGTATATGCGTATATTTTACCGTGTGTATGTGTGGTTTACCATATGTGCTCAACTGCCCTCTCCCTGTTTATTTGGCACATATGGAGGCCCCCCTCAGGCAGCAGGCCTTGCTGCCTCTCCCTCTGTCTCTGCCTCGCTCTCGTTCTCTCCCTTGCTACCTCTCTTCGATTCCTCTGAAATCCCTCTCGTTTAAACTCTCACTCTTTCCCTCACTCTTGCCAGCTCTGCACTAGTTGCTTTTTGTCTTTCCCTCCCTTGACCTCTGCTCGCTCTCACTTGCTTCTCTCTCTCTCTCTCTCTCACTCACTCTCACTTTCACTCGCTCCTCTTCCTTCTCTTCACCACACTGCGTCTCGTTCATATGCCTCCTCCATTACCCACTGCACTTTTCTCATTAGTGTCCAACCACACCCGGCTGGAACCAGCTCAGCTCCGCTTTGCTCCACTATGGTCCTCAACACATGGAAACCATCTGAAACTGCTCTGCTGTTCCCTCCCTCCCTCCCTCCCTCCCTTGCTCCCTCATTTCTCTGCCCTCTGCTCTTGTGCCTGTTCTCCCTTTCCCTCTCCTCATTCCCTTTCTTTGCTTCCTCTCCACTCTCCTCACCTCTCCTCTCTCCTCCCTCTTTTTCTCTTTTTCACCCAAACTTCTCAACTTCTCTCTTTCGCTGCATCGCCTTTCTCACTTTGCACTGTTTGACTTCTTGTTGTTTCCACTGATACGTTTTTAGCTACTTTGGAACTAAACCTTCACCTCAGACGCTTAGATTCACTGCTCTTTTCTCTTCTCTCTCTTCTTCTCCTTAGGTTCACTATAATTTGTCGAACACAACCCTCACTCTATTTTGAACAGCTCCCTACCATATCTTTTTCAGCACAGTACTGTAGGAGAAGAAAAATGTGGATTAAGTTTCAGTCAGTTCCTTAATTCAACACCCCCCCCCCCCTTTAGAACCCCCCCCCCCTGTTTGTGTTCGTACTAAAGCTCCCTAATACTCAATACTCTACTTCAGAGGGATGTGATGTCTGCGGCATGGTTTCACTTTACAGGACATGAAGAAAGAAATAACAAACACATAGGGTCGTATCAATTGGTTGCATGTGTCACTCTGAAAAATGCTCCACCAAAACATTAATAATTGATTAAGCCTTCATCAGAGGTCTGTGCGTTGTGACTGCAGGGGCATGGTGAGTGAACGACTTCTCCTCAAGCTCAGCAACAGTGGGCTCCATGTGCCCTCTGGTGGCCGATGAGGCATTCTGCAGCCAGGTGGAAAAAGGGGGTGGGGGCTAACGGAACAACAGAGCAGGGGAGAGGGAAGGAGAGAACCAGAAGGAAGGAGAGCGACAGGGTTTCGGCCCCTGGAGAAGTCACGTCCTGGCTGTCTCGTTACCCCCGGCAACCAGACATGATGTCATAGCCAGTTGATCTTGAATTTGAGAAGGGGCTCTGCTCGGAGGGGGCCGGGGACGCGGCGTGGGGGGGCAGGAAAGAAAAGAGGGTGGTCACTCTCTACTGCCAAGGATTTAGTGGGAGTGTTAGTGGGAGATAGATGGATCGTATGTGTGTCTGCAAGAGCCTACAGAGAGAGACAGAATGAGCGAGGGGGATAGAGACGAAAAGAAAAAGAGGGGGGGGGGGGGGGTTGGGGGGGGGGTAACTGAGAAGGCAAAAGTTACTAAGCCCAGGGGCTGCTGGGACAGTGCCCAGGAGAGCTATGGGGAGAGCGGGTTGGCTGAGAAGGGCAGGAGGCAAAAGGGGAGGAGGGTATTGGTGCGACCTGTTAGAGTCAAACACAACAAAAGACTGCCTCCCTGGAGGCCCAGGGTAGTTTCCAAGGCTTGACTTCCAGAATGTTGGCCCATTAGCCAATGGTGCCAAATCCTGCCGGCGAGGCGAGGCAGCCAACAGCAACGACATCGACCCACTTCTGTTGTCTGCTCACGCTGAGCTGGAGAAACCCAGTCTGAAGACAGTGCAAGCGACAGTCTGCTATCCCCCCGCTGCTGCCTGGCCATGAGTACGCATTAGCTGCCTAGCCAAATTAAAGACGTACTGTACACAACTACAAATACTGACAGAATGAATAGTAATAGCTGGGACAGTAGCCCAGATAAAGACTGTCTTTTTTGTGCTGCAGCGGGTGGCTGTTGTCCCTGACCTCTAGTGGTCAAATAAAGGACACAAATGAATGCCCCAATGCTCTTTATTGTCTTCCTGAAAACATTTGTGTTCTAAATTCCCCTCCTGAAAAGTCTTAATTACAGCTACATTTAACGTCTTAAACTCTGTCTTGTATCCTCTCCCAGTTTCCATTCATGTTCATTTTACACGTGAAATTGGTCTCATGCACTGTATTAAAATGTCTTTTAAATTTAACTTGAAAATAATAATCTTGTGCCTTCCCTTTCCATTTCTTCTCTTCCAGTCTTGGTTCCTCTGACAAGACCTGTGTGCAAACCAGCAACTAGAATTCTTTCTTTACAATCGGGAATAGAAACATGGTAAAAAACCAAGAACCACCCCGCAGGATAATTGCCCTCCAAACGACCCACCGACTGGCCCCTTCACAATATGTCTCTCCTAGAAAAAAATAGCAGAGCGACGGAACCAGGAAAATCACAGCAGCATGACGCTTTTTAGAGGAACTCTGGACCCATTTACCCCATCAGAGGGGAAAACCCCATGTTAAGGATAGATGGATGGATGGATGGTAGGATGGCAGAAATAGAAAAAGGGTCGGAGGACGAGCAGCAGCAAGCAGCAGGCATCTCTCCGGAAACCACCGGACCAGCAGGACACAGCAGCGACACAACTAGAGGAACCTGAGAAGGAAGAAAAGAAACGGTCTACTCCTTCTACTCCTTCTACTGCGTTTTGCAACGAAAAGCAAAGCAAACCAGCTGCCCGACAGTCAGGTTCCCACATATGCACTCACCCACACACATGGTCAACTGCTCAACACGACAGGCGCAAATTTAAGAATTTGAAGGGATATTGTGTTAAAGCCACAAAGCCTGACCAACAATCAAACCGCAATCCAATCAAATGAAAACGGACGCCAATTTGGTCTCCAATGAAAGCTGCAGTCCATGCTACTGTGATGTCTGTCATCATTACCCAAAACAAATGCAGACACACTGTCATATTGACCAATGTTTCTCTCCTTCTGAATGACCATTGACTCTATAAAGCCCCCTTCCCCCTTTACTACTAACCAGACAGAGACCATGCCAAAACATATCTTGATAAAAAGGTTGCACTACAAGCTGAATCAATTAACACTAATCTTACGATGTGCACTATTTACCTACAAGGCATGGGAGGTAAAAAACCAGGCTTGCCTATTATTAGTTTTAAAGAGGAAAAACCATATGGTATGAGAAGCCTTTACATGTCCTCAGCCCCACATTTCAGTTCAGTTTAACGACTCGTAGGCCTCCACTCACTGTTCCATTTGCCCACACAACAAGCACTCAAATGCAGGAAATCCAAAAAATAACTATCACGCAATCGGTGCCATGACCACAGCAAGCATATCCTATTTCAGTCCATTATGGTTACACTCAAATGGACGCATGCCTGCACGCACACGCACGCACACACACACACACACACACACACACACACACACACACACACACACACACACACACACACACACACACACACACACACACACACACACACACACACACACACACACACACACACACACACACACAGTGGCCCAGTCTCACTGTTTAGATTCCAGTAGAGATATAGGTTGTGTATCATGAGTTCAGTATTTTCTATGCACACACGCCTAGTTAACCCTTTCAACCTATTGTATTAGCTATTTAATCCAACACACACACACACGCAAAGTGCAGCAAACTACACATTCATTCTCATTATCATCGACAACCATTACAACAATAGACAGCATCTAGCAATTCCTCCAATGCCCCCTTTTATAATGTAGATTAATGATTTTATTTACTCTTGTGTCTTGAATTTGTTCCTTTGAATTTGTACTATTTTATAATTGTTTTGTATTTGAATGACAGCACCTTATGGAGAAACACAAGCAGTCAGAAGTGGGATTGTTAAAGCGGTGCAGACAGGGTGTGTCAAATCGTATTTGCAAATAGGTTTTATGCTTTGTTTTACCTTATGTCATTATAGTCCTGAATGATGCAGTGAAGCACATCCATCTATTACTCCAAGCAGGTCAAAACAAATGCAGGAGAATCATTCGTAGCTACCATTTGACTTGAGGTTTGGTGGGTGGGTGGGTGGTGGTGTCGGCTGGTGGCGGATCCGGTGGGGAATGTTTGTGACAAAGAAAGTGACTGCCCTTTGAGGTAAGGTTGCTGTAGATGAGACCCAGAGAGAGATGCTCTTCTTTCTGTCTCATTGAAAGTTTACCCTGTTGTTTACACTCCCAGACGGCCCCTGCTCAGAGCAGAGTGAGTCATGCTGCGGAGCAAAATGAATATGTGACATATCTGTCTGTCCACGGTCTGTTCGAGGGGTAGGAGGACCCTTAGGCCAGCGATAGAAGGGTCAGAACCCAGGTGGCCATTTTGGTGTTGACGGGACAGGATCAGAATGAGGTTGACGGTTGCTGTGGTAACCGGTAACTCCGCTCTCCCTCCCCTCTTGCCCTCACCGGCCAGCTATCGCGAGTAAAACGTGTGTAATTCCTTTAGAATTTGCCCTTATTGATCAAAACTGCACTTGAGAGGTCATGCCCGCCAAGCTTATTGTTTTTATAGAGTAACCACAACTTTGTTAGTCATCAGTTCACCACCTTTTCACCATCTACAGATGAATCACTGGGATGGACACACTTTTATAGTGGAAAAACGCCACTTCTGAAACACACAAAGCAATCATCAGACATTGTTAGCAGCACTCACTATAATGCGTCCAGCATGCAAATATACAGCCCCGGGCAAGATTGAATTTATTTTAAAGGGAAGTCTTAAATATAGACAATCTGAGGAGGCCTTTATGCTTTTAATCATCATGTAATTAAAACCCCACCATTACCCCATTTCTTCATTCAGTTTGATTTAAAATGATTTCTTAAGGAACGTCAGATTCAATGCAATTCAATTCAGATCACCCAACAAACCTCACAAAATAACTGGACTGCCTGGCCATGTTCTTCACTGCAGGGAAATGAACGGCCGAGTCACTGTCGGCAACCATCTCATCAGCTTCATATAGAGAACTAGCAGTGCTGCGTAAGATTTACGATGGCTAAGGTGATTTCTTTTCTAATCTATGGAAGTGCCTCTGTATTCCCATTATGCAATTTGTCAAACATGAATTCAGGTTCTTTTTTTCTCACATATAAGCTATTGTTAATGGTGAAATTTTATGTCGGGAGAGGAAAACCATGACAGCTCACTAGATAATTGCAAGCATCTTTATATATAATACACATATATATTTATAGATATATACATTTTTTTATTTGCAAGATAAGCTCTGTGGCAGTCTAGTTATTTTTTGAAGCATGGCGTACGTCATAGGATGCATCTAAACAAAATAAAAACACAAAAATACCCTGCAGATTTTGAGCTAAAGTACCAGTCCCCAAATACCCTCACTTGCATTAACTAGCAAAAATACAAAATAAAAGTCCACGGCAAATACAACAATAGATACTTAGATAAAAACAGTAAGTGATAATGTAGTTGAGGATTTAAAAAAGAAGAAAACATTAGATTTTGGTTTTTTGTTCTTGTTTTGATGGGAAGTATTGTTATTGAAACTAAATGATGTATGTTGATTGAGCCATGTGCAATGCCTTGGGTAGAGGAATTGTGTTTGTCTGTTAGAGATTGTTTGAGGGTGTTGAGAGAAAAGAGAGGGTAAACCCTCTGTTTTTTTGTTTTAAGTCCACATGCTCTGGGACTCTAAATACAAGGGCGGAGAGAAAAAAAAATCCCAGTCTTTGTAAGTTTGGGGAAATTGTTTTTAATTTCCTGTTTGTTTGTTTTTGTTTTTTCCTTTATTGCTTTCTTTCTTTTCTTTTTTTTTTAAAGAAAGAATATTCATTTGTAATGATTTGTTTTCAAAATGTGGGAGGGCTGAAGGAACAATTTTGCAAAACGTAAAATATATATCACTATGAAAACTGGTGCTTTCTACAAAAATAAAGTACATTCAAACTCTATTATACATAAATAATAAACAAAATTAAGTGTTATCATAAAGCAAATTTTTAGGAAAACATGCATTATTCTATTTTCTCTTTTTGTATTTACCAAGGGGGGAGGGGTTCATAGTATGAAAATGTTGTTGTGACAAAAGGCATTTTTCTTCAACCTTTACCCCTTAGCAGAGGAAGACTCATATAAGAAACATGAATCCAATTTCCCTGAGCAGCAGAATATATAGTGTTTACTGTTTTGAGTGGCTGATGTTAGAATTGGCACTGGCCAACCCTTATAGAGTCAAATGTGCAATTTATCCACACTATTTAATCTCATATCCAATCATTGTTGGGTACATCTTAGACTGGCCAACAGCAGTAATCATAATTTTTGGACACAATCTACCCCAATTCATCACATGTGGATTTCCTTTTTTATTTTATTTTTCAAGTGTTGACCCGACCAAGAACTATGTGTTTGTTTGGTGAGATGGGAGGCGTATTGTGAAATGACGATTTGTCATGGTAGATGTAGTTGACTAGTAAACTCCTGTCTCAAACCCAAACTGTGAGAGGGAATATGTGACCTCTGTGACCTCTGGTGCAAAGAGGATGCTGTGTTCAATTCAATAACAAATAAGTGAACCCCCCCTCCCTCCCCCCATCCAACCCCTCCCTCCACCCCTCGCTCCCAATTCCCAACTGTATATGATTCTAAATATTTGTTTGGTGATGTAGTGTTATAGACTCAGAGCATCTTAAAGGTTGTCCCTAAAAAGTGCCTTTTGTTCACAGATTCCATCTTGTAATCCTGAGTGCCCGTCTCAAAAAAAGGACAAAAAGAGTCCCCTCCTTCATACTTCTTCTATATCCTCTCCTTCGTTTCTCTTCTTCTTCTATGAGCTTTTCAAAGCAAGTATACATAGTACTAAAGGAATTTGGTGTGATTTAGTTCCTCTTTTTATTGTTGAATAATTAAGAAAAGCAGAGAAAAAAAAACAAAAAAACACAAAAGAAAAAAATATTTTCTGTCTTGCTTCTCTTTCCTCTGTACCTTCTTGTCTTCTGTCTCTTGGACACTGGAGTAGTCTGTAGCCGCGTAACCCCCCAACCCCCCAACCCTCCAAACCCCCAACCCCCCACGCTCCCCTTCACCTTTATCCCTTTCTCTGAACGGAGGGGGTAAAAAAAAAAAAAAAAAGAATACGCAAAAACTTTTTTTTTTGTCTGAGCAGAATGCAGTTAGCTCACATGTTATTCTTGTCTGTACGCTTCACATTGTATTACCATTACCCATCTCTTCAGCTTCTCCATTCAACAGCTAATGTAAGTGAACAAGTTGCACCGCTGGGCTCTGGGCTGTGCTGAGGACAGGGGCTGTCCGAGAGCAAAGGAAGTGTTGTCCCCAGGAGCATGTCAGTGACAAATCAATCATCTAGTAGGGTAGGATGGGGGGGGTGAAGCACTCACAGGAACGTCCCTTTGACTGGGCGAGGGGAGATGGCCAGCAGGGCTGCTAGAATAGGCAAGTTTGTTTGTAATTCTTGTTTTTATCTATTTATTTTTTTATAATTGAATTTGGATTTGCTTTTGATTTATTTTATTTTTTTGTTATCGCATCTTAGGCAGCGTTGAGATGCTGCATCGATACCTTCAATTATGCACCTTTCTAGTGGTTGAATGAGACCAGGTATTTTTTTTTTATGGGGGAAATGTACCTGAAATGACTCTAAGCACCTTATAAACGGATTGGTTCCAGAGCAGGGAGACTGAAAGGCTCTTATTTAGTACAATCATAAAGAACCCATACACATAGCTTCACAATATTGTACCGTTTTACCGTCATATTGAATTCACAAAGAATGAAAGATACATTGACCAAAGTGATATGGTTCCAAAAGCTGTCTAGCACACTGTCCAGAATATGGGTGACATTATGACATTATGAGCACCTTGATATTTCCACCAGCAAAGAATCAAGAGCAGACTTGATTACAGAGCCTATTCCTTATATCCTGCAAAAAAAAGAATGATAATATGCAACTTTTATTTTTTTCTTTATCAAGTGAGTGAAGCCAGCAGCAGTATTATCAATTTTAGCCTTGACAAGTGAAAGCACCACAGTCGAGAAGCCATAACAGAGACAAACAGGTTGCACAGAGCATGGTGTGTGTGCTGCATTTAGGGAGGGAATACCACAAACCTCCCTGCGTGTCTCTGCACCACCGAGAGAGAGCAGAGCACAGTCTGATCCCGTGCCTGGCCATCCGTGTTTTTATTTTCCTTCGGGTTTGTTTGTTTTTAACACGTTTGTAGGGCGCTGGGCCGTATTTAGTGACGTGTAGACTGAGTCCCTGGCTTGCCACACCCCTCCCCTCCAGCCTGCCCCCCCCCCCACCCCCCCCAGAGCAAACCTAAGAGCGCCCCCTCTTGCTCCTCAGAACAGCATCCCTCCCTCAGAGTCACACCACCCAGAGCCCATGGTGAAATGCATGTGTTAATTACAGTTTCTTTTCCATAATAAGAAAAAGCAGTTTGAAAAAGAGCAACACCTTTACTTGATTGAATAAAAGGATGTTCTTGACTGTACCCTGACTGTGTCTGTGTTGTTTATTATGTTGTGTGATCATCATGACAGAGAAACATTTGGTTATCTTAGGACCACAGCCACAGGACTGTATTTAACAAGATCTAGAAGTTGGAAGACACTTGCAACCATGTCGTCCAATGTAAAGAACATTTAAAAACAATGCCATGCTACACTATGTCGTCCAATATAAAAACCATTAAGAAAATGCCATCTATGGTGCTTCCCTGTCATCTACGCTATACAGTGCTTCCTATGGTGCTTCCCTGTCATCTATGGTGCTTCCTATGGTGCCTCCCTGTCATCTAGTGCAGAATGCGGCTGCCAGACTCATTGCTGGGACTAGGAGATCTGGGGCCTGTTCCTCAAAAGGTGAATTAGAGCTAAAGCCTGGCTTTACCACCTATCCTGGCTTAATTTAGCCAGGATTAGAGCTGAGTCGGTTCCTCAAAAGGTGAATTATCTTGAAGATTAGTTTAGCCAGTTCACCCTGGCTAAGTTTAGCCTTATCCGATTCCTCAAAAGAGAATTGAAGCAAGCCTAGCTTAGTTACCATGGCAATTTAGCTGTGAAGTTAGCCTGGTCAGGAGCTGGCTAACAGCCAAGCTTACTTAATCCAGTGCCTTTTTCTTCAAGTTTTTCCACAGTTAATTCAACACATGTGTTTGAATATGGACTAATTTTAATGACCTTGCATTCAAATAAAATGAAATAAATACAATAAGATATAATCAATTTATATTACTGAAATAGTGTGTGACCATGAATCATAATTGTTTCACAATGACTCATGTGATATGTCATTGTCGCTCTGTTAACACTATAGTTCATATTGTTGTTAGATGTTTGATAATATATTACATTTTTTTTTTATATTATAAAAAATGTCTAACACATACATATACATATATATATATATATATATATATATATATATATATATATATATATATATATATATATATATATATATATATATATATAAATATATTTAAATATATATATAAATTATTAGTTACTGGTTTAGAGTTACATCATGATGGCAAGGCAACTACACAACCCAAATCTCTACCAAAGTGGTCTTGCCTCAGCCTGGCTTCATTATCCTGGCTGGACACAGCCTGGCTTGACATAGCCTAGCTCGACAAAGTTGCTCCTTTTCAGCCTGGCTTGGCGTCTGAGGAACGGAATAAACGAGGCTTTTCGGACCCAACTTTGTCAAGCCTGGATTTGGCTTAAGGCCAGGCTTTTTTAATTCACCTTTTGAGGAACAGGCCCCAGTCCCAGAGCACATAACCCCGGTACTAGCTGCACTGCACTGGCTGCCAGTAACCTTTAGAATTGATTTTAAGATTTAATTGTTAACTTTTAAAGCTCTTAACGGCCTGGCACCTCAATATCTAGCTGAGCTGCTGGAACCCCATGTGCCTGTCCGTCACCTGAGGTCCTCTGATTGGGCTCTACTAGATGTTCTAGAAGTCTAGAAGTCTAGAAGTCAATGGCAATGGACATTTAAAGGGAAAAAATAACAAACTTTGGCAGGCTACTAGTCCTACAAACTTACACATAGAACCCCCATTCAAACTTTAAAATGTTCATCTTAATGTGGACATGTTTGCCTGAAAAGGAATCTTTGAAATGTTCCATAGTTTTAGAATTGTACTCCTTTAAAAGTTCAGAGATTTATAATGGAGGTCGATGGAAGATTTTGTGACCTCAAAAAAACACTTTCACCTAGAAACTCCATTCACAGTTAAACAATTCCACCTTACTGTGGACATGCATCCTTTAGATGTTTTACTTTGAAATAATTTGTAGTTTTTGAAATATTTAACTTTAAGTACAAAGTACAAACTTTGGCTTTTACCTATATCTAATCTTTAATTGAAAAGTTTGAGTAAGAACCACTGTGGTGCAGTGGTTTAGATACAGGGCTTGTAACCAGAAGGGTCCCAGGGGCCTGTTCCTCAAAAGGTGAATTAGAGCTAAAGCCTGGCTTTACCACCTATCCTGGCTTAATTTAGCCAGGATTAGAGCTGACTCGGTTCCTCAAAAGGTGAATTATCTTGAAGATTAGTTTAGCCAGTTCACCCTGGCTAAGTTTAGCCTTATCCGATTCCTCAAAAGAGAATTGAAGCAAGCCTAGCTTAGTTACCATGGCAATTTAGCTGTGAAGTTAGCCTGGTCAGGAGCAGGCTAACAGCCAAGCTTACTTAAGCCAGTGCCTTGTTCTTCAAGTTTTTCCACAGTTAATTCAAAACATGTGTTTGTATATGGACTCATTTTAATGACCCTGCATTCAAATAAAATGAAATCAATACAATAAGATATAATCAATGTAATTATATTACTGAAATAGTGTGTGACCATGAATCATAATTGTTTCACAATGACTCATGTGATATGTCATTTTCACTCTGTTAACACTATAGTTCATATTGTTGTTAGATGTTTGATAATATATTACCATTTTTTAAAAAATATTATAAAAAATGTCTAACACATACATATACACACATATATATATATATATATATAAATATATATATATATATATATATATATATATACATATATATAAATATATAATATATATATAATATATATATATATTTAAATATATATATAAATTATTAGTTACGGGTTTAAAGGAGCCTCTGTGTAAGTCAATAAGGAGCATATTTTAAATTATCAATTTCTAGTCAATGGAGAAATTGTTTTGTTTTTTATTTCTTGTCCACCTTTGGAGTTACATCATGATGGCAAGGTAACTACACAACCCAAACCTCTACCAAAGTGGTCTTGCAAATGTGGGGTTATTGCGTGTCTCGTCCCGTCCCCCGCTCATCCCGTCGGTCAACCCCTCCCCCCCCCCCCGTCCCGTCCCGTCCCCGTACCGTCCCGTCCCGTCCGTCCTGTTGCCCGTCCGTCGCAAACACACACACACACACACACACACACACACACACACACACACACACACACACACACACACACACACACACACACACACACACACACACACACACACACCGACACACATGCGCGCGCGCGCTCGCACACACGCACACACACACACACACACACACACACACACACACACACACACACACACTCTGTGTGTGTTTGCAATACTTTGCCACGCTTTCTCCCTGGATTTATTAATAACGGCCGTGTTTCCTTTTCTGTTGATAACATGTTTCACTTCCTCATAAGCTTGCATGAGCTGCTGCTGTTCGGCCACAGAGAAAAACGCTGCGCGAGTTTTGTTCCCCGCTGCCATGATTGGTCAAGTTCAAGGAATCTGCGCTCGAGTTCATGGTCTTTTATAGAAATACGTCGTCGGCGAATCGCCGCCCATTTAGCCTGGCTTCATTATCCTGGCTGGACACAGCCTGGCTTGACAAGGTCTAGCTCGACAAAGTTGCTCCTTTTCAGCCTGGCTTGGCGTCTGAGGAACGGAACAAACGAGGCTTTTCGGACCCGACTTTGTCAAGCCTTGATTTGGCTTAAGGCCAGGCTTTGTTAATTCACCTTTTGAGGAACAGGCCCCAGTTCAAAACAAATTAGGAAAATTTTCCAACTTTTACCTGACTCTTGCACCTTTATCTAATCTTTCACTGAAGAACGTGCAAGAGACCAAAAAAAGTATTAACCATGGTGGAGCAGTGGTTAAGATACAGGCCTTGCACACAGATGGTCCTGAGTTCAAAACCAGCAAGAACATCTTTCCAACTTTTACCTGGGGCTTTTATCTAAAGTTAACAGAATATATAAGAACCTCTGTGGTGCAGTGGTTTAGATACAGGGATTGCAACCAGAAGGTTCCCGGTTCAAATGCAACCAGGATGTTTTTCCAACTTTTATCTGACTCTTGTGGTCTGTATCTAATCTTTCACTGAAGAGCGTGCAAGAGACCAGAAGTATGAACCATGGTGGAGCAGTGGATAAGATACAGGCCTTGCACACAGAAGGTTCTGAGTTCAAAGTGGCAAGGAATATTTTCCAACTTTTACGTGGCTCTTTCACCTTTATCTAACCTTTCAATGAAGAACATGCAAGTGAACAGAATTAGGATGAATTACAGTGGTGCAGTGATTGAGATACAGGGTTTATAACCAGAAGGTTGCTGGATCAAATCCAACAAGGAAATTTTTCGAACCTTTACCTGACTCCTGCACGGTGCACCTTTATCTAATCTTTCAGTGAAGAATACACAAGTGAACAAAGTCAGTAAAGAATCACTGTGGTGCCGTGGTTAAGTACAGGGCTTACAACCAGAAGGTTCCCGGTTCAAATCCAGCTTGGACATTTGTCCAACTTTTACCTGACTCTTGCACCTTTATCTAATCTTTTACTGAAGAGTGCGCAAGACAATAGACCAAATATGAACTATGGTGGTGCAGTGGTGAAGCTACAGGACTCACAAACAGTGGTGCCATGTTCAGATCCCAACTGTCCCATATTTCAATGCTGCAGTACTTTGAAATGTTCAAGGCCAAAACACAAAAAAGCAAGTCAAATGCACTAGAAGACACCTGCTGAGGGCCCAAAGGTGCATTGGCGCAGTGGTAGGGTTCGGTTTATCTTGATCGGTTGCCTCTGCTACAGACAGTTCGCAGGTTCAAGTCCCATGCCATCAATGTACACGGAGGACCATCGGGGGGACTGCGTCCCTCCCCTGTTTCCTGATAGTTAAAGGTGGGGGGGTTATGTCTGAAATAATTCTTCCCAGCTAAAGTTTTACAGAAATAAATTCCAAGTGATCATTGTTGCCATCTCTGGACTTTGAGTCTTGTCCTTCTGCTGTATTCCTGAGAGGGGGACATTTAATTTGACAAAAGAGTCCGGGCATTGGCATCATATTCACTTGCATTTTTTTTTAAAGGACACACTTTGGCAGGCTACTAGTCCTACATACTTACCCCTAGAAACCCCATTCAAACTTTAAAATGTTCATCCTAATGTGGACATGTTTGCCTGAAAATGAATCTTTGAAATGTTTCATAGTTTTAGAATTGTACTCCTTAAAACTTCAGAGATTTATAATGGAGGTCGATGGAAGATTTTGGGACCTCAAAAAAACACTTTCACCTAGAAACTCCATTCACATTTAAAAAATGCCACCTTACTGTGGACATGCATCCTGTTTTACTTTGAAATGATTTGTAGTTTTTGAAATATTTAACTTTAAGCGCCCAATGCATTGTCAATGGCAATGGACATTTAAAGAGGAAAAAGTACAAACTTTGGCAGGCTACTAGTCCTACATACTTACGCCTACATAGTCATCAGTGAATGCTAATGTGTATCTGAACCCATCTTTAGCTGTAGGATCTATAGGTCCAGACAAATCTGAACACAAATACATATGTACTGAAAATATTTTCACTACTTTATTTAAATTATTTAAATTAAATGGGGGGGGGGGGGGGGGGGACAGTTTTGGATAGGGTTTCCATCGACATCTGTTGCAAGCTGCCTGCTTGCAACCTTTATAATGGCTAACCTCAAGGCTTAGGCAATAGATAGAAAATTTCTCAATCATCTCTAACTAAAGAAAACTCATAACCTCCATCACTAAAGGATCCTAAAATATTTCAGTCCTGCTTTACCCTGTTCAAATGTGATGTTTGAACACAAATTATAGGTCAAGTAGTTGTCTGATTAGACAGCAATACAAACCTGATACTCAAGATGGTTCTCTCCATTTAACCATAAACACATCGATCCTATACCATTATGTATTGGTGAAAGATCATTAAGTGTGTTGTATGCTGACGGAGCCAGAGTTGACATGAATCAAGGCGGTGATTATTTGGGAAACAAATGGCCATAAGAGAGGCCTGAAAGATTGCAGACCTTTAATGTAGCAGGGCTCGAAGTCATGCGGAGTCCAAGGTCATGTTGATGCTGTGTAGACACCACTGGCAATTCTCATGTACAAAATGGCACCGCAGACAATGGTCTGTCAAAGCCACCATTTCTCTCTTTCTTTCTCTCTCTCACACACACACATGCATTTTGTTCAAGTCTGTGGTGAATGGAACAACTGTGCAGTTCAAAGTTTAGGTGATGAGAACTACCAATTTGCTACACATGCGCAACCCCCGAACTCCCTCCTAACTCTATCTCTATATCTATATATACACACATACACATTAGACAATCCAAACACAACCGACAATCATGTAATGGTGGTGTTATTGTCTACAACTCATTTAATTTCTGTTGACTCAAGCCATTCTTCACAATGGTTTTGATGTAAACTCTATACGGCAGGGACATTATTAAAGAGGTTGTTTATTAATTCAATCTTTGAGACCTGTAAAGAAGAATGAGTGAAGGCAAAAAGAATGACAAAACAGAAAAGGCCAATTTGGACTAGAGCTGACTCAAAGATCACCAGTTCAAAATAAAGTAGACTGCAGCAATGCAGTATCTCACAGGGATGGGCAGTATTTCTGATAGATGTATTTGAAATACTATTTATAATTACTATTGGATTTGATTGAATTTGTATGATAATATTGAGAATAGTAAGTAAAACTTTAAGGTACAATGATTATTTAGAAAGTTGAGACTACACAACTGTTACTAAGAGACTAACTTTTATTTTCAAAAATCTAACTATCTGGGTGATATCTGTGGCAACAGTTATGTTTCAGACCGCTAGATTTTATTTTATGTCATACTCTACTCACATCTACTACTTATACTGTATATAAAGTTCAAGTTGTCTGCGGATTTGTCTGTGCCCGGATAACGCCCAAATATGGACCCACACCCAGAAATGGAGATCCCTGAATAAACGTACACACAAATCAACGAGTTATGAAACGGTTGTGTGAGAGACCAGGGCTTGATCAGCAAGAGAGTGGGATAGGGAAAGGGAGGGAGAGATCGTCTATTTCACCCACACAATAACCCAGTCAATGCTGCGTACCGAAACCTGAAAACACTGATAGCCGCATTGTGAAATGATGCGTTGTCAGTGCAATAACCCCAGCAAAGCTGGACAAGCTGGAGCGCCTTTTAGTATACAGTATATGCTTCTCATTCATGTCCTTGGGACATCAGCTGCTACAGACCTGTTCCACCACTATCAGGCCCTTATTCAACTGAAGGGCTTGATTTCTTGGTGATTCATTTAAATAGTTCATGTTACAGAAGCACAAAAGGAATGTAATTTAAATACCAAATAGACACATGGTATTGTTTTTGGGTATTAAAATTATGATTTAAAATAAATATTTGCGTAGTTTTTAGCTTGCATTTCATACCTGGATTACGCGCAGACCAAGAATTGTGTAGTTGCACAAAACGCATGCAGGTCAGCAAGAAGAATGGATCAAACATACACAGTAAAAGGTACGTGAACTACTATTTAATGCTCCCCTGTAAATTTATGTTGTATGTATTTTCAGTATTTTGTCATTTTGATAGATTTTGTATCAAAATACATTTTGATGTATTTTTGCCCATCCCTGGTTCTGCCCCTGCAAAATTTGTAAGCAAACACATGCGCACATTAACAAACATCAGTGCGCATGCATGAGCACCATTTTGGTGAAATGTTTTGCTCCCATAGGCCCTTACTCAGCAGAATCGATACATGCGACCTCACTTAGTGTCAACTCAAAAGCACACGAAGAAAGAAACATAATAGTGAAGCGTATGAGGGTTGCCTTGAAAAGAGGTCTATAACTGGTTAATATAATGCAGGCTGGGGTAATCCATACGATTCAGTTAAGTATATTCAGTGAATCAATTACAATTTTTAAAAAAATTGGTAGAGCCAAGATCTGACCACCTCCCCAATAACCTTAAAAGTATTTTCTCAATGCTCATAGCCTTTAGTGACAAGCCCCCAGAATCTTACAGTGCAACATACAAGCTAGCTCTCCAAATCAACTGCATATTCACATTTGAACTGTGGGCAACAACTGAACCTCCATTCCCAATAATGCTGCCTTATGCAGCAGTTTTATCTTGCCGAACCAGTCATTCTACTGTATGTCAGACAGTGAAATTCTTATGGTGGGTGTAAATTAGCACCAAAGGGTATAAAGAATAGAGAAAATAATAAACCTAACTAGGGAAGGCACTCTTTAGGTTCTACTGGTGTGATTTGCATGGCTTCACTATGACCCACGTAGGCACCACTTACAGAACATGACAGGTGAGGGTGGTACTTGTGTAACTAAGTGAATAGATTAGACACACAAGCAGAATCTTCTTTATCGTCAGTTTAGTTCCCATTTCTTTCCTACAGCCCAAAAAACCCTGGAACGTCATCTCACTCACACACATACAGAGCATAGCACTGCCTGCCAAGTCCATCTCTGATCATTTAATTCTTCGATGTACATATAGGATGCTTAAGCCTAATTTATACCTCATCAAGATGGTGTTGCTTGCCGAAAGTCACAGATTTTCTTGTGAAAAATGTGATGCGATGTGAGAGTATAAATTGGGCTTTACAGAGGCAGACAGAAGTACACACACTGATAACATTGGAGAAGTGCAGTAAAGAGCATTGTGCTCCTGTAATATCCAGCAACAGCATGAATCAAGCTTAGATATGCAAATCAAATTACCGTTTCAACTAAATTGTTATCGCTTTCACCTGCATAGGCGCACAGACAGACATGACACTCATACCCACACACACACACATACACACACGTACTCTCACCACAAACCCATCAGGCCCCCACCCTCCCCCTCCCTCCTTGTCCTAATGTTCCCATGAGCATGTCAAAAATCAAATTATAGATCTCCCCTAAACAAACCCCACAAATTCCATTGGAATTGAAGTGGATGTCGTTCGTACGTCCCTCGTCCTCCCAGTGACCCGCTGCGTTAAGAGACCCATGCCTGCCCTTGCCGCACACAACATTTACTTTGTGTACTCTAGCATGTAAACCCAGCCCACTCCAAACCCCAACCACCTCCCAGAGCCATCCCTACCCCCCACCACCACCGCTGCGAGCTCTCCCCTCTCCCTCCCCCTCCCACAAGAGTTGAGCTGAGATTGGTAACTGTACAGTATATCGGGGAGGGGGGGGCGCAGTCCTTGTGCTGAACTGAAGAGGGGGAGGGTCAAAGGAAGGAGGGGAGGGAGGGATGGAGGGGAGGGAGGAGGAAGGCAGGGACACTGCGTCTCAGTCGTCTTCTAGACCCTGGTTGAGTAGAAAGTTGGCTGCCAGGTTCTCGTTCTTCTCGCAGGCGAAGTAGGCTTGAATCACCAGAGCCTCTGGGAAACCCAATGCTTTTAACTGACCGCCAGACAGATAGTAAGAGGGAAGAGACAGAAAGAAGATGGGGGAAAAAAATAATAATATGTGAATCTTGGAAGAAAAACAACTGGATATTTATGGGGTTTAGTTTGGTTCCTGTTTTATACTAGTCTGTTTTAGTCTTTATCTCAACTCATTGGTTCAACCATTGTTTTTTGTGGCATGTGATGATTAGGGATGGTTAGGTTAGCCGTTTTACAAAAAAAGTCAGAATATTACAAGAAAATCAAATACGTTAATCAGATTATTAGTTAATTTTCATAATAATAATTATGCATTTCTACACTGGGAGGTCTATTAGTTCAGAGAGAAAGAGCGCAAGAACTAAAGATGAAAAAGTAGCTCAGTTTGGGACCATTTCACAAAGGAAGGTGTCAAAGTTGCATGTAAACAAACGGCGCACAAATACAATAGCAAGTAATACAATTTACTTAATCACTTATAATACAAGCACCCATGTTGTCCAAGCAATCCATTATGCACAGATGTGGACTCATAGAAGAACGCTATGCAACTACTTCAGAGAGGGTTCCCCAGCCCTGGAAATGAATCCAATGGGGTAATGTTAACAGCCTCTGTCTGTGATCTTACTGTCCGTTTCCCAGACTGGCTACCTTAGCCATTATGCTATACTGTATGAGAGTACCGGGAATGTCTGTGGCCATGCCATTGGAGCAGGTGTTCTCGGCAGTGAACCTTATGCTCAACAGACTGCAGTGCTCACTAGATTGACACCGAAAGACATAGATATGATAATATTCCTTAATATAAATTAACCTACAAGCAGCTAGTAGCATGGGTTGGGTCAAGCTGTGTAGGTTGCCTACTGCATTTGATCTGCGCAGATTATGATGTAATTATTATTAAAGGAGCCAAAATGGATCTGTCTGGATGGTCTAGTCTGATAAATGTTAATTCTGTCGGTGCACATGCATTTTTTCATTTCGAGTTGTGTATGTGGGTCATCATAACTGTTGAGCCTAAAGGTCATTACACACCGGCGATTATGCGAATATACGCAAAATTCGGACTCTGTCCGAATAAATAAAAGACGCTTTTTCGCTTGCATTGACTTTAAAAGGTTTTTTTTTTAAAACATATTTTTCGCATGAAAAAAAATCGCCCCTGGTGTGTACGGACCTTTAGGCTACAAAGTTTTTTTTTACCGTTAATTAACCAAATATCGGCTAATGATTGCATCCCTAGTGCTGATCACATGAATCACTTTGTAAACAATATCATTTTATTCATTATTATTATTAACCCATTTAGACCTGTGACCTAACCCTTCTGAATCCTAACCTAAGTTCTCTGAAAAACTTTTATTCAAAATGTTTAAGAGTTTTCTTTTTTTTCAAAACAACTAAAATGACAGTGGCGTTCCCGACTTGAAAAGTATCAACATATAGGTGTAACAGGTGTAAATGGGTTAATTAATACTGTACAGTATCAGCCGATTCTCGTCTAAAACACCATGAAATGTGAGCAATGAACTTCTCTATCACTTTACTTTAAACAGGAGTTAATCATTAGTCCTGGGATGGGGTCTAACTAACTTACCCTCTCAATGGCTTCCTTCTCCTGTGGTGTGACCTGGATGTAGTTGACGGGCGCCCCTTCCTCCCCGGCAGCCCCTAGCTCTCCCACCTCTGGAACGTCTCCCCCCTCCCCTGCCGGCTCATTCAGCATCTGGATGAACAGCTCCTGGTGCTGGCTAATTTGCTGGGGAGGCCGGGAAAGAGACAGAAACATAAACGAATTAGATGATAAATCAAATGCAATACAAATTTTACTCTTGTACTTACTTTGTGTACATCGTGTTATAGTAAAAAAATAGTAATGTTACTACTGTAATGCGTGTGGATAGTACCCGTCACTGGAGGGAGATGTGTCTAATATTTGTAGTGGTTTGGCATCATGTACAGTATCATCTGTTGAGTCTAGAGTGTATGTGTAGGTAGAGTGTGTAGAGTAGTATGTGGGTAGCAGAGATGGGGACTCGAGTTTGAGAGCTGGCTCGAGTCACCTCAGACTCAAGATTTAGGACCGTGAACAATCCCCATTTTTTTTCTGGTGCTGTAACATTAAAAGGATCCCTGGCTAATAAGTCAAATATGTCTTATTACATTATAATTGTCCTCTATAACAAACAAATGTAAAACACCTTTAATATTTTATCTCGCAGGTCGCAAGTTGATGATGTTATTTGCATGTCCTAATAAAAAAACATAATACTTCCTACGGTTAATATGAACATCAAAACAATATTTTAAATAGGTTTTATTAGCATATGCATTCCATAGGGCTGTACCAAATATGGACAAATGACATCATCAACCTGCAACGGGTCTTCAGTACAAGATTAACTATTTCTAAAATAAATAAAATATGTAAGGTGTTTTTCATTTTAGTTATAGAGGGCAATTATAACGTATTAAGGCATATTTGCCTGACATCATTGTCCCTCCCTTATCCTGCACTACAAAACCATGTACGCTTCCAACTAGCCTCAGTCAAGTTGCAGTACAATAAACCACATGGCAAGCGCAGTGCATCTTCATGCTTGTGCTGCTGTGCTGTTAATCATAAACGTTTAGTTATAGTAACATCGCACAACACGGTCAAAATTGCCAAAAGCATTCCTTATACAAGACGCAGGATCAACAACAAATAATTTCATCTGCCACCTCAAAACGCTTCCGGGGAGGTCAGTCACTGTGTGTGTGTGTGTGTGTGTGTGTGTGTGTGTGTGTGTGTGTGTGTGTGTGCGTGCGTGCGTGATGGGCGTTACCTGTAGAAGTTGTGGGTTTTCCCGGCCCAGCTGCTGCAAGAGAGCAGGCAGCAGTGAAGGGTTCTGCTGGATGGCCAGTCTCATGTTCAGGAACTGGGGCTGAGTCCGCAGGAACTCCAGTGGGTTCTCCCCTGATGGGGTGAAAACAAAACAAAAAGGCAGCACATTAAAAGAAAAAGTGGCTTTGTATTATTTTGTAGCATTCCGTCTTATATTTTAGATATATCGTGATGAAACGTAATTCCTATCGTGAAGAAAGGGAGTCTACAGCCACGCCTCAGCCAAACGCAGGCAAGCCTGGTGCGTGGGTAGTAGCCTGGTTACTACTACCCACCACTAATCGTAGTAGTGGGTAGTAGTAAAATTGTCGGAGCTGCTCCAGTGTCTTCTCTACATTTCTCCATTTCCTGAACTCCATGAATAATTATACAATACAATATATTGTATTATATACAATATAATTAGTGTTTACTTTACTTCACGTATCGGCCATCGGCAATCAAGTCACTGATTCACGTTCCGATCCAGATTTTTTTTAAATGTATTCAATGTTTACTACAGTCCATCCTGCACAGTGCAGTGAGCGAACCCAAACTATGTGCAGACTTTAGACTGCAAACACGACTACAGTTAGCCCCACTAAAGGTACAAAATGCAAGAGAATGGGACCACAGCCACTACAGTAAGTGATTTACTGTCCCGTCTGTTGATCAGTTATGTCACTGTAGCAGCCGAGTAGCAGCCGAGTTATGTCACTGTAGCACATCTGTGCGTTCTTGCTGACATTATTGATGGGATTTTTTTAAGGAAAGCTCAAATATTGATTCAGATGATAACTGTATTGCAAAATACGGTGTAATTCTGTAAAAAGACAGCTTTGAAATGTATCCAACGTCTAACTTACAGACCTGTGTCTGTAAGGTTGTTTATGTTTAGTTTCTGTTGGTACTAAAGCATTGCCATTGCCCGCAATCATAATGCTGTTGTACCTTTGTTACATGGCGGCTGATTCCAGGCATCAATTTAGAGGTAAGAAAGTACCTTTGTACAAAATAATAATACAACCATTTAACCGTTAACCGGTTACCATTTAAAGAGGTGCTGTGTGTATTACAGCCTTGTGTAACATCAACAAACAATATTAATAATATGACTGCACTTTGTTATTTGAAGCCCATCCTTCAATTACAAAATAATGAGTGGTACTGGTAATGCATGTTTAGTATTAAAAAAAAAATTGCCATGTAATTATCGGTAAATTATCGGCAATATCTCAATTAATAAATCGGATCGTAATTGAAAAAACGTATATCGGTGCAACTCTTAATAGTATCTTTTAATTTGTTACATTAATTTGAAGCAATTTAACAAATTGGGGAGGATACATTTTTCATTAAAATGTGTGTTTAGCATATGAAAACACAAATCAACATGCCATTTCATCTTTTTCTCAGATTTAACAGTCAAATAAATAATAAAAATCCTATTGGATAAAGCAAATAACTTATCCTTAAATTATTTAAGTAACATATTTTGTATGTTAAAATGTATGTAATATAAGAGAGATATAAGCCATACCCTCAACTAGAGATGATGGGGCCTCTGTAGTACGTCCAGAAGCAGGAGGCTGTACAGGGGGATTAGTCTCCTGGACTGGACTGCTAGGGATACCCTGCAAACACAACACAAGAGTTTTTATTTGGAATGGGAAATAACACAATAAACAATATTGCAGAGTACTCCAGCTAAATTAATCAAATGCATTTGATTCTTTATTTCTTTCGATTACTTATTTCTTTCAAGTACTGATCCCTTCAATTATCTCAAGTGCTACCACTTTACTGATCCTATCTGCTATGATATGCACGGGTGACCCGAGTTTTCCTGATTTGAAAAAGGCCACTACTGGCACCTGTAAGCATGTATTCATTCTGTCAACTCAAGACTGTATATCCATTTTACAGTGAAGAGGCCATGTGCCAAAACATCTTTCTACGTCTTCCCTCAAAAGACATACCTTGTGTCTTTTTTGTGTTCATAATTTCTTATTTTAATCTTCTATTTATTTAAGTACTGCCCAAAATTCTGCTCAAAAGAGGGTAAAATGCATTCTACCATGCTGCCACCAAGATGTGGAATGACCAACCAAAAGACCTCGACTCCCTATCCAAACTCAAAACTAACCAAAACATTTTAAGGGAACATTTAGTTCCCTTAATTTATTTGAGCTATATATATATATATATATATATATATATATATATATATATATATATATATATATATATATATATATATATATATATATATATATGACTGTAGAAACATTCATATACGTTTAATATTTTATATCTATTTAAGAGATGTGTGATGTTGTACACAAGACTGTGGAACACCTTCATACACTTTATATTTGATATTTTTTGCTTTTCTTATTCTCTATTTGTAGAGTATGTGTCATCGGTGGGAAGTTCACACAAAATGTTTTCCCCCACTCCTGTATACCTGCTGTAAGCTTGCAATGTGACAATAAACCTGAAGTTGATAGTACAAAGAATACGACAATCGACGCTCATGTACATATCCATGGTGTTTTAATTATCTTGAATGCCAAGTGAACATGTAATTATGTACTGTACAAGACCACACTTGCTCAGAATATTCTGGTGCTTTACTTCTAGTTACTGCAGTCCAAACCGTGAGACCTTTGGGATCATCATTTTGTGCGTGCATGTGTGCTGGTTGTCACTCACAGTGAGGAGGTACTCTACAGCTCTGTGGGGATTGTTGAAGCTGGCCCGTAGGGCAGCCACCACCCCTTCCCTCTCATAACCCATAGACATGATCTCCGTTAGCATGGCCTCGTACTCCGCTCCCGTCACTAGGCACAACACAAGGACCAGTGACAAACATTTAGTACAGAACACATTTCAATTACCGGTACATAAATACTGGAAATGAAATTAATTGGGAATTGTGGGCTGAATATTCTTCCTCACCATGTGAAAAATATTTTATGTGCATCTAGAGCGAATAGTGGTGGAAAGGTACGAGGACAAATACCAGAGTGGTATCACTTGGGTAATCTTGACTTGGTAGTCATAGTGGCAAGAGTGCTTACAATTCGGCCAGTTCATGATGCATCTAGAATGCCAATTTCCCAAACTTGAAGCCTGAAAAGGTGTTCATTAGGCACTTCCTTCCCGAAACTCATGTAGCCCATTAATCTGATTTACCACAGTAAGGAGAAGACTATATTAATTTTCATTCTGGGTAATGAGAGTATTCAGAGGGTTTGGGAATGCTTAGAGCATTGGGAATCCCCAATGCTCTATGCATCACGTCAAAAGGGAGGGTTTCATGGTGTTGCATACTAAATATAGACACAAACATGGTGTACTTTGGCCTGTAAATTCTATGGGCCACACCAGTCTTTGCCATAGAACATTTGACCCCAAGAAATTACAGAAATACTGTATGCATCCATCCAATATATCCATAAGATACTTCAATACTAGTCTCATAGAACCAAGATGTTCTCAAATCAGATTCTTATGTGATTCTGTAGCTTATTTCATGTTTTGCCACACCCAATACAAGCGAGCATGCAAAACCTTGACAGTTTATCACTGAGTCAGGCAGAGGTCCACACGTACCCAGCGCTGAGGAGGCCTCCACCCCCTGTCCAAGTCCACTCGAGCTGCAAAATAAAATAAAGAATGCAATACAGCATGAGTGGGAAACTATAGTAACAAATGTAAATATGATGTGGCACGTCACACATTATACATTTTATTGCCATGAAAATATATATTGTAAACAAAACCGTTGCATCATCGCTGGCTTGAGCTCTAGATTTTAACTCTTTAAGACCTGAGAACGCATCTGTGTGTCATTTTTAGATTTCGTTGGGCTATTCAAAAATAGCAGATATACAAGCTCATAGCGCGGCACTCGCGCTATGAGCTTGTAGATCTGCTATTTTTGAAAAATCGTGAAAAATGTTGTGCAAATCTTTGAATATATATATATTTAAAGCGAGCATTTCTAGCTAAAATGTTATTGCTTCTGGGGATTCCACAAATGTCTTCTAAATCAGTTTAAAACAGTTTTCTGAAACACTTATGTTGCTATAATATTAATGTCAGTGTCAAGGAGCCCCACAACGATATGTATTTGACCCCCATCTAAAAAAAAAAAATTCCAGGGACCCCCAGAAGCAAAGATTTGAGTAAAAAAACAATTGCTTTATAGATATATATTCAAAGATTTGCAAAAAAAAAAACACAATTTAAAAAAAAATAGCAGATCTACAAGCTCATAGCGCGGCACTCGGTGCCGCGCTATGAGCTTGTATATCTGCTATTTTTGAATAGCCAAAAGTATAAAATATGGATAAAGTGGTTACACAGATGCGTCCCCTGGTCTTAAAGGGTTAAATGACTGATATTGGACAGAGTTAACAGATTGATCTACACTACAGTATTCCCCTTCTATAGGGGTGTCCCACTTTCTTCAGCTTTAAGTGTACTGAGACCCCTCCCAAACATCTTCTACCTGGCTGGTTGCTGTGGTTCTACGTCTGCAGGGGTTAGCTCCTCTTTGGCCTCCTCGGGGGGGATGGGGACAGCTGCTGGGGTTGGGGCTGGGACAGCAGCTGTTGATGTGGAGCCAGAGTCTTGGACTGGAGGCTTGGGGGCTTCCGTGGGTGGAGGTGAAGCAGCCGCCGCAGGCTTTGCCTACAACCAAAAGCAGTAGTGATTAGGGAAACGATGTGCAAAACCACCAGGATTCAAACCCAGGTCTCCCGCATAGGAAACCAACATTCTACCACTTATCCAAAGGGGAATCCCCCTTACCAAATGAGATATTAGTCAACGGTGAATCCCACAACCAAGTGAGATACGCATTAGCCTTCTGGGCTTTAGGGAGGGATACTCAGCTATGAATGGCACTTCGTATTTGTATCAAAATACTAGATTGCATAAGGATCTGGTTGTGGCCTCTGTAGCACCTCAAGCCACGCCCACCTCATGCCATGCCCCCCTCGGCTCACCCAACAATTGAATGTTGACATTTTTAATCCCGTTTCAGAACATTTCTAGATGCGGACTATGTCAATTCAACATGGCATAGTCTGAGCCCACGTTCAAACAGTAACGATCAGAACAGAAAACGACAAAGTGCCATTGCGTTTTGGCACTTTTTATTGTAAGTCTGGGATGTGCGTGCCTTTTAGCTGTTTACCAGCTTCTCTCTCAACTGATAGTCTAATTTACTGTCATTGTGTGCACATTCAAATAGATTAGTACTGATTCCCACCCCAACTGTATGCAACTTGGACATAGTTTGCTGCGGGCACTCACTTAGGCGCACCTCAACAGGGCTCAAGCTTGTGTCTGTTGGTGAGCATGCCTCGTTTTCAATGCCAGCATGGTGGCAGAAACCTAACGGGGGCGTAGCATGAGGTGGACACAGCTTGAGGGTGCTACAGGCCGCAGCAATTTACAATTTAGGGATTTAGCGCAGACGCTCTTAATCCAGAGCGATTTACAGTAAGCAAGGACGACACAAGGTAATACATCAAATGCATAGAAATTGTAATCTAATAATAAACTAATACATAAGTAAATCAAGAATCTAATTATAAACTAATACATAAGTAAACCAAGAACCCATCATCAGCATGTACATTGAAACTATATACACACACACTATAGGATGCCAGGTCAACAATGACCTGGCATCTGTCTACATAACATGCTATCAAAGTTACATTTTAGCCTTTGCATAAGCCTGCAAGGTCGTCAAGGGTAGGGCAAGTGCTGCGGCAAATGCTACGGACTGAGGTGGAGTCTGAAGAGGTGAGTCTTCAGATTATGGCAGAAGATTGGGAGTGAGTCTGCAGTTCTAATTGGGAGTTCATTCCATAGTTTGGGAGCCAGAAGGGAGAAGAGTCTAGGACGTGTGGAGCGTTGTCCCGGATGTTTTAGCGAAGGTTCTGACAGCTTCCCTGTGTTAGCTGATCTGAGAGAGCGGGAGGGTATGTAGGGTGTGATCAGGCTTTGAAGATATGGGGGTGCCATACCTTTGGTTGCTTTGTAGGCCAACATCAGTGTTTTGTACTCTGTGCGGGCAGTAACTGTGCGGGCAGTAACTGGGAGCCAATGGAGGGAGCGAAGAAGGGGGGAGACATGTGAACATTTTGGCTGGTTGAAGACCAAGCGTGCTGCGGCATTCTGGATCATTTGTCGAGGCTTAAGTGCACATGCTGGGAGGCCAGTAAGGAGAGTTACAATAGTCAAGTTTTTATACGACTGATGTCTGGATAAGGAGCTGGGCTGACTCCTGGGTGAGGAAGAGTCTGATCCTTCGAATGTTATAGTGTAAACCTACAGGATAGAGTGACCGCTGTGATGCGGCTCTTGAATGAGAGCTGACTGTCCAGGACAACACCAAGGTTCTTGGCTGTTGGAACCGCAGTCACCAGGGCGTTGTTAAACTTCTTGGGTTGAATGGCTGATAGAAATGGACCTCAGGTTACCCCATGTTTTTAATATTACTGGTGGTATGACTAAAGGCCAAAATTCACTCCTTCCAACGTTCAAACTTTTCTTCAGAAATTGAGGTGATATAACTAACTTGTGCACCCCCAGATGTCCTGACTTTCTTAACTATAGTTCGGGGAAAAACCTCAAAGTCAGAAGGCGCATGTATTGGCCTTAAGAACCCAAGTAGTATGCAAAGCCACTTAAAACAATTAAAAGCAATTAAATGTCAAATGTAATTAACAGCAGTCAGATCTCACCTTAGACACCATAACTACTACAAAATTCTTCTCATCAATTTTATAGTCTTTAATAGGCGTGTCATCTTGCAGGATTTTGCCGGCATATATCAACTTCTGGCCTGATACTGGGAAATTATCTTTCCCTCTTTCTGCTTCTATCTTCTCCTTCAAGGCCTTCACCTGAAAAAGAACAAAGTTGAACATAATAATTAATCATTATGGTTTTCAATTATTCAGTGTGACCGTGTCAAACTAGGATGGAGCCTTAAAAATCCCATTACCTGCCAGGTACAATTAAATTAGCCATGTTGAAGCTCTACCTATGGCAAATCAAGCTGCCTAGCTTCATTACATTATTGGGTCTCATGCTGGCAAACATGAAAGTGTGTGCAGCAAATAGTTTGTTTTAACTTACATAACGTAGTGTTATCAGTTACGTGTGTTTGCAGAGTTAAAAGGAACCTTGAAATACCTCAAATAAGCACGACAACTTAACACTGGCGTTACCTGCAAGTACTTACCTTAACTACGTTTAATGGTTACCAACGGTTAACTTAACGTGTACTAACTTTAGTTGGGTTGGTTGACTAGCGTCAATACTTTAGTTCTCAATTAAATGTAAGCAATATTGGCCACTAGTTGCTAACGTTTAGTGGAAGTTCTGATTGCGGGAATACAACGACGTCGGGTATTCGTGTTCATTACCCAGAAAGCTAATCACGACGTACGAATGATGAACATGTAGGATGATTTTGTCAGTGAGCTGGCTAACGTTAGCTAGCTAGCTGGCTAGTTAGCATCAATGCTATTAGCGCCCCGTTTACATGTGGCTCGCCGGGCTAATATTACGTTTAGTTGATGCAAACTGTTTGCGTTAACCAGGGGCCTTTAAGCGACCGCAAACCGACACACTGAGGAACAAAGCCTACGAGTGAAACTTGGCGAAAATAAGCTACACAAGGTTCACGGCTGCTCACATTAGCGCTAGCTAATAAAGTTAGCGAGCTAGCTTGGTTAGCCACTCACCGTTTGTTCGGGGTCTATCTCAATCTGAATAGTCTGCTGTTGCAGCGTTTTAAGTGTGATCTGCATGGTGGCGATGGATGACGCCGTCTTCTCTGTGCTTTGATCACTAAACAACTAGAACACAAATTAAAATGATATTAAACTTGAAGTTTTGGTCAGGATTCTGAGCATCCGTGAAATGTGTGTATCCATGAGCACTCAGCAAATCGCCATCTTTGGTGACAAGTAGGTGGTGCAGTGTGGAAGGCTCCTCCGGAGGGGTTAGTGCAGCGCGCACAGACCGGCATAGCATATACAGCTATCAGTCACAGCGCAAAGCACGGGACGCGAGCCTATCCAGAGATGTTGTAGATCTGTGAATCCAGAGCACCGCACCTCATGCGAGGTTCTTTATGACGCTCGTGAGCCGCCGTTAACGGTGCGTTCAGTGGGTCAAGCAGAAAACAATCATAAGTCAAGACAATTTGAAAATAACATTATAATTTAACATAGCAGATACGACTTCAAATGGGAGACACCGTGGGATTGTTTTATCCCTTATTTTTTATCCCTTAATTTGGTATATATTTAAGATTTACCCACAATGACTCAAAGTTAAGTATAAAGTTAGTGAAGGATTTGCCACTGACCGATTATCAGTTTCATCAGATTATTAAAATCATTCAAATCATCCAGGATTAATTTGGGGGAGAATCTGACTTTATCAGATATAAGAACAACTATATTTCCACAACAAAGCTTCCGTTTCAGATGCAGAGAAAGCTATCATTCATGCGATTGTTTAAAATTCGCCAATAGGGTATTGAGCTATCTATTATTGAGGGTATTGAGCTATCCATCCAGACTTTTTACTTTTTACAGTGGCCAGGTACAATTTGCATCAACATCATAAATGATATCACGCCTGAAAGGCAAGTCCTGTATCTTTTAGATGTGCCACTTGGAGACCATTTCTATTGCTCAGTGATGCTCTTCTTTAAAATACAGTGGGAAGAGTGAAATAGGTTCTCAATCACCAAACCTTAGATTCACAATTCAGAAGCCAAATTAAGATACTGAAATTGTGGTTTCTAGCAAATGTATCTTTTATCTGAATTGCAAACTAAAAGGCAACAATACAAGTACTTGACAGGTACCTTTAGGAGACATGGTTATATTTTATAGACTTACAAATTAATAGCATTGGTTGATAGCTAAATAACTAAAATAAAACTAATCTGGATGTGAAAGTTAAGACAATGTATACATACATACATACATACATACATACATACATACATACATACATACATACATACATACCCTATCACGAGAATTTTCAATTTTCAAATTCAATTTTTTAAATTTGAATCTTTTTTTCTCTTGTTTGTAGATCTGAGACAGAAATGGTCTGTCCAAGTCCAATACATATAGACAATTAATAACAAAATTAAGACTACATTAACCATTAGTATAAAAATGATGTGTTAAATTGAAACATATTTGTCTCAATACAATTAAATAAATGCAATCACTAAAATGTCTATACACCATATCTCATGTACTGAGCATGTTATTCCCCATTAAATAATCAATGGGTTGTGTATCTAACTCAAAAGCCGAACGGAATACACATAAATACAAGAGGAACAGAACAGAAGACATTTTCTAAATGAATATGTTTATTGGTCTTTTACAAAAAAAGTCTAGAAATACAGGAGTACAAGAAAATAAAAGTTGATGAATAATGTCTGGTTGTCAACAGCCAGGTCTGTATAAGTAATAACAACCTTATATGGATGTTAGAGCTTTGAACGCAGGCAAATCCCCCCTTCCAGAAATCTTCATAGATCAGTGTTTCCCAAACGAAGGGTTGGGACCCATTTTTGGGTCACAGACCAATTTTTAAGGGTCACAAGTATTTTTTTTACATTTCCAACATTTTTAACATTTTTTCAAAAGAATGTCATAAAAAAACAACAACAAAAAAGTTCCATAAATACATTTTTGAAAAAAACTTGAATGTGAAAATAGCCAATAGCAATTTTTTCTGTCTCACTATTAAATGGTATATAAGTTTATTATGGTATTTTTGTTAGTGCGGGTCTCAGGGAGACACCAAATTATGTTTTTTGGCCTCGACCTAAAATGTTTGGGAAACACTGTCATGGATGATACTGAATTTATGTTAAGGTATAGAATCAGCCTATCCTCAAAACAACCCCCCTACTGTTAGAAGCAAAATTATTTTCTTAGATCAGAGTTTGGGGCAACATCAACTTAACACTGACTCATACCGACAAACTGTCCATCAATCACACTACAAATGTGTCATGTGTCATGTGCATGTGGTGAGATATCATGACACAAAGCTAGGTAAAACAACTGTTGTGCGTGTGGTCATGACAAAGCAAGCTAAAACAAATGTTTTTCAACATCTCATATACTGTTATCTTTTACGGTTTCCACGTGCACACGTATTATACACAGTAAAATCCGGTTCACGCTGGATTTTATAGTTTAGTGTATTATTTCCGTTTGCATCCTACTGTCTGCTGACTTAAGTAATGGCTAAGGCACTTCCTAGAGATGTTTGAGAAACCTGTTTTGACTTCTTTTTTTAATGATGTATGATTGCTTAGAAATGAAAAAGGCCTCAAATATGTGGCACACAATCTACAAAACAGTAACATCATGTTTCGTAACTGACATGTACAGTATAACACATTCACTTCAATGGACCCAAGTGGATCACCTGATCTACAGCATTAAAAACCAATCTTGTTTCCCTAATTAAAACCTGAATAAAACATTTATTACTCGTCTGTAAATCATGTTCGTTCATAATATTTCAGGCATTTTATAAACACGAATACTGCAAAGAAGACATAAATGGTCAAAGAATTGATAAGTATTTTGTACATGGTACAGAAAACATACTTGATAGTAAGGACATTACACAGAAATATATTCAGATTCTAACAGGATAATCATAACCATGATCATTGGACTTTCCACATAAAAAAGGCCATTGCTTCAAATAAGTATGAATAATATGAATTCACACTCTCTGTCATCTATTTTCACCCGTTGCAAAGTTTGAGAATTTGATATGTGGACATCAAATACTCGACACAGGCTGAATATTTACAGCCAATGATTCATTTTCTAACTAAAACCTCCCTAATGTAAAGAAACTGGGATCCAATCGAAGCCATTATGGTATGTGTGGCGTTGAAGTCTGCTGTAAGATTAGGTGCACGCTACTAGTTATGCAAAAATGAGTCAATCTTGACTCGTTGTCAAATAAGCTGGAGATCACAATACTGGTCAAAAGAGGAACATCTGAAGCACTGAGGCAACAAGGCAATTTACAGTCTCATTCACTTATACATCTGCAAGCAAACAATCCTAGCGTCCAGCTGATCAACACTTCACTGTAGTCACTAACAGATTAACTAACATAACTGAACAAATCTATATGATAGCCATATACTGTAAGCTATGATGGAAAGAAAATAAGTTGGAAAGCTGCTGCCAATCAGATCTGTTTCTCTGAAATATTGCTATGGAATTGTGTCAGCATTTTTTATTATCCCAATAACCACCTGATTTCTGGCTCAATTTTGTGCGATCATGAAAGACACATTTTTCAAATATTACTTGTGCTGTTGCCGACCTGTGACAAGGTAGACAAAAAATAATCAAGAAGAAAAAAAATGTTTGAAGAAACTTGCTTAATACAATTGAGCTTTAAAAAACTAATCTCAGGCTGGATACTGCAGTAGCCTATATTCATTTGGAGACGAAGGTGGGAGATGCTATTATACAGCCCTGCAGCTTGACTATAAAGGGTAAGGCAGAGTAGTGGTTCTTCTCACAACCTTAACTGGAGCAGCGAAGAGAGAGAGAGGGGGAAGGGAAGCGGGTCCACTGCTGGTGTCTGCTTAAGTTAGGGGTCAAGAGGTAAGAAAGCCCGGTCCAGAGGAAATATTTGGATTAGACAGGTGGAATCAGATTCAGGCCATGCTTCATACGGGAGGTGAATGTGGGGATGGCAGGGCAGGGGAGGGGTAAGGGAGTATCTATACAGGGTGGGAGTCTCTCTACTTAGGGTGTTGAGGATGGGCAGAGGGGAGGGGATAGGAGACCCGGCGACTTCCGCCCCCTCTGGGTTTTCAGGCGGTGGGGAGACCTGGACGTCCTCCTCTACTCTGTCTGCGGTGCCGGTGTCTCATTGGCGTTGTTGTCGGTGATCCTGTTCTCCAGCTCGTCGTCAGATATTAAATCTAGGGAGGCTCCCTCCACCTGTAGCTGCCGCCTTCCTGAACGGCTAGAAGAGAAACTGATTGGGCCGCCACGCCTACAGGATGAGCAGAGGGCAGGGAAAAAAGGAGTGGTTTTATATACATCAAATATCTCCTCTCGGGAGGCAGATAACTGCAAAAAGAGCACAAACTGCTGTGGATTTTCTGTAGTATAGCATTTATGCAGTATGCTGTATATGTACTTTAGGAGCTAAGGGCCAGTACCTTAGGCGGCTCTTGAGTGTGTTAACCTCACGACTGAGGCCCTCGCTGGCCTCAGTGGCGTCATCCAGCTCTCTTTGCAGCTTCCTGCGGGAGGCGTTGGCCCTGGTGGCCTCCTCTTCAGCCTCCTCCAATTGACGCTTTAGTTGCTTCATACGAGAGTTGGCCTTCTCCATCTTACACACGCACGCACGCACACACACACACACAAACACACACACACACACACATAGTACATTAAATTAACACAAATAAAGGTGAGGTAAGATATAGGCAATATGCACAAATATAATATTTGAAATTAGAAAGATTGCACTCAATAGACAATGCAATTTTCAAGGAATAATTGTAGACTACGTATATGTTAAAATGTACAATAAAATGGTCACTCCTTACTTGTTCCTTGAACTGGTCGGCATGGCGACGCTCGTCCTCCACCTGCATGCATACCTCCTTCAGCTTCTTCTCTGTCCTCCGCACAATTTTATTGGCTGCAGCTCGCTCCCTTGTACAATGGAAAGACAGGTTAAACCAAGTTTATGAATGAAGGAGAAGCAATAGGATAAAAGAAGGGAAGGTCAGTGGGAATGTGAAGGTGTGGAGGGAGGGGAAAAGTGGTGAAAGCAGTTAGACTTTTATTATTATTCATGTTATTGGTTTTGTATACAATAATCATGTTTCACTATTGGATAATCATTTTGCACTCCGTTTTGAAAACGACCTCACAACGGGTATTACTATAAGCATGAAGAAGGTAGTGCATGCACATCCGTGGCCCAGGTGCAAGACAAGCAAAAGGTATCATGAAAAAGAATAGAGTCTGCACACTGGTTTCGATCTATTCAGATCTTCATCACGAGTCAGGCAGCCTCTGTGGATAGCTTTAAAGCACAGCTCAAGACCTATTTCTTCACTCTTGCTTTTAGTTGATTTTTAAATCTCTGTGTTGTTATTCATGTCCTCACTGTTTTGCCTGATTCACTGCCTTTTTTGCTTTTATTTTAATGTTGTTTTATGCTTTTGCTTTTCTTTTTTTCTTTGTTAAATTAGTTGTACTTTTTCTGTAATTGTATTCTTGCTCTGTAAAGCACTTTGAAAGTGTATTATTATTATTATTATTATTATTATTATTATTATTATTATTATTATTATTACCCATTATTATAATACACATATAATGTACTAGTATATGTCCTGACGAAGATCTGAATAGATCGAAACTTTGACAACGCAATAGAAATACAGCAGAGCTTTTTCAGCATCACCAGTGTGCAGACTCTATTCTTTTTTTTATATTACTATAAGCACAACAGGAATGGGAATTGAGTGAGAACAAAATGAAAGGGGAGATATTCATTCTTACTTGGCCTCCTGCTCGAGTTGCTCCTCCAGTTGTACTATCTTTGCCTCGAGGGCCGTGATGGAGGCCTTGAACCTGCTCTTCACCGTGCCCTCCAGCTCGCCCAGCTTGGCCCGCAGCTCCTTGTTCTGTCGCTCCATCTGCTGCCGAGCGTTTTCACTCTTCTGGGCTGCGCTGCGTTCCCCGCTCAGCTCTGTGGTCAGGGTGTCCACCTAGAGAAAGTGAGAGAGACAGAGACAGAGACAGAGACAGAGACAGAGACAGAGAGAGGGAGAGGGAGAGGGAGAGGGAGAGCGAGAGAGACATACATACAGAGAGAGAGACAGTGATGATTTGTTAATGCCCCCCTTTTGAAAAACAATACGATTTGCTTCAATCTGAGAGGTTCTGAGGCAAAATTCAACAGTCCATTAATAGACTTGGAGCATGTCATTATTTTGTTCCAAATGTAATATCTATAATGCCTTAACTTTCTTCCAGAGCCTCTTAAAGAGGTATTCTTTAATAGAGGAAAAAATGGTTACAGTAAATATTGTCTTGTCTTAAAAGTTGGTGCCCCTGCTTTTGAGACCCAATCCTTGCATGCATCTACAGTATATCAGTGTTTCCCAAACAACTCACAACCCATTATTATGGGTCACAAGTAAATATGCCTTTTTTTCTCCATTTCCTACATTTAAATTATTATTTCAAAAGATTAAAAACATAAATGAAAAAATAATTCAAACATCTTTTTAAATAATTTCATATATAAAATAAAGAATAAAAAACAATTTAATAAAAAAGTAAACTTTTAAGAAGTAGTGAAAATAGCCAATCTACAAGCTCACAATGGGTCTCGATGCGACACGTTGTGAGCTTGTAGATCGGCTTGGGTCCCGGGGAGACATCAAATTTCTCTTTTGGGTCTCGAGCTAAAACGTTTGTCAACCACTGATCTATATATAGAGGGGTCCCTGGTCATACTAGTCCAGTAACGTTGCACACCTGCATGGTGGTCTTTCTGAAGCGGTCATTCAGCAGCTCCATGTTACCCTGCTCCTCTTCCAACTCCTCCTCCAGCTGAGCAATACGAGCCTCCAACCTCCTCTTCTCATCCATCAGGGCAGACCTGACACACACACACACACACACACACACACACACACACACACACACACACACACACACACACACACACACACACACACACACACACACACACACACACACACACACACACACACACACACACACACACACACACACACACACAGTTCTGAAAACGATATCCAAATTGTATCTATCTAACTAATCTAACTATTATAGTTATATTATGTTGATGTGAGGGGATGCTGTCTTGGCTGAAAGGAGACACTTTGGCAGCAGGTAAGTCAGAGCAAAAAAGTCCAGTCCAAGTACTATTTGTACTTGTACTACAGTAAATATAAGTTAGAAATCCACTGACCTCACATAAATGTATGTTAGCTAAAATAGCAAATAATACCATATAATACAGGCTAAATATCACAATAAAATATTCAGTTAAGTTTTCTAGATTCCATTCTCCTTCATTGCACAATCTACAAGCTCACAACCTGTCATTACCACGCATTGAACAGATCTGGATATTTACAGTGCGGGACACCTTCGCATCACTATTCACTAAAGGATAATCTCTCAAGACAGAATTATAATTTTGTTCTTTTTAGTTTCAACCAAATGGGTAACAGATTGCACTATGGATAAAACCTCATTTCCATTCCGTTATTGCGTGCCGACAAGAGCCAACCTACAAGTTCACATCTGAGCTCACATCTGCGACGCATTGTGAGCTTTAAGGTCGGCTATTTTCAGGCTTCAGAATGCTCTACTCACTTTCCAGAGGTGCTGTTGGAGATCTCATCCTGCAGTTCATCCCGTTCCTGCTCTGCATGGCGCCTGCCCCTCTCAGATGCTGCCAGGTCCTGCACAGTTTAGAAGATTTTAATGTTTGACTTGGTGTGGACTCCCTTGTTTTGTCATGTATACCCTAGTGCATGACAAAATGGGGGCTCGTCTTAAAGTTCAGTTTGTTTAGTTGGACATTTTAAATGTAGTTTTTTCAGTTGACTTGGAATTTGTTGGGAGTTTCACACAAGTGTGTTTGATTTTTTGTTAGGAGCTGGAGAGAGAGAGTATTTGGCCCCAGAGTGCAGTGTTACAAAGTAGGTGTTGGGATGTGAATTACAGGGGGTAGTGAACAAAACAAAAAGTGTGGGAACAAATCCCTGAGCGACCGGTGCCGTTAGGGTACCGGTTGTTTGTTTCTTTAATTGATTTACCCTTAGTGGAGTGTTTGTATAGCGGCAGATCTTGGGGGTCACAATAAGTGGCTGGAGGGGAGCATTCCTCATGCCCAGGTGCCGACTGTTAGGACTAAGGTAGGTAGTTAGTTAGGACTATTAGATGGGGGGGTTTGTTCCAATTTTGTAAAGTTAACCTGCGCCTTGTGTTACACAGCCCCAACACTGAGTTTGCTTTTGTCTTTTGACATCATGGCATCCGACAGCCAGTCTTTGCCCGGGTCTGAACAGGACTATCTTACTGCCCTGTACCTCATGCAGCTGTAGGATCTCAGCCTCCAGGCTCTTGAGTTTCTTCTCATTTTCCTTGGACTGGGAGAAGATCTCATCCCTGGAGGCCCGTGCATCCTCCAACTCCCTCTGGTAGTCCTTCATCTGGGCCTGAGGGAGAAGAGATTCTGTTATATATATTTGGTTGCCTCTATGTCCACATGTACAGTATTACACACATAACGTACTGTGTTACTATCAGTGAGTGTTGTACCTGCAGCTTGCGCAGCTGTTTAATAGCTTCATCTCTGGCCTTGTTAGCTCCTTCTATGTGTCCCTCAATATCCTTCAAGTCCAACTCTAGTTTCTTCTTAGCAGCTACAGCCAGAGCTCTCTGCTTCCTCTCATCCTCCAACTCAGCCTCCATCTCTCGCACCTTGTGGAAGGAACAAGGACAGGCTTAAAAGCTTAAAAGGATTGAAATATTGTATGTATGTTTTGCATTTAAAGCATACAGTACAGTAGCTAGAATAACTTTCAGAATAAAGCACCAGTTTGAAAACAGAAAACTGCTTTTCATCCCATCATTGAGTCAATACATTACAAGTCAATTCATTATGCACATTTAGACGTCTTAGACTCTTATATAGGACATCAAACATTGGTGAAGCATTGAAATAAAATCATTTATGGGAAAAAGAGGCATTTTATGGAAGGGATTATCCAAGATGAGCTGTGTGATAATTGAAAAATAATGCATTATGCGGAGGATAATTAATCCCCCATAATAGTTTGATTATGCATATTAATTTAGAATTAGCCTTGACTGACTATGACTTAATAATAATAATGATAATAATGAATTGGATTTTTATAGTGATTTTCCAAGTGCTCAAAGCGCTTAACAATGGTTCATTCATTCACACAGGGGGGGGGGTGAAGCAGCGAACAGCCGACGCCAGCGTCCTCACTTTTCCCACACCAATGGTGGCATGCTAACGCCGATCGACTCATTGGAGACAATTAAGGGTTCAGTGTCTTGCCCAATGACACTTCTATACTAACTCTGGGGGAGCCCGGGATCGAACTAGGAACCTCGCAGTTCCCATCCTGCCGCTCTACCGCCCTAATTAAGGGCGGCAGAGCCACTGCCGCCCTTAATTAGCCTTGACTGACTGACTGACTGACAGAGAGATTGATTGATTTATAATTGATGGTAAGTCTTTGATGTTTTGATGTGTCCTCACCTGCTTGACCAGTGCTCTCTTTTTCTCATCGTTCTGGTCGTCTCGTCCCTGCAGGTCTCTCTCATACTGGGCCTTCATGGCCTGCATGTTGACCTCCAGACGCAGCTTGGCGTCCTCCGTGGCCTGCAGCTCGTCCTCCAGCTCCTCCAGTTGGGTTCGCATCTCCTCCAACTGCTGGTCCAGTGTGCGCTTGGACTTCTCCAGCTCATGGACCTGATGAGGAATATATAGAGAGAAAGATCATATAAAGACAAAAGGAATACAGAGATGGAAAAAAAGAGAATGGATACAGAGAGCATGATGGAGGAATAGAAAGAGTGCATTCTCCACTTCCAGCCAGCTCGGACTTACCATTGGCCTTAACCAACCCCAGCTAGCATTCCTCCACATTTGCAGTAAAGCTCTGTTCTATGGTGTTTTGAAACTAGATGGATTGTTTTGGATGTGTTCTCTCATCCTAAATAGGTTTAGCATCCATCAGGGTCACTCACGTTCTTGCCCACGTCGTCCTTGGAACTCATCAGGTCCTCCATCTCGGCGCGGAGCTGCTTGTTGACTCTCTCCAGCTCCTCCTTTGCCTCCAGGGCCTCGTCCAGGGCTCTGGTCATAGACAGAGCCTTGGTCTCCTTCTCCCTGGCCTCTGCCTCCGCACGGTCACGCTCCTCAGCATAGCGGGCCGAGATGCTCTTCTCCTCAGCCAGCATCTAGACAGGGACGGGATCAAAAATGATAATGGTTATTTTTGCGAGGATGTGATGAGGCTTGCGGATTCAGGGGACTGAAGACAGGACAGGGAACTAAAGAAAAAGGCGGCCAGCTAAATAAGGATTCCAATGCATGGTATGGCTGTGGATCTAAATCATGATATTTGCATTCTTGCTAACACAGTTTTTTTCTTTTTGCATGGGCAAGACTCACAATGATGATTTCACAATGTACATAATAAAAGTTTGTAACACATTTTGAAACATAAAGGCCCACTGACAAATAATCAATCTTCTCCTCGCAAGTGACTAAGCTCGGACCACTCATACCTGGCTATCTAGTTCAATTTGTCTGCTACAACTGTAGTCCAACCTGGTCAAACTTCTTCTGCTTCTTCTCCAGGTTGGAGACGATCTGTCTCTGGTGGTCCAGGTCCACGGTCAGATCGTCCAGCTCCTGCTGCAGGCGGGTCTTTGTCTTCTCCATCTTCTCGAAGGCGATGGTCTTCTCCTCCAGACGTTGGCTGGTCAACTCCATGTCCTTCTGCAGTTTCCTCTTCACCTCCTCCAGGCCCTCCACGGAGCCCACGTCATCGTCCAGCTTCTTCTTGGTCTCACATAGCTAAAGACAAGTTAGAATACATGATCAATAATGTAATGTTGTAATGTAAGTTTGTTTGGAAAAAGAAAAACTCAATAAATATATTGCTGAAAAAAAAGTATAGAGTACAGTATGTGGTATTTATTTATTTATTTTGTTTATTATTTTGGTGTCAGCATGTTGGCACTTGAAACAGTGTGTTCTTCAAAATGTGTCTGAATAATCCCGTAAGGGATGGGCTGTGTTGAGGCAGCCAGACATGAAAATAAAATTATTCATTCATTCATAAATACAATATATGCACATGGTGATCTAGATGCATAATGATAAATCGTTTGCTGCAAATTATGATTATTAATAATTTATTGTTAAACAGTCAAATTAAGTTCATAAAGTACAAAATGGTAAAAAAGAGATATATATATCACACGTGATCTGACCCCAAACAGAGCGCTCTTTAAATTGCTTCATACATTCATCCAATGGTCCAAACTATTTTCGTTTTATAATATGGAACAGCATTCAGTTGTAAATAGCACATATTGCAGCCTGCCATATATGTGTGCCATCCAATGTGAATTCATTCTAAGCTAAGCAATATTTGCTCATGTGAACATGTCCCTGTGAGTGTTGGAGAGAGGAGTCTCTCCTCCTACCTGTGCCTGTAGCGTCAGCAGCTGTTTCTCCAGGTTCTTGCGCGCCTCCTCGTCTTCCTCCTGCTGCTCTTGCAGAGCGTTCTTCTCCTCTTCCAGCTGGCGTATGCGGCTGCTCAGGTTCAGCTTCTGACGAGTCTCCTCCTGGAGCAGCTCCTACACACACACACACACACACACACACAGTAGAGTAAGGCAGGTGCTCAAAAAATATCCATGCATACACACACACGCGTACAAACACATACAGTAGAGTAAGTCATCGTGCTCAAACAATATAATGTACTGTAATAACTAACAAAATCAGCTCTGTTAGTACGTGTAAAGCCTAACGCCTGATTCATACTTGGTTGTGTGCCATGTCGCACACCACAAATCTGGTAGTAGATCTGCTTGTAGATCTATTTGCGGTGTGCAACTAAGTATAACTTACCATTAATGTATAAGACATTTTAGACATGCTATGTAGTTGCTGTGTATCTCACCTGAGTGTCCTGCAGCTGACTCTCCAGCCCAGTAACATCCTTGGTCATCTTGATGCCCTTCCTCTCAGCGTCCTCCAGCATGGCAGACACATTGTCAAACTCAGTCTGCAGAGACATCAAAATAACAGCTAAACACCAGGAATGTCCTCTGAAGAACCAAGTCCAGGCAAGAAAGTTAAATGTGAACTTGAAGTATGCAAAAGCTTCACAACAAATGCAAATAAAGACAAGAGCACACAGATTTAACCATTTAATATTTGTGTGCCTGTGTACCACGTAAATTGTGTTTTGAATGCGTAAATCACTTAAACCCTATACTTAGTTGACTGTATTCCCATGGGCTACACTAAATATCTTTGATGAAAATAGCAGATCTACAGGCTGACAATGCGTCGCAGTGCAACACAATGTGAACGTGTAGATCTGATATTTTCGCTTAAAGTACGCCCCAGAAAAGGGTCACTAAGGTTGAAGAGGTTAAATGCGTCTATGCAGGCCCCGTAGCACCCAATCACCCACCTGTAGTTTGTGTGAGCGGTCAGCCATCTCTCCCTTGCATCTCTCTCCCTCTGTGACTCGGGCCATGACCTCTTGCAGCTGTGACTCCAGTTTCTTCCTCTTGTGCTCAGACTCAGTCTTGGCCTGCTGCAGGCCCTTTACCTCCACGGCCATCTCCTTGTTGGCACTGTCCTGGCTCTGCTTAGTCTTCTCCAGGTTAGCCTTGAACTGGACACAGCATCACATGGCACATATTTTTTAAGGGCTGCAACTATCGAATATATCCATGAGGATTATTCTATCGATTACTTATTTGATTAATCGAATAATCTTAAGGTGCTTTTTAAAATGCAGATCTGCTATTTAGTCAAAATGTATTTTTTGACAAAAACTAATCTAAGGATTAGTTCTATTAACGATTGCACCCCTACATATTTTATGATTTTATGATGAGTCTAACCACTAGGACATCTCCATAACATTCCCACCAGATCCCAGGAGAATTCCAGCTCGAATCAATTTGAGAAGTCAAGTTGTGAAGTAAAGACAAGTAAAATAAATAATATTAGCTAACATGTAATAGAAATCACTGCCTATGACAGCTATTGTAGGGTGCCGTAAGTGTTCAGTAAGTGAGCTGTAACTGCTGTTATGGACAGGAGACATTTTTAAAGGGACATTTCATATTATACTGTATCTATGTATTTGTTATCGAGTTAATGCTGCATTAGCAGTCATAAAACTGAGCAGTCTTCCGTGTGTCTCTGAAACAAAGTTATGCTGAAAACTTTCTCCAGTGATGACACTGGTGTAAAGTCTGTGAATGCGAAAACTACAACCATTACGTCCTGTTTTTTATCCGTTACCTTCAGTGGTCATGGCACTGGTCTTGTTTCCTGTGGCAATGGCAAAATAGTGAACTCGACCATACACTGTACGAGCATGCCAGACCAATGCTTGCCAAATGCGTCATATAGGTATTATATAATTGTAACACAGAGAAACAGACAGAAAAGGGAATATCCTCTGTTAATATGGATTATATCATGAATATTGTTGTTTTTCTGTGGATTACGATAACCATCAACAGTTAACTGAAATTGACATCAAAAGCATGATGGTGTGCCATTAAGAGCTAGTCCTGACCAATGAGATATGCCCAACCATCTTGTTCCATGTGTGTAATACTTTAAATCTACGAGGGGTCATAAGAGATGTGAACCTAAGCTGTTTTCTACTGTATTCACACATATTCCACTACGTAACTTGGGGTCAAGTTATGGACACGTAGATATCAAGGCTGAACATTTAAATTGGCTCAAAGTTTAGAGCACGCATGAAGACGTTTTTTGGGGTGTGTGTGTGCGTCATTTGGACACCGTTAGTAGACCTTTCTTAAAGAAACACTGGCAGCATAAGGTACAGTAGGTGACTTAAAAGTGCCATAGTCATACCCTCTTGGCCTGCTCCAGCTGTTCAGACACTTCTTCCAGGGCGGTACCATGCCTCTGTCTCATCTCCTGAATCTGTGCCTCATGGTTCTTGGTCTCCTCCTCAATGGCCTTCTTCAGCTCAGCCACCTCTTGCTCACGCTTGGTCCTGAGAGCGACAGAGAATACAAGAACATTCAACGGACTTGAACAAAGGAATGTTCCTCATTTAAAGTTCCTATTTCAAGTCTTGCAGTTATTATTAGCTGCCTGTGATGCTAGCGCTAAACAGATTTAAGCTTGTTTTGCTGTTGCACTTATTTTCATTTACTCCAGTGCTTGCTGAATGGCTTTATTTATTGTATGCTATAAAGATAAACAAGCAAGTGAAGAGAAACAGAACTGTGAGTACCTGAGCTCCTGTTGAGCGGCAGTGGTATCCAGGGTGTCCTCCAACTCCGTCTTCAGAGCTTCCAACTCCTCACTCAGGTCCCTCTTGAGTTTCTCTGCTTTGTTCCGGGCCTGTTTCTCCGACTCCAGGTCCTCCTGCAGCTCCGACAGCTGGGCCTGCAGCTCCCTCACCTGTTTCAGAGCGTTGTTCTTCTGGCTCACCTCATCCTCACCCCTGATGATAACATGTAACAGGACACAAATGACAGACACAGTACACAGACATTAACACAGAAGAGCATAGAACATAGTGAGAGATGGATGCATACATAATGCAACATTGTGATAGTAGATGCGTGGTTACATAGTTTTTTCCTCATTTATACATTTAATGTGTTATTGTACCATTTGAGGTGGCTGCTTATCTTGACACTCATTCTTTACCTAAAGTTGATATATTTATTACAGTAAGTGTCAATATGAACTATACTAAAAACAAGAATCTAAAAGTCCTGTTAGACATCAGTAGTTTTCATTCTCTGGAGAGGAGGTAGGTGCACAGCAAATCCCATGGAAATCCAGCCTGTAATCTTCAAGAAATGTGTTTCTGACCTAAGTGTCTCGTGGCAATTAATCCACCCATTAGATATTGAGATATGATATCTCATCGGGTGAAAGTGGAAATTTAGGCCTGTGGGTGGCACTAGAGGAAAGACTGTGGGGTCACCAACATCAGTGGGGTTCATCCAGCGGGATGCATGAAGGTGCACAGCAAGTCCATGGCAATCAAGACGGCGGTTTATGTGATACTTTGGGACCAAAGTGCACCCTACCACTAGTGGGGCAAAAAATATATAATCACAAAGAATGGATTGTGACCGCTGCTCACAAAATTAATTGTTTAACACTTTCACCTGCTGTCTGTCTCATCTTAAGGTCAGATTCACATAAGATATTGCGCTAATGATTAGAATACACAGAAACATAGGCATGGTGAAAGGCTGTTAGATGATTGGACACTGCAAGCTAAAGGCTCTTGTACACACGTGACAAAATATGAAACGCAAATACAATATAGTCTACACATTCCTGTTTAGTCCTAGACCTGAAATCAGTATTCTAAGAATGTTTCCCATTCTGTTTTGCGTGTTGTGACCAAATACTATATTGACAGCATGCGTACCTTTCAGCATTGGGAGCATGCCATGCACACACAGACACAAAGTAATCTGGCCCACAGCCCCACACACAGAATCACATTTTAATGAATCTGTCACACAACCTAAAAGGAGTTTGACACCCCTGTACTAGAGGGTCAAAATATCCACTCACATGCATGCCTGGCATGATGATGCCTTTGCCTGGCTACAATCACTACTGCCAAGATCACTGGAGAAAGTCTGGGCGTGTCACCCCTTAACCCATTAAGACCTGAGGTGATTCTTTAAAAAAAATCGAAATCCTAACAGTTTTTGGAAAAAAAACAAAAAAAAAAAAAAAACATGATTTTTCAAAAATAGCAGATCTACAAGCTCGTAGCGCGGCACTCGGCGCTATGAGCTTGTATATCTGCTATTTTTGAATAGCCTAAAGAAATCTAAAAGTGACACAGATGCGTCCCCAGTCTTAATGGGTTAAAATGCGCTTCAGTGACCACCAACTCTCTGCAACTAATAGCCACTCAACTGCATATGGCTATTGGCGCTAGAATTTGTGAATATGATTTTTTATTTTCGATGAGGCTTATTTGCATAGAAAGAGGTGAGTTTTGTGCCTAATGTATGGATATTACCTATTTTATTACCTTATTTTAATATATGCAAATTATACCACAGCACTATTTGCTTGGCAGTGCAGTTAGGGGTTCATTTCACCCTTTGTGGGTGGGTTGAGAATTACACAGTTTATTTTTATTTTATTTGCCCGGTTTACCAGCTGCAATAGCCACACAGTCCTTTTGTGGATTCACCTTGCAATTGTCATGCCTACTTGATGACATGATCTGCTATCCATAAATACTCCACAGGATGGCAGTAGAGGCATATTTTCACAGTCATTCTACAAACATTGGGGACCAGAGGCTGCTACCATTTACTTTGGATAAGCTGAGCTGACATTGATGGACAGCTGTTGTTTTTTGAAGGTCACTTATCTTATCTCTATAATGTTGACCACAACGTGTGCACACACACACACACACACACACACACACACACACACACACACACACACACACACACACACACACACACACACACACACACACACACACACACACACACACACACACACACACACACAGACACGCACACATTCCAAAGCAGTGAGATCCCCTGGATAAATAAATTCTGCCATGGTGGTCTGGTCAGCCTGCTATGTCATGACTCAGGATCATAATAATGGTAAATGCTCACAGGGAGTTTCTATATTACAGCAGCGACTCTGCCTGGAGTGCAGTCATAAAGTCTAGTTAAATGTGTCATATAACACGCCAGGTGTGAATACGGTACCTTCCAGCATGTGGGGCCTGATGATGACTATGTACAGCTATGTGGCTCTTAGCTCACACCACTGAGTCACTCTGAGGCAGAATCTCTACTAAAACATCCTCATTGACTATATACCATCTCAATCATTTAAGAAGTCACTGGCTAATCCAGTGGACTGATGTCATCGTTTTGGACAATTGGGGTATCAGTGTGGTGAGCATGTTCATATCAGGAGGTTTTGCAAAGCCTTATTCAAACTAGATAGAAAGCCCCGGCTCGGCCGGCTGTGACTTCACTGTTTATATTGTGAAATGTGTATCTGACTGCCTTTCTTAATTATTTATTTTTAAAGGTAGGGTAAGTGAAACATTTATTTCAACACTAGTGTTAAATAGCTCTATAAATTGATAGTATAGTATTTGCTATGGGTGCTAACTTGTAACAGGGGTTTCCCCATATCTCCAGCTCTCTAATAAACAAATACATGGGTACTCTCCCCTGATTGGCTGAAATTTGGCTAACAGAACTAGTGCTTTAACCTTTTAATCAAAACATTTAGTTGTTTCAGGAGTTTGAGAGGATAAACATAAAGTGTGATATAAATATGTAGGCAAATAATCTATTTTATTCTATTCTATTTAATTTAGTGGGTTTAAAGTCTGGAAAACGATTATAATACAGTGCATTAGTGAAAGCATTATAAATAACATAACCAGATAGAAGAAAGAATGATAGCTAGGGGATGAAGTGGAGTCAAGTTTGACTCTCCTCTCTGATTTGTTCTCAGGAGGTCCAACAGTACCTAGCTTGTAGTGCCTGTAGCTCCTCTTCCTTCTTAGCTAGTTGGATTTTCAGCTCTTCTATCTGGGCCTGTAGCTCGGCTATCTGGTCCTGGAAGTCCGATGTCTCTCCATCTAGCTTCCGCTTTGCCTTCTCCAGCTCCTGGCGGGTCTTCTCTTCTTTTTTCAGTCGCTCTGGATGGGAACAAGAAGAAAATAATGTCTCCTGTCCTAAGCGTTGAATCAGTATTTTACTCTACTCTAACTTAGTAATCACACCTGGTATTTCTTTGTAAGCTCTACCAAACTTACTACACCTCTTTATATGAACTTTATTGTACTTAACTATTTATTTCTCCATTGTACTCTAGGCCAAACATTTTAAGTCCATATACACATCTGTGTACTCAATCAGGTACACAGACCCACATTTAATAAAGGTTTGTCCCTGGGACCTCCTTTCTAGTATTATATATGATTTAGCCTAGCCCTAGAAGGTTTAGAAAGTGAAATTAAACTACTCCTTGGCTTAGTTAACTGGGGACCCCCCCTTAACTCTTCTCAAGGACCCCCTGTGGCCACTGTTTTTAAGTTCGCTGGGCGGCTTTAGACGACTCGCTCACCTTCCAGGTCAACCATCATCATCTCCTGCTTGTTCTTCACCTTGCCCAGGTTCTTGGCCTTCTCCTCTTCCTCAGCCAACGTGGAGGTCATCTCATTGACGCGGTCGTCCAGCAGCTTCTTCTCCTGAAGGGGGAAGAAAGGCAAAATGGTATACACTGACTCTTTCAAAAAGTGTAATGCATGTACATAGAAACTGATATTCACTAGTTATACAGTATATCAAGGCTTTCCTTTTTCAGCTCAAGGCCCAAAAGATACATTTTATGTCTCCTCAGGACCAATTTGCGATTTGCACAAAATATGTAGGAGCAGTAGCAAAAACTGTGTTCTGCAAAATTGCAGAAAATCTTGTCAGGTGGAAATGGGCGTGGCCAATATGTGGAGTTGCGTCATGATCCAAGGAATCCAGGGTAAAAAAAACCTTGATTGTTCGACCTAGGGTTCAAGATTTATACTGTATGTCAAAATGTGAAACGGCCTGTTATAGTGCCTCCATGAGGCCGATTTGAAAATGTAGGGATAGAGTTTCGTCCTTGGCCTAATGGGAGTCACGCCAATCTGTCCAACAGTGATTAGCTGTTCACACAGACACACAAACATGGGCGGACAGGGGCGAAAACATAATCTGTTTACTCATGGCCCATATAAAAATGTGTCCATGACCTAAAATGGATCACAACCCAATGTTTGGGGGATAATAAAGGGACTTCATCTACAGAGCTCCTTATAACAATAATAATAATGGGTGCTCTCTGATTTCAAAACACAGAAGGCTCATGTTATTTTACAATACATTTTAGCATTTAATCTGTGACTATCAGAATAATATTGAAACTGATGTAAGTAGACCGAAGTGTCCATCTGTCTCACTTTCTGGAACTTGGAGTTCTGGTCCTCCAGGAGCAGAATGTCCTCTTCATACTTCTTCATCTTGGCCTCGGCGGTCACCTTCTCCAACTGCAGCTTCTGCCTGGCAGCCTCCTCTTCATCCAGCTGTTCCTCTAAGTCCTACAAACACAAACAAATACTACTATTTCAAGTACGTATCTTTACTGGTTTGAGTTGAAGGTGCTGCAAGTAATATTTATGAGTTAAAACAAAAAGAGTGTTGGTGGTTGGTTGGTGGGATTCCGATTCCATCGAAATCAGTAGAGAGATCCCATCAGCTTCAATTTGATAGTGTTCCAGTTCCAATTTTGTCTGCTCATTTCTTTGTTTCATCACTTCCAATTTCACTTGTTTGTATTGTTTATATTATGTAAGAGTTATATTAGTTAAGAGTTGCTATCCTGAAAGGATGAAATTGCTATTCCAACCTGAAAATGTATTTTCTGTTTACTAAAGAAATGGAGACGGGAGACCCCTGTCATTGAACAAACACTCTATAGTATTGATTACTATTGGCCTGGGCTGCGGCGTGGCGGTCCAGGCACCCTAGGCTGCAAAATGCCAGCCTGACAGCGTGTCTTGGGTTCGAATCTCAATCCCGACAACCTTTGCTGCGTGTCACTCCCCATCTCTCTCCCCATTTCCTGTCAGTCTACTGTCCTACCATTAACACATTGCATGCCAGTCGCGTAGATCTACGCGAACCTATTTAAAGCCGCAGCGTGCCAGTCGCGTAGATCTACGCGAACCGCCGATTCCCATGTTAAGTGCCCCAGGTGCACTTTCCGAATTTTTTTGATCCATTTCCGTTTCCGGTTTCCGGTCGGAAACGGAATTATTCGGGTTCCGGTTTTTTCGATCTTATCCGCTTCCTGTCTGGGATCCTGTTTAAAACTCGATTTTCTCTGGTTGTTGTTTTTCTCCTCGCTGATCACTGTTTACCGTTGATAATAATAATAATAATAAAACTTTATTTATATAGCACCTCTCAAAACTGGGTTACAAAGTGCTTTACAAAGAAAACAGCAAAAGCAAAAGTACACAAAACAAAAACAATGTAAAGGTTAAAAACAATGCAGAAAACAAAGCAGAGATGCACATGAACTTGACTAGGGCTGGGCATTAAAAGCTAATCTATAGAAGTGGGTTTTAAGGAGGGATTTAAACCGGGGGACAGACTCTGTGAGCCTGATCTCTAGGGGCAGGGCATTCCAGAGGGTAGGGGCTCTGAAAGCGAAGGCCATGCGACCTTTTGCATTTAACAGACCCTTTGGAATGGCCAGGAGTGCTTGGTTAGAAGATCTCAGACTACGTGTAGGCACATATGGGGTGAGTAGGTCCAAGATATAGACTGGGGCTAGACCTAGCCTGGCTTTATGAGTAGTGAGTAAAATTTTGTAATTAATTCTAAATTCAACTGGGAGCCAATGGAGGGATGCTAGAATGGGTGTGATATGATCAAATTTTTTTGTACCAGTTAAGAGACGGGCCGCAGCATTTTGAACCAGCTGAAGGCTGTGGATCGATTTTTTGGAGAGGCAGGTGTAGAGAGAATTACAGTAGTCTAACCGCGAGAAGATGAAGGCATGAACAACTTTTTCTAAGTCGGCAATGGACAGGAATGATTTAATTTTTGCTATATTTCTAAGGTGATAGAATGACGATTGAACGACCTTTTTAACGTGCTGTTGGAAGTTGAGGTCTGGGTCAAAGGTGACACCCAGGTTTCTAACTGTGGCTTTGAGGTTTGGAACTAATGGGCCGAGGTTGTTTTCAATCTGGGCTCTGGCGAGGGGGGAGCCGAACACCAGAACCTCAGATTTGTTCTCGTTCAGCTGAAGGAAGTTGTTAGACATCCATTTTCTTATGTCGGTAATGCAGTTATGTAGGGTGGGAAGACTGTCTTTGTTGTCCGGGGTTATTGGTAGATAAAGCTGTGTATCGTCAGCATAGCAATGAAATTGAATATTGTAGGAACGAATTGTTGATCAGCTGTAGCTTCAAGATGGCGGCACGGATTTGGAAACTGTTTTCGCTGGCCGTTGCTCACGGATCCGCTGTGTGTTTAGAACCAAATGAACGCGCACTTTTAACTTATTTAGCGAGGTCTGTGGCGACATGAAAAAAACTAAAAAACAACAATAAAACGCTGGCACTGGTGAGTACATTATGAGATTAAACTCTGGCATGGAATGTGTTAAAGGCATAAAAGCCCCAAAACAAATCTAAAAAAAAAAGAAGTTATGATAACTATCAGAATATAAAGCTATTAAACACTTATTTGAACAAAAATGTAACCCTTACAGCACCTTTAAGTATACCTAAGTATTTCATTAAACATCCTAAAATGTGAATTAGCAGCATATCTAAATAAATAAAAAAAGCACGCCAGTAAATTAAAGATTGTTTTGCTAACAGGGTACTTAAATATTTGAAGTTGTAATATGCATTTTACTGTTATTTAGGTCCATGTAACGTCTTGCCAGATACTATATACTGCATGACTACTTCCAGCACGCCACTCCGTCCACCATCCCTCTCACGGCTCCATCACAGCACCTGAATATGTGACTGCATCTTCTTCTTCTCGTTCTGCAGGCCCTGGTTCCTCTCTTCCTCCTCCTCCACCCTGGACTCCAGGTCATGGAGAATCTCCTCCAGCTCCTGCTTCTTGGCGGCCAGACGGGCCCTCATCTCCTCGGCCTCGGCAAACAGCTCCGTCTCTGCCTGGAGTTGCTCCGCCAGGATGTTCTTCTCCTCCACCAGCTAGAGGAGCAGGCGTCAAGTCACAATACAACAGTCCCAGTGTGTGTGTGTGTGTGTGTGTGTGTGTGTGTGTGTGTGTGTGTGTGTGTGTGTGTGCGCGTGTGCGTGTGCGTGTGTGTGTGTGTGTGTGTGTGTGTGTGTGTGTGTGTGTGTGTGTGTGTGTGTGTGAGAGCGTGCGGGAGTGCATGCATGCGTGTGTTACAGCTCCCTTGTTCCATTTGGGTTGCAGTTCAATAACTCCACTGGCGTCTGATCAATGAACTACTAAAAATATATATGGAACATGGCTACCCCCCCCCCCCCATTGGACATCGACAAGGGAATTAAACTCAATCAACTCAAGCACCCAGTAACGCAGCTAAATATTTGCCTGGACAAAGTGACCTATCATGTGGCCTGGATAAAGTGACCTATAATGAGGTTGGGTGTGGTTGGGACTGACCTGCTTTTGTTTCTTCTCCATCTCCACCATCTCTCCCTCCACCTTGCTTTGCTTCTCCTTGACCTTGACCAGCTCCTCGTCTTTGGCCTGCATCTCCTCCTCCTGCCGGGTGACCTGCAGCAGGGGCTTGACCTAGGATAACACACAAAGAGGAACTTTATTATTATTATTATTATTATGATTATAATAATAGTAATAATTGTTATTATTATTATTATTTTATCTTCATGTTATCACTGTGGTGTATTTGTATGTGGGACTACGGATAGAAATGAGCTTCTAGCTAAATCTGTCATATTTACATGAAATCATGTATTGATTGAAATGTTCATTAATGTGCACTGTCCTGGAAATAAACAAAGAAACTAATGTAAAGTAACGTGCCAGTTGACATACTGTACAAGTACATGTACGTTCATTGTATACTCACACACAAATACAGGTTTATATACAATTGTGCATATATGCACACATACGTACACATATATGCATATCGTCGCTGTTGCGCAGAAACCTTGAATATCCATATTTTTTATCTTTTTCCATTTTGTTTAATAAATGAATGCCCTATACATTCTTGTATGTAAAAGTGGCAAATATAGCCGATCTACAAGCTTACAACGCGTCACATTTAGCTAGTAAATCTGCTTTTTTTGCAATTATTTAAAACTCATTTTGAACGTTTTTGAACATTTTCGCCTGTAATGACATGCCCAAAATGGGGACAGGTTGAAAGTGGTTAAGTCTGTCTGTGAATTTTAAAAACTAGATTTTCAGGCAGCTATGCAGCCTTCAAATCCAGTCCTAAATTGCGCTGATCGAGCAATGGTCACCGAGTTATGGCCATTTGAAATCAGACACTGCTGTAACACTGCTGCAGTGCCCCATACGGTATGTGTGCGTTTTTTTTTGTGGTGTGACTATTGTCATGGCAGACCCCTGAACAGCGTTTGTGCCAAGTTTGGTGCAGATTGGATTAACGGTGTGCCTGTGGCCCTCGGGAGCCCCTGGCGTGGCCCCTGGTGTGACTATTGTCATGGAAGACCCCTGAACAGTGTTTGTGCCAAGTTTGATGCGGATCCGAGCAACGGTGCACCTGTGGCACCCAGGGGCCCCTGGGGGGGTGGGGGCTGGGGGGCACACGTGACCCCTGGTGTGGCTATTCTGATGGCAGATCCCTGACCAGTGTTTATGGCAAGTTTGGTGCGGATCGGAGCAACCTGCGCGCCTTGCAAGTCTGCATGTTACGTTTGTGGCGTCCAACGTCCAACGTCAACCCACCGCCGGTCGACCCTCTAGTCTAGGCAATATTTAACAAATGAAAAGTATTAACAAGAGCTTTTGACTAAATAATAACTACATTGGAACCCAGGGCCTTTTTTCCATTTCCTGAAAAGTGATGGTTTTGAATATACAAAGTTTCTACCTGACAGCGACAATAATATGCACACACACACACACACACACACACACACACACACACACACACACACACACACACACACACACACACACACACACACACACACACACACACACACACACACACACACACACACACACACACACACACACACACACACACACACACACACACACACACACACACACACACCTTAGTGAAGAGTCTCCACCACTGCCAGTGGCGTAGCTTCAGGTAAGCAGCACAGTTCCTCTGCATAACCTTCAGGGCGCTGAGCTGCTGCTGCTTCTTAACGAAGGCTCTGCAGCCAGACAGGAGCAGGAAAGTGTGTGTTAACTCTAACCCTTTTGCTATCTTAAAGCCATTCAGAATCTTCTAGATTGCAGCTTTAAGTTAAAGATGCAATCTGTAAAATGTATGTCCCGGGATTCGAACCCAGGTCTCCCACGTGGGAGACTCACTGAGCCCGTTTGGTCAGGGGAGATATTGCGTTTTAAGCTTCAGGCAATACCTTGTCAACAGTGTACCTATCCAAACACCGGGTCTAATTTTCTCAATAGAGGTGCAGGGAGACTATATTGTATTGACATACTCAAATAATACATAAACATTTTTGTTTTATTCATTAAACAAAAGTTCAGGAGTGCAGATTTGAAGATTTACAGCACCAGATTCACAATGTGAGTCTGAGAGTTCTGAAAGATCGCGTGGCTGTGCGTGACAATTCCAAAGTTCATTACCTCGCCACAACCGAATAACAGTTCATTCAATATCAGATCAATATTTCAAAAGGAAACAAGACCGTGATTAAAAATCTCATGCCGCACCAGGCGACCCATGTAAATTGTCCAAAAACTAAACTAAACAAAACAAAACAATACCAACCACTACCAGATGTTTGTGGACTCACTTGCGTGCCAGGTACCCCCGGCAGACGGACTGGAAGTAGATGATGATGTCAGTGATCTTCAGGTCTCGCTCCTCCTCCAGGTGGGCCAGAACACCGGCCCTGAAGAAGATCTTACTCTGGCCGATACGGAACAAGTTGAGGTCCAGCTCCAGAGCGCGGATCTACAAAGGGTGGATTGATGGATGGGGAGGGATGGATGTTAACACAGCCTTATTGGTAAAATCCTATTGATTTCAGAATGGTCGACATATGATATTCCTGAATACTAACATAAACTTATCTAGGTCCTTGTTACGTCTTACAGTGGTAATCAAAGCACAATATTACTTGTCTTTTGTAATTACAAGAGATCCAGATCTTTACCATTCTCTCACAGGCCTGCTTGCCGTCCATGAAACCCTTGGGAATGGCATTGGGAGTGAGGATTTCATACCTGCCCGAAGAACAGAGAGAGATAGAGTTTGATGGCTAAAAACCACAGTGTAAGCATTTCACTGTACCTCCAAGTTGAGAGAGAGAGAAATCCAAGTTGAGAGAGAGAGAGAGAGAGAGAGAGGGTGAGAGAGAGAGAGAGAGAGAGAGAGAGAGAGAGAGAGAGAGAGAGAGAGAGAGAGAGAGAGAGAGAGAGAGAGAGAGAGAGAGAGACCTCTCCAAACAGGTCTGTCTATTCACTCAGTGACAGGTGGAGTTCTGTGGAGATCTAACATCATCTATCTTTCATCCATCATCAAAGTACGACATGACATGTCCAGTAAGAGTGGAACAGAGTGATACTTTCAGCTCAGTGGGAGATGGGAAAATACCATATAGAAATAGTCCAAAAGGGAAGCACGCACATCTCAACAGAAATTCCACAGGTGCTGAACAAAAATACATACAATGGAGAAGAAGGGAAGTCCGCACACTGTTCTGTAGCTCCCAGTAGAAGTCTGATGAAGACCCACACAGGTCAAAACGTTGTCCATTAAATTTAAATAAAAACTTTTTCTACTGGGAGCTACAGAACAGTGTGCAGACTTCCATTCTTCTCCAAAATACCTTATAGTACAGAACAGAATAGAATATAGAATGCTATAGAATAGAATAAAATAGAATGGAATAGAACCGAAGACATCACTACATAGACAAAAACATAGACAAGGCCAGCAACAAAGTGCCCTAAATCATCCATCCATTTATGCCATCATGTTTCTGAAGACTTTTCTGAAAACATGGTCTTGGTTGAAACATGATCATTTTATGAAAATGTGTTCATTTCCTTATTCAAATGCATGTTTTAACCACCCCTAAGCTCTATATACTTAGCTTTTTTCATGTATATAGGGATGTCAAGGCTTTATGTGATTAAAGGTACAATACATGTTTGCAAGGGCCTGTGACAGTACCTCTGTCTGAACTCCTGGAAGACAATGCGGTTGGGGAAGCCTTGTCTACAGATACGGATGCCCTCCAGAACTCCATTACACCTCAGCTGGTCCAGAACCAGGTGGGGGTCCAATTTACCTGCCTGGGGGAGACAGAGGAAGAGGGGGGGGGGGATAAACAAATAACAAAGCTCTTAGGAGAAGAAAGTTTAGTCAGTAAGACTTTAGTCATAATTAGTACTAGTCCAGTGGCGGGTCAAAACATTATGCAACAAGCTTGCAGGCTCATTGGCAATTGGTAAAAAAAGAAAGAAGAAGCTTTCTGAGTACCTCTAGGAGCACCCCAAAGTACCCCAAAGTACACCCATTTGAGAAACAATGTACTAGTCCACACCTGAATTTCCACCCACCATCCGGCAGAGCTATGGGACCGTGATTACAGATCCCATAGCCTAAGGAAAAAAGCTAATACCAAGCTTAAATTTGGGAAAAGTTCAAAATTGACTTCCTCACTCCCTGCATATCCCAATGGTCAATGCCCTTGTGTAAGTTCAGATCAATTGGTCAACCCAGTGTTTCCGATTTCCATTTTTCTCTGGAATAGCTGACACTTGCATTCGTGACTCTGGGGGGTGTCCATGACAAGCCCTGCAGTGTGCCTGTCCTCTTCTTTAGCATACCAGTGTTACTAACACTTATTTGTGGTCACTGCGGAAACAAGCGCCCGTAGTCAACCCCCGCGCCCAGCATACTTTGTTTAGGCATCACTGAGGAAGCCCACAGACCCCATCAATTGTCTCTTCTGTTATTGTTTGATTTTGTTGTCTCGAATGTGATTTTTATTCTCTCTTTTGACTTCAGTCTCTTGTTTTTTTGGATGGTATCATAATACCGTTCTTTCATTTGGAATTAGGTGGGACTTTCCTTGACCTGTGAAGATTTGTAAGTGATAGATTTAGGCTGTAAGCTTTGAAAAGAAAGTATAATAAAAGTTAGATTAATAGCTGACTTGAGACTAGTTGGACAAAAAAAATTACATCTGACTCCTTATCTTCTAAAGATTCCATTAATAATAATAAAAAAAAGGGAGAAGAAAAAAAGGAGGAAAAAACCCCCCCAGTAATAACACTCCATATGGTTATCTAAGTCGGGTCGGTCAGTTCTGTATGCGTTGAAAATAGACACCTTGGTACTTGTTGTTTGTTGTGTCTTATGTTTGATTACTATGTTTCACTTACTACTTGTTTATTATTTTGGGTGAGAACCTTGTATAAGCCCTATATGGATTTACTTTCACATAATTTCTGTGCCTTTTAACAATGTTACCTTTGTAAGGTTTTCATTGTGCAAATTTTAACAAAACACCATAAAATGTATGGTGTAACTGACACATGACTGGTCTGAGTACCAAGATGACACTCACCCTCTTCTCATGGTTGGGTATGATGCAGCGGACGAAGTTGGGGTTGGTGTTTCTCAGTGTGGCCATGAGCTTGGACAGCTGCTCCTTGTACAACTGGCCCACGGTACGGAACATGCCCTTTTTAGTCTTGTAGGACGCACCGAATGCTGTCTCGTTCATGCCTGCCACCTGGTCCAGACCCACGATACGATCAACTAGGGTTGGAGGGATAGAGAGAGATGGAGTAACGTTAGTGAAGTGGACACAGTGGTGATTAATAGGAACTAGTGTGATACTACTTGACTGGAATATACATCACTAAAGGTAAGATGTTGGATTTGAATAAATCACAGTAGAAAAGGGCAAAGCCTTGATACTCAATTTATATGCCCATTTCTGACAACATTTTGATCTAAGATGGATATTCATCAGAGAATGTTGTCAATGAAATGTGAAGTTCCAAGGATGCAGTTTTTACTGTTTCAGTCAAAAGACAGTTGATGGTGGTCCTTCATGTAGCTCTGGGCTACAGCAGTACTATCAGTGCGAGGCTGGCTTCTCTCACACTAACAATTTTAACCCATTAGTTATAAGCTCACAGCGCGTCACTTCGTGCCGTGCTGCGAGCTTGTACATCTGCTATTTTTGAACATTTTTGAAAGATCTTGAAAGTGTGAGTACTACTGATTTAGAACGCATTTGTAGAATCGGCCTCAGGTCTAAATGGGTTAAACCAGGGGTCCATCTCTTTTGCAGGTGAAGAGTCCATAGCAAGCTCTCCAGTCAAGCAGAACTGGACACCAGAGCACAGCCAGGACAGATCATCATACACCTTAAACATCTAACAGAATGGCTGTCATGATGGAGGACGTTGGATGCCAAATACTGTACCTGACTAGAGCCAGGCCGATATCGGTTTGGACAATATATCGGCCATTACTTGCTTTTTTGACGACATCGGTATTGGCAATTATGCAGCCGATGTGTCCCGAACTCCCGATTTGTAAAAGGTTTCAAAAATACCAGATCTTGTAGATTGGCTATTTTTTGAAAAATTGTGAATAGGGCTTAAATTATTAAAGCTCCACTATGTAACTTTCCTCTTCTACCCCGGATTTGAACCCAGTTTCCTGCACAAGTGCTGACATTTTCACCATTGAGCTAATTAGAGCCTGCCTGCCCTGCTTGCTCAGGGGATAAATTGAATCTTGACCATCAGGTCAGATCATGTGTCTAGGTGAGACATGACCTTTGACACAATCTAAATGTCTCAATAGAAGAGCAGGGAGACAAAATACAACCACCCCAATTGTATAAGTTATATTATATTAACAAACTCTAAAATACATATTGGACAAAATTACAATTTATTCATAATTTTTTTTACATAGTGCCGCTTTAAATAAAAATAAAGTAGGCAACAGTTTAAGTGTGTATTTAATATTTACTTCGGCTTGTTCATTAAATGTCACCGGTTTCCTGGTGAGAAGAGTACTTACTGTAAAGAATATTTCCTGTAACTTTCACTCACTTCAAAAACGTGAGGACAATGGACAATGCAACTTCATATTAGTTTTTATACTTTTAATTGGCATCCACTATATCCCTTAATTTCTATTGTTTGCAGAGAGATATCTCTTAAACCACTTTAACTGGATAAGTCCTGCTCAAGTCAAGGACATTGGTCCTCGATAGTTCAATTAAATTGAAAGCCGGTGACAGAAATGCTACGTCCTCCTGTTTGTTTGTTCAATCATGTTTAATAAAAGAAGATGAATGCTGGATCAGATATCTGGTCTTCTGCAGGTTACTAAAAGTAAGCAGGAACTTAAATAATCTTTAGATTCAACAATGGCTGTTTAAGTACAGCGGCACCAATCCGTCTCCCTGCAGTCTACTCAGGCATACTCAGGGTCAGTTTGGGTACGTATGCTTTAAGAAGATATAGGACACATTAGTCCTATAGCAAACTGTCCTTTAACAGGATGAAGCAGTGCATTTATCTAAGACTTGCTGCTTACAGCATCAGTAGCAGCATTTTGCCACTTAAGGCTGGCTGGCATATCCTCTGTGTGTGGTGGCCCAGAATTTCCTTCCATTTAAATGGAGAGTTGTGTTTCAAAGACAAGAATGCCATAACAAAGACCATTGTTGTTTGTTTTGCATGAATCCTCTTCATAGGATGAAATGTCACCCTATTATGTGCCTCGCAATTGAAAGCAATACTTTAGGTTTAACCCAGCCTCACCCAGTCTAGTCTGTCATATTTCACCTACAAACGTAATTCAAACTTTAAAATGATAATTTATGTTTGGAATCTATGGGATCTATTCAATTTATTCTTTTCTGTGCTATCACAATTTAAGTTTGGATTTTATAGTCTTTTCAGTTTTTAGAATACACACTTATGGTGTTGCTAGAGTGGAGCCAGATAGAATTCCAAAATCTTTCACACATTATCGTAAACTTTCCTGCAATTGTATATCTGTATTTTATATATCGAAATGTTCACATGGGTCCACTGATTCCTACAATGCAATGTACTATAAGCTGTGCGATAAAAAAAAAATGTTTTGAGTCATGACCATTTGTTGTCGTAGCTGAGCTGTATGAACTGATCATTTCAGCATCAGTACCAGTACAAAGACAGTCCAGCCATGCAAAGCCAGAGGGGAGGTTTTGTGAGGAACAAAGTGCAGCTATGAGAGAGCAGGGAACCGATGAGGCCTAACAGTGCAGCCACATAGAGAGGAGAAGCCAGTGTTACATAGAGAGGAGAAGCCAGTGTTACATAGAGAGGAGAAGCCAGTGTTACATAGAGAGGAGAAGCCAGTGTTACATAGAGAGGAGAAGCCAGTGTTACATAGAGAGGAGAAGCCAGTGTTACATAGAGAGGAGAAGCCAGTGTTACATAGAGAGGAGAAGCCAGTGTTACATAGAGAGGAGAAGCCAGTGTTACACAAAGAGAAGTCTTCTTAACATTCACCTGGAGCCTCATGGAGCCCAGAGACATTGTCATAGAAAGACGCTCTCTGAAACGTCTGAATGTCTATAGACGCGTAGGCAGAGACACAGGAAAGAGAAGACAGGACAGTGAGGGAGAAGATAGCCTATATGCCTTTTTTCGGTGTACTCGCACGCACGCACGCACGCACGCACGCACGCACGCACGCACGCACGCACGCACGCACGCACGCACGCACGCACGCACGCACGCACACGCACACGCACACGCACACGCACACACACACACACACACACACACACACACACACACACACACACACACACACTTCAGGCTTATCATAGTAGCTGGTTATTAATTAGGACACAGGTTAGTCACTGGCATCACTTTAGAGGCCTGCTCAGGCAACTGCCCTTTGTGTGTGTGTGTGTGTGTGTGTGTGTGTGTGTGTGTGTGTGTGTGTGTGTGTGTGTGTGTGTGTGTGTGTGTGTGTGTGTGTGTGTGTGTGTGTGTGTGTGTGTGTGTGTGTGTGTGTGTGTGTGTGTGTGTGTGTGTGTGTGTGTGTGTGTGTGTGTGTGTGTGCGTGTGTGTGTGTGTGCGCGCGCGTTTGTGCGCGCGTTTGTGCGTGCGTGTGTAATGTACATGACCATTATGGGCATAGCGGTCGGAACTGTGGCTCTGGACAACCGGATCTCTGTATCTGTCAGTCCTTGTCCCTTTTATGCCCATATATGGAGATCGCTGATGTCATCAGTAAATGCCCATATATGGGCATACCCCCTTTTGTGCCCATATATGGAGCTGACTTATTTGTTTGCGGCTGATGCCATGACGACACCTTGAGTTTAGACAACACACTCCATATTTGGGCGTAGCTGCATTGGAAACTCCTTATATGGTTATGGCTGTGTCAGAGTGACGTTAGAGGTCTGCCCACCCATCCACTCGCACTCCCATTAGCCAATTTTATTATAGGATAGGATACATATATATATATATATATATACGTATATATACAGTAGCACCTTGCTTCATCCCCAATGGCAACAGCTTGTGAAACGCTAGAGCAGCATAGCCGCTGAGACTGTTTATCTAGAATATTTTTAGTTTTGACATGGTTAGCATGGTGAGCTCAGTGAGCCATGGGATGTCTCAACAGCGTTATGGGACTCACCATCTTTCCAGAGCTCAGCCACAAACTTGTCAGTTGACTGGTGCAGCAGTGTGGCCACATTATCATTCAGTGGGTCCATGTTCTTCATCAGCCATTCATCAGCCTTGTAGTCCACCTGAGGAGGCAGAAGACCTATGCTTAACCACTTGAACCATATATACTTAGCTGACCGGTATCCCCCAGGGGTCTATAATACTTGGCCCCCTCCATTTTCCCTCTACACCAAATCTCTTTGACGAAAATAGCCGATTTGCACGTCATTGCACATGGTAACACGCGGTCCTTTGAGCAGGAGCACGCGCACGCACATGCATCGATTAAAAACAACCCTTAAGTTCACACCTCAACAAAGTTTACAAAGGCTGCCGACTGCCGGGTGTCACACCAGGTGAATTAACATAGGAATGAGCCTAGATGCATATCAATTGTACATTGAGTGACCTGTAGAGTAGGTGTAAAGCGACATGCGTGTGTTGTCTTTAAAATAGCGTCCCACCAAAAAAAATAGCGTCCCACCACTGCTCCCGAGCGATGCACAGTGGCTGCTAACTGCTCCTTAGCATGGGTCAAATGCATAGGACACATTTCCCCACAGGGACAATAAAGTATAACAAATTGAAAAGAATCTAAGCTTCAGTACATTTTTGGCACCAGTTTCTGTGGCATTTTTATGGATTTATCTCTAAGTTCATGTGTTTGTGATTCTGATTTAGTGCACGTGAAACATCTGACAAGAACTCTAAAAAGCAGAGGTCATTGCATCGGCTGAACAGGTAAACGAGAAGGGGTCAAAGATTTAAGATAAGAGGGCTACAAAGTCCTCCATATGGATTTGATCAAAGCGCATGGGAATGGATAATCCACTATGTTTGCACTCATTTTCCACTTCAACATTGCTCTGTCCTGCAGCATTTATTTGATCTAGTTCAAATGTAATGCTGGATCCAGAAGTGAATATTGGATGAGGTTTAGCATCTGGATGATTATGAGGTTTTCCCCTGCTTGTCGTGATAAGGTTCACGTCCAGAAATGAGGTTGGTGGTTTTACATTGTCTATGTACACATGTGTATCTGTGTCAGGGTGTGTGTGTGTGTGTGTGTGTGTGTGTGTGTGTGTGTGTGTGTGTGTGTGTGTGTGTGTGTGTGTGTGTGTGTGTGTGTGTGTGTGTGTGTGTGTGTGTGTGTGTGTGTGTGTGTGTGTGAGTGCGTTTGTGCGTGTGTGTGAGCGTGCGTGTGAGGGAGAGAAAAGGGGTAAATCTAATTAAACCATCATTCTGGGGTTGATATTAGCTTTCATGTGGAGATTGACGGAGAGCCTCCTCTGGAATGTTCTGAAATATGTGTCTCCTCTCTCCAGATGGCAGACCACCATGCCAAGGTGAAGGTTGAATAGCCTCCGTTATGTAACCACCAGGCAGCGTGGAGTCACAGTCACACCAATGCGAACCAGATGTGGGTTTCCTGCAGCAGCAAGACAACCGGGCTTTTGTGTTGAAGCAATGACCTGGTTAATTACGCTTTCAGAGGAGCGAAGGTCTGCTGCCTCCAAGGAAGGGGACCACAAAAAACACTGGCCAGAAACAAGAGTCGCTTCACTAAGAAAAACACAGCGAACATGGAAAGATCTGAGGCTTTAAGTGGACTTGAATGGGAGTAATGGTTTAAAAATGAATATTTCACCTGGTCAATTACTCTCGAGCTAAGAAATACATGTCCTATTAGTGAAGTAACGGGGGACTGGTCCTGTAGAAGAAACGCAAGTGCTACAAGTCTAATTTATGCTTCGTTGCACGATGGTGGCCCTCGCCAAAAATAAATGGCAAAAATCATTTTCAGCGAGCGACATCACTCTGTGATAAAGCACAAATTAGTCTGTGTCTGTGCCGACTCTGTGGTGTAAGCTTAATTTGCGAAAAGTGAATTTAACAGCAGCAGTGACAAGAAAGAAGCTTACACATTAAAAAAGTAGCATTGAAAGGGTCAACGAGGTCAAATAACGGCATGGCTTCCATGTGGATCTCGGACTTCATATTTTAGAATTCGTTTTCTTTTTTTTTTAAGGAACTAAACTCACAATTCATTAAAAGGTTCACTAAACTTCACTAAAATCTATTCGCTCTCCTCAAATAATCTGGCTACCAGGTTAAGTGCCTGTTAATGGGTTACCCTCCTCCTGAGAACAGAGCAGGCGTTTACTGTGTGGACTCGGTTGTGAAGACGGTTGGCATTTGTCTTCTTTGTGATCTTCGTCTCCTGGTTGGATATCTGGGTGAGTATGGTCCTCTTTTACAACCTCCCCTCCCCCTCCCCAACTTCAATGAGCAGAACGCAGAGTGACGACTCCCATGTCGCTTAGAATGGTCAAGCCCTGCATCCGACTGCAGTTCCCTCTTCTTCCCCCGTGGTCACCGCAAATTGAGTGTCAGGGCCACTGTAAGGATGACCCCTGTCAGCATCAGAAAAGGCAGCCAGGCTTTTAGGAATCCGGCCCACCTGACATGTTTGCCGTGTATGAGAACGAGCAGGCAAAGCTTGACCATGTTCCACGAGGTACTACTTTCATAGCGCATTCGATTCAGAGCCATGGCTACGTGAGAGTGACAGTTGTCACAGCAGAGGTTGGGCATCCTGCATTTATACTCCTCGGAGGCATCGTGAACTGCTGTGTCCCAGGCGTTGGGGCCATTAGCACACACTTTGCTCACATCAAGCATCCAGTACTTTGCTGGTCTCCCAAAGGCCATGTTGTCCTCTGAGACAAAGTAAGGTCCAGCAAAGTCACGGATGACACCTGTGGAAGTGCAGATTCCCATATGTCCAATGAATGGAAACAGCCACGACAGCACAGGGATAGGCGTCCACACGATACAGTATGGATAACGATTGGCGTCAGGATCGATCTTCATACTCTCCCCAACTTCTAACCGGTCTCTCAATGAGGTCGATGCAAGGCCCATCTCATCATAAACCGCCATCAGCAGCAGCTATTGTGCAGAGAAACGAACCTCACTGTTCCTTCCTTGTATTTCACATGGCATGTCTATGGCGGCGGTCATCTATGATGTCACTACTATGATGTCAGTCATCTCTGTATTTGGGCAAAGTTTCAGTCTAATCCGACCTCCATTGACTTTCAGTATGAAATAATAAATGTCAAAAAGTATAAAAACAAATGTGAAACATATTTGTGGATTTACTTCCTTGGCCTACTGGTAGTGTGCACAAGATATTCGGATGGACGGACGGACGGACGGACGGACGGACGGACGGACGGACGGACGGACGGACACAGACAGACAGACAGACAGACAGACAGACAGACAGACAGACAGACAGACAGACAGACAGACAGACAGACAGACAGACAGACAGACAGACAGACAGACAGATAGGAATCGCCCAATAGGAATCATGCCATAAAAATAATAGAACCAGGAGTGTACAGTGTAAATTGTGGTCCAAGACATATTAAATGGTATCAAATGGGGGGTCCTTGAAATTAAAACAGTTGAGAGTCACTCCTGTACATACCTTTCCTGCATAGTGGATAATGCAGAAGTCAGCTTTGTCCTTGAGTTGACGTGGTTTCTGGAACTTGGTGTGCGTGCCCTGCTCCTGTAGCACCTTGTCCACAAAGGTCTTGTCTGTAGCCTTGGGGAACCAGCACTCCTCATCCAGCAAAGCCAGGATACCAGGGGGGTTGGTCTGCAGCCACAGACAGGGACAACAGGGACATTTTGTTACATGCACGCAAACACGCATACTTATAAACACTCATACAGTACCTGCACAATATACAAGCATACTGTACATGGAGAAATGCACACAGTACCTGGCTGTACCACACACACTCCACAGAAGTTGCTAATGCATCTTTGCGTCTATTGCATTAACAATGGTAATTGTGATGTCTTTCTATCATGCTGTATCTACAGTACTTTGTCTTGCCCTGTAACCTGTATCTTAACTGCTGTGCTCTTTGGTGACTGAATTTCCTTCGTGGGATCGATAAAGGTCTTATCTTATCTTACCTTATCTTACTTACAGTATAATGGGTGTGGTTCCTTAGATTATAATAAACAATTGACGTTCACTTTCACTTCATGTTAGACCTTCCGCCATCGCACGCACGCGCACACGCACACGCACACACACACACACACACACACAACTAACCGGTCTCTCAATGAGGTCGATGCAAGGCTGCAGGTCGAGGCCGAAGTCGATGAAGCTCCACTCGATGCCCTCTCTCTGGTACTCCTCCTGCTCCAGGATGAACATGGTGTGGTTGAACAGCTGCTGCAGCTTCTCGTTGGTGTAGTTGATACACAGCTGCTCAAACGAGTTCAGCTGGAGGGACAGAGAGAAGGACGAAACAAGAGGAATCAGGGTGTCGTTTTGTTTGCTTAATGTATTGTTAAACGTGGTATTATTCAAACTATCAATGTATCCCTCTGTCACATTGTCAAATAAGTGAGTAAGGCTGGGCAATGTATTGACTAGATATCTATCGTCTGGGTTTTGGATATTGTAATATCGTGATGTGGCATAAGTGTTGTCTTTTCCTGGCTTGGAGGCCATCTATAAATTACACACCCCATGAAGCCTTGAATTCATGGAGTTTTTGGGCGGTGAAACCGCCCCTATATGTGAGGTTTGGATATTTGCACACCAAATCCTGCGCTGTGATTGGCCACAAATGTACCCCCCTAACACGGTGCATAGCCTGCACCGTGATTGGCCAATCACAGTCTATTCAGGACTGTGATTGGCTAGGGAAACATGACACATGTGCATAGCCCTATAAATAGGACCATAATTTAAAAGAACATAAATTTGTTTTTTTTAAGTTATGGTTTCTTCCATCACTTCTTCCATCACTTCTTCCATCACTGTGATGACCACTGTGACCACACCGCCCACTTCACACTGGGTGTGATTTTTTCCTTTTTTGTCACATTCCTGAGACAATAATTTGATGGCCGGATGGCTGGTCAGTAGGAAACTCAATTAAGTTCCCTACCGCAGACTCTGCCGGCAGCGAAAACATAAACTCACCCCTTGCCTTTGGCCTGGCAGAGATAACAAATATTGTTTGAAATATTCAAACAAGTGATCAGATAAGTCCAACCCCATGTGTTATATCTTATTCAAAGATGAATGAGGAAAATGTTATGACAGAAAATTCACTTAAACCCTACACCTACAGTATATTCTTAGACAGGGGTCCGCTCCTTTTTCCTTCTACACCAAATCTCTTTGCCAAAAATAGCAGATCTACAAGCTTGTGAGATCTGCTAGTGTATCACCCCAGAATAGGGATGCTAGGGTTCATCTGGTTAAAACTAAACTCATGTTTCAGTGTTGGACTGTTTGTGTTTGCAAGCACAATGCAGTGATGTAAGCACCTCAAAGATCTCGAACCCAGCGATGTCCAGGATACCAATGAAGGAGGCCCCCTGGCGTTTTGTCCTGTCCAGAGCCTTGTTTATGCGATGGACCAGCCAGCGGAACAGACGCTCGTATGTTGCTTTAGCCAGAGCTTCAATGGCAAAGTCCGCCTGGGGAGAGACAGAGACACTTCAAAGTCCAGGGAGAGAGTCCAGGGAGAGAGACCAGGAGAGACCGATGACATGAATAATAGATAATAACCATGTGACCCATATGGCCATAAGCCTCATGGCAGCAGATATGAGAACGTAAGACCATGGGTGATACTGACTTTTCCTGTTATGATGTCAAAATGCTGGCTAAAGCTTAGATAAACCAAGAGTCTGATAGCAAACACATCATGAGACAGCATCACTTCAATCACAGCAAAGCCAGAGACAAATTTCTCTGTACTCTTTTGTTGATTTTGATTCTATATGTATGCTCATTTTACACCAGCAAAAAAAGCCCAGTGAGTCTCCATTGTACACACAGTAAAATCTGGAGGGTTAATTTAACTCTGAGAGTGTAAAAATGAACCCGTAAGGGGCCATTTACTGTGCATATCGTGTGCCACATGCAGCTTTTCTATCATGAGACAGCGTCTCACCTGTTCTTTGGTCTGCGCCTTCTGCACATAGTCTCGTCCCACTTTGATCCTGGGGGACAGGATGGCTCTGGTGAACTCCATCACATTCAGTCCCAACAGATGGCACAGCTTCTGGGCCGCTGTTAGGACCAGAAGGAACACAGGGGGTACCTCATTACAAAACAGACTTCCCACCGATACACGTTGTTTGTTTGTTTTTTACTTTATTTATCTAGGAAAGGTATCGCTGAGCAAGCATACTCTTTTTCAGCATCAGACTCGTTTAAATTCATAAAGGTACTTCACAGCACGCCTGAAACCGTGTATGGGTGTTCATTATGATAAAATGTATTTATATGGCTTATTACAGTGGCACTGCTATTGTAGAATCTAGGGCAGGAATCTAAGCTCTTTTTTTTTTTATTCTAGGCATCAAAAATACTACACATCTCAAAATTCACCGGCCACTTTCATTGTTTTGACATCAAAATACATATTCAGAGTTGAATGACCTCAGAGTAGTGTGTTATCAAAGTGGCGGACCCGTAGACGAACATACTGGCCACAGCTGAAGTACAGACTAGTGGTTAAGTTTATGGATTGTCTTTACATGTGTTTTCAGGCATGGAGGCCTGGTCTGTGTTCCTCTCCTTCTTGAAGACAATGTTTCCAAACTGCAGCACAGCGGAGACCACCTTCAACATACCTGCCATGGCAACCAGAATAGAAAAGGTTTAGAACCAAAATAAGTCATACGCTTGCATGCTACGTCCGCATTGCATTGTAATCAAGCAACTTCTGTTTAACTCTGAGAGTGTAAATATGACCATATTAACACTCTCAGAGCTAAATGGACACAGGATTTGGCTGTGTATACTGTTTCCGGATTTGTCTGTCCGTGCAGGCCGACTCACAGACAATCTCTTCATGGGAGAAGCTCATGATGTGCATGGCGTCCATGGTCTCCTGGAAATTGTCTTTGTCCTGCTGGCCAGGGATGGTAACGTTCCCGTTGGACAGGAACCGGTAGCTGCTAAAACCCTCCAGCAGAAGGTCAGCTGACAGAGAGGAACAACAAGAGACAGAAACATCATCCTACTACTGTTGTACATTAGAAGTGACAATTCATCCATTTACACTAGACTACACTAGAGTCTGTGTGTGTGTGTGTGTGTGTGTGTGTGTGTGTGTGTGTGTGTGTGTGTGTGTGTGTGTGTGTGTGTGTGTGTGTGTGTGTGTGTGTGTGTGTGTGTGTGTGTGTGTGTGTGTGTGTGTGTGAGCGAGCAAGCGAGAAAGCAAGCAAGCAAGTGAAACAGTGAGCGAGTGAGTGAGCTACTTTATACTGTAATAGAACAGAAAAGTGACATAAATCCATGCAGGTCACTTATCTTTAGATCTGTAATAACAGAACAGACTATACTGTCCGTTTACTGGTGAGGGAGAGACATTAGGCAGAACAGCTCTGCAACGCCCATAGGATGTAAAATAATGAGTCCAAATTCATCTACATAATCTCTACTAGGTCATTAACAGGAAGGTTCAAAGTCTCCCCATGCCTGAAGACACCATATAGAACATGAGAGAGGACACTCACATTTCAGGTGCTCCCCAGCTCCTGCCAGCAGCTGGTAGAAGATATGGAAGGTTCTCTCATCTTTGGCCTGTCTGATGGCCCTCGACTTCTCCAGAAGGTCTGAGAGTAGGCATTAAGGTCTGACCAAGATATTGCATGATGTGGGACAAAGCAACTGCAACTACAGTACTGTAGCCACTGATGCTACTGTTCTTAACCACTTGACCCTATAAGCTTTGTTGACCGGGGTCCCCCAGGGGTGTATCCTTGGCCCACACCTTTTTTCCCCTCTACACCAAATCTCTTTGCCGGAAATACGCGATCTAAAAGCTCACAACATGTCGTTATTTTCGCAGAATGTTTGCTTATTATGACATGCCCAGAATAGACGCTAGGGTTCAAGTGGTTAAAACACAATTACTTTTCACCATTCTACTCATATACTGTATAAAAACGCTGTAAAAAAAACATTCCTACACAAAACTTCTACTTCGAAGGATAAAAAAAGAAAGCAGATTATTTTTGTGATCGCTGGCTGAGTTTGAGAGGGAACAAAGAATTTTGCAATTCAGTACAATCTTTCCAGAAACCTTAGCAACGACCATATTTCACACAAGAATTCTCATGGAGTACAGAACCAATCAATCTTATTGGAAAGGGAAATAAAAACACCCAAATCATGAGGAATCAATTCTGTACTTTTTCCTCTTACAAGCATTATAAAAGAAAGTCAATTGGCCCCCTGAAAGCAGCCTCATGGCTCTACTCTCAGGACATAAATAAACATGGACAAACACTAAGCATGACTATGAATGCGTGACTCTTTCAGTGGTCCAATCCCCCCAGTCTCAGCCTATCAGGGAAACGCAAAGTACAAAAATGCATTTTTGTGGTAAAGCGTAAAGCTCTGCAGAACCCTAGAGCCAAAACCACGGCTCTCTAAGTTCTTAAGCTCCAAACTCAACACATTCCCCATCCTTTTCACTCCTCCCACCCGTCCTCATTTTTTGGAAACAATCCTTTCTGTCTATCAGCTCCCGCGGGCTGTCCTGCTATCGAGGATACAGGTCTCGATGTTGGCCCCGACGATGTAGCCGGTCACGTCAAAGTTGATTCTAATGAACTTCCCCTGTAGACAACGATGAAAAGGACATGTCATGGGAGAGGATAGCAACTTCAAGGCAATTATTTACTTTTTCTTCCGGTCATACTGAGATCTAAAGTCTGCCGTGTGTGAAATTTTACAGGTGGACTAAAATGTCATACTACAGCGAGTATGTCCACGTTTGAGTCTATCTGTCACCTATCTGTTTATTCTCAAGACATGCCTGTGAACTTTGGAAAAAAGCTTTCCCCCCCTGATTGATCAAACAGAGGTACTGTATGCAGGGAAATGCCTATATTAAGAAGTTGCCCACATGAGGTTACGGGTCAGAAAGCATCCCAGGCATGCATGTGGTTTCCTGTGTGTGTGCGTGTGTGTGTGTGTGTGTGTGTGTGTGTGTGTGTGTGTGTGTGTGTGTGTGTGTGTGTGTGTGTGCGTGTGCGTGTGCGTGTGTGTTGTATTCTAATACACTGGTCTTCTTTATTTTATTCTTCAGTGACACAATGATTTATGATACATATATAGTATGACCAGTGTTGGACAGTAACCCTAACCCTAAGTACATTTACTTGAGTAATGTGCTTAAGTACATTTAATTGAGTACTGTGCTTAAGTACATTTACTTGAGTACTGTGCTTAAGTACATTTACTTGAGTACTGTGCTTAAGTATATTTATTGAGTACTGTACTTTTACATTTTAGATAGCAAATAGCAGATCTGCAAGCTCACAATGCTTTGCGATAGACCTGCTATTATAGACCTGCTCTTATTGATATTTTTGGAAAATGTCTAAATTGTAATACAGCGATGCATAGATTAAAAAGAAAATGTACATTGTAAGTTGTACTTTTGAACACTTAACAATTTTTTTAAAGCATTTACATTTTATAAAAGCAACTCCAGTACCTTAACTCAAGTACAAATTTGACTGAGCAACTTTCACTTAGTTGTTGAGTAATATTTTACAGGTGTATCTATTCTTTGACTTTGTCCACCACTGCAAACAATCATTGCAAACAATGATGACCTTAAAATAAAAAAGAGAATCACATAGATTCTTCTATAACTCCTCACTGGCCAAACATCAGAGAAACAGTTCAAGCTATCACAGTACAAGAAGAAAAGGCTTGGATGACATTTGAAACAAATACCCTTTGGGGCACGTATCCAGAGTACAAAAGACTTTGGAAATAATCCACTGGTTTAAGAAAAAGTGTCAAATTTAAAGAAAAGGAACCTGACAATTGAATAAATAAAAGACCTATCCTTTTTTTGCTGATACAAATGTATTAAAAACATGTATTAAATCAGCATGGCAGGAAATGACTGGTATGAAAATCAAGACAATTTGAAGGCAATGGAATAGGCTCAAGGGAAATAGAAAGGTTTTGTGAGCGGGTGCACATTTTTCTTTCTTTGTGCATATCCTGTTGCAGTTTTGAATTGATTTTGCAGTCTGTTTTTGCCATGCTGGTTTAATAAAGACTTTTATATATATATATATTTTTTTTTCTTTCTTTTTTGCTGTCGGGTGGAAACCTTGTATGTCCAAAACCGTTCCTTTTTATTATTATTTTTAAACACTTTTAAATTGTGAAAAACACTCTTGTATGATGAAGTATGGCATTGATTTACCAAAAAAAGGTTTGAAAAGTTGAAATATGGAGATACAAGGTTTCTGCAACTATATGTTTTTGCAAAACAAACTAACATAATGTTCATTTAAATGTAATCATTTAATTTAGTGTTAATTTACTTTCAGGCATGCTGATTGTCATTTCAGTTTAGTTGGCCAGTGGAAACTTAAACTAGTCCGTGACAGAACATATAATACATAGCCAGTAGGCATTAGCACTATGCACACTGCACTATGTTTTATCATTCTAAGTCACATAAAGAATCGAAAACCTATAATATCAGCTCATCATCCCTGATTAAAATGCTGGATATTTATCACAATGAGCATCAGTGGTATAGTACAGCCAGTAGTATCAAAACAGTTACTAGTCGCTGCCACTTGGGGCTGCCATTGTACATAATGAGTAAAAACCCTCCAGTGCAGCCTCAAATAACACTGCAATAGTTTGTTATTTTTTTGCAATTCCACCTTTTGGGTCCTGATCGACAAATCGAGAAACCTTTGATCCCTGCCTCTGGCCTGTTGTATACACAGACAGCCATAGATTAGATACAGTGCAGGGAAAAAGTAAGGGCATCTTCTCTGCAGTGTTCAAAATCTGAGAGGCAATGGCGTCAAAAGGTGGTTCAAGTTTGTATTGTGTCATCATCAATGTACTTGTCTGTATACACGTCTTGTAAAGGTCAATGAGATGTAATTTACACTGTTAGTTGGTTTGAAGTGGAGGGGAACGGGAGCCCCTACTCAGCATTATCTCTGCCTATCTAAACCAAGACAAGACCATAATCATTTAAACAGAAGAGTAAACTCACAAAGCGAGACGAGTTGTCATTTTTCACCGTTTTGGCGTTGCCAAAGGACTCGAGGATAGGATTGGCTTGTAGGAGCTGGCGTTCCAACTCACCCTGTGGAGAGAGACAGACAGAGCTAAGATATCAAAACAGTTATTATACCAACTACTTATGACGGATCTGTCCATCCTTGCCAAAACATACACAATCTGACAAGTTGAAAGCATTCTCCACAATGGACAGAGACAGACGTGGCCAAGACACTGAACCAATCATGCAGGTGGAGAATGGTTAATCATGGTTCTGTTCATTTACATTGTACACTTGCAGCACAGAATAATGTCTTTTTTGCTTTGTTTTTTGAAACGTTTGACAAGTTGCAAGTTTGTGAAGCCACTAATGAGGCACAGCAAAGGGGTTTCAACACATCCCGGTTTGTGCTGTTGTAAGTGGGACGTTTGCGGGTGATGAGCGAGAGGCTCTTCCCCTAGCCTACACATTCCTGTGGTGGAGATGATACACCCTACACTTCCGGAAAACAAAAAAACCTGCCACTGTGACAAGGGTGGTAGCTGCTTCCCAAAATTTCAAACCCTGTCGAGTGGTCGGGAAATTCCAGTGGGCCTGTGCAACTTCCCACCCCTCTACACACACACACACACACACACACACACACACACACACACACACACACACACACACACACACACACACACACACACACACACACACACACACACACACACACACACACACACACACACACACACACACACACACACACACACATAATCTCTTTCCAGGGCACAGGGCTGGGCTGGCAGGGTACCAACGGTACAGAAATAGCCCCTGGTGTTGCTGCCACCACCCACGGCACTGCAGAACTCCACCCTGGTTTGACTCCAGGATTGTCCACTGGGGCCTGGGCTCTGTGGGCCCCCAGGGAGACAGAACACTTCTCTACTCTCTGATTTCTGGCTGGCTGCCTGGCTGGATGCATGGATGGGATGCATGGTTGGATGAGGCTCTGGGGTAGTCAGTGCCTGGCCAGCACCACAGAAATATGGGACAGCCTCAGTCCTACATAGCCTACACTGAAAAAACCTGAGCGTACAAATTGACCCAAATAGGGTCCATATGGGTCAATTTATACACTCTGAGTTAAATGAACATTCAGGATTTTCAGTGATAGTACTGAGAGGTCGTGTTAGAATGAGTAGGACAGGAAGGGCGAGGAAGATGGGAGGAAGAGGGAGATAAAAAAGAGACTGAGAAAGCGAGATCGAGGAAGAGAGTGAGAGAGATGTAATAGACATTTTAGAATGCAAATCTGTTCTAAAATAATTTCTTTATGTATCTACTTGTATTGGGACCAGAGTGTTAGCTTCACAGCAGGGGTCTTTTCACAACTCATGTTGCTGCCATTCAACAAATGTTCCAATGTCTATTTTCACACTATTCTCTTTAGCTGGTTCAGCAATACGTTGGACGTTCTCAACTTAACCAGTCAGCATTACTATATGTTGTACTGTCACTTAGAAGAGCCTGTTCATATTTGTCTCCATTTAGGGAGAGCATCCATGTGTATAAGAGGTGTTCAAAGATGACACTTCAGGAGGTCTTCTGCCCCACGGGTCCCAAGGTCTGGCCAGGAGGCCAGAGCTTTGTTGCTGTAAATGCTGTTACTCTGCTCAAATCTTCCTAATAAATTGTCAACATTTCACCCTGACTGGATATTAATATTTTCCATTATAGAGACAGAGAGAGAGAAAGAGAGACAGAGACAGAGAGCCAGAGAGACAGAGAGAAAGAGAGACAGAGAGACAGAGAGACAGAGAGACAGAGAGACAGAGAGACAGAGAGACAGAGAGACAGCGAGACAGAGAGACAGAGAGAACGAGAGACAAATTAGTATGCCAGGACTGAGGTCTGTCCCACTTACTGCAGGCACCACTGCAATCTCCATGCTCTGCAGCCAGCCAGGAGTGAAAGAGACAAGAAAGAGACAGATTGAAAGAAAGACAGATTCAGAGAGAGACAGATAGAGGGAAAGACATATATATATATATAGAGAGAGAGAGAGAGAGAGAGGAGAGAGAGAGGGGGGGGGGGGGGGAATAGATGCTGAAGGTGAGCTTTGGACAATGTCCATCCATCACCCAAACCTGGCCCTGAGTTACTACTCACTAAAACCCTTAACTCAGCATTAAAGCCAAGGTCCTAGAGGGAGACAGGGACAGAGATGAACAAACAGATCCAGGTAGAACTCACACATACTCCACATCCTAGAATATAGACTGACAGACATACATTATATGTACAGTTTGCATGTACAGTATGCATGTACAGTGTGTGCGCTCGTGTATGTACAGTACAGTATGTATGTACTGTATGTACATTGCACTCATGTTTACTTACTGTTACTTATTATGGGCGGTTGCATGTATACTTGAACTTTGCAATCCTTGCTTTTAATTATTGTTGCTTTTAATATTGTTCTGTTCAATTCAGTGCCACTGGACGTCTAAAACGTCCGTTGTAATAAGCCCTGTGCCACTGGACGACGGGGGGGGGGGGGAATGTTCAGAACCCAAGATATGATAATTTGAAAATGTTCTGCTCCATTCACTTCTTGTTTAACTTCTTACTGAAAAAGGCTGTATCTCGGCTCCTAAGCACTTTTTTTTTACAATGAATTTTGGCGGTGGCACTGAATGAGTTAAGTGGAGCCCTTTGGGACATCATTTGTGATATTGGGCTATAATAAAATTTGACTTGACTTGACTAGTTCAATATATAGCATTATTGTAACGGTGTTAAGCGGCGAGGGTGTAAAGCCATGTTAGCTGCTCCAGCAGTTTCAATCACTGAGGCTTTATACTGTAGATGGCCAGCCATACCAGATCACACTGAAGTGAATATGATTACATGTATTTGGTCTGGAGAGAAGTATGGTTGGTTAATGCATGCATTTTGTCGGTTATACAGTATATATGGGATTGGAAAAAAGGGTGGGAAATTAACACCCAGCTAAAAAGCAGTAAGTTTGGCTGGGGATACCAACTGGTGCTTGACATAGCCATCATTCAGCAGACCTAACTCTACCTCCCAAATCAAGGTGCTTACAGTAATAGTAACAGAGTCAGCGATTGCCAACATAAATGTTATTCCCCTGCTCTTTCTGCACAGGTGATGAGGTGAGCTTCATCATTATAATGTCCATAATTGTCCTGTCTGTCTGGGTGGATGAACGAGAGACCTTCAGTTAAACCCATATCCCCTGGGAGAGAATGAGACGTGGCCTGGGAACAATCTCTCCACGACTCGTTTATCTTCCTCAACGTATCTTATAGATCCCTCTCTGTCATAACATCTCATCTCTACCTCTAGGCAAATAATGCAGAATGTAATACACAGATCTGGGTATCCTGTGGGATAAACATACGTTCCTGTCTGTGTTTTGTCCCCATGAGACACATAACCCTCCCTGCACAGGGGCTCCAGACTAATGAATGTCCGGGCTCCGCTCATCTGCTTTACTTCTTTGCCTTAGCCACTAGTTTTCCCTCTCTTGCCCTCTCCTCCCCTCCATATCGATATAACTATATATCTCTCTCACTCCACATTCAGGCATTTCTCTGTCCGATATGCACAGACATTCTAACTGAACTCTGTGTAGAAATTGGTCAATTTTTGATACCAGGACCTCTACACAGTAGAATAGTCAAACTAAGCAAAATACCAATGAGCCAACCTACCGTTGTTTCATCTATCTATCTGCGCAGTAAAATCCTCAGTGTGCTTCTATAAAGCATCCGTTTTAACCATAGTGTCTCACAACACATCACAATGTGATGCGTTGTGAGCATTTGTCCCTTTGTTATAGAGGGAGAAAAGTAGGAGGCCTAGTATAGAGCCCTGGGAAACCTTGGTCAATGTAGTATACTGTATAGGGTTTAAGTGGCTAAAGGACACAGACACATTGGGCACAGGTTTAGGAGGAGGAGAGAAAGATGTCTGTATAAAGATAAATCAAGCAGAAAAACCGGAAGACCCGAAAATATCAGGGTTTGATACCTTAGAACCCCCAGCAGCAGAAGGCTGAGCAGGGAATAACTCCTATGAAGCTGACCTTCATAGTCGTGTAGTGGAGAAGTCATGTGTTATTGATGGTCATCTGTAATTCTCATACTCACTATGGATTCAATTCTCAGAATCCAGGTGAGGACAGGTTGGCTAAAGTCTCTAAAGAAACCCCATACTGTACATGCATACATCATCCCCACTCCCCAGTGGCATGTTATTGCCTTGCCACACACAGATTGAAGGACGAGGAATTGCTCCTTATTAGTAGTAATAATGTCCAAGGGGGACACATCAATATTTAGAGAAAGGGTTCCTAAAACTACAGCATGCAACTGGTTATCTCTCACCACCACCACACGAATGGAAAGCATGCACAGATGAAGAGCTTGTTCAACTGCCACAGATTTTATTTCAATTTAGCTGGATAATGTAATGAGCCTGCAGAAAGTTATAGTTGTTATATAAGTACAGCATCAGCCCTTTTCAATTAGATTTAATTTTTGCCTCCGTAAAAGAAAACGACTACAGCTGGGGAGAGATGTTCTGTACCGATATGGTTTGATGGGTTTTCACACTGATTTCACAGTCCCTCCTCTCCCCCAAATAATGGGTGTATTCTCAGGTGATGGAGGCTGTAGACATGCAAATAACCACATGCAGCCCATGCATGGTCAATAATGTAACTCTGAGAGTGTACAAATGTAACATTTGTACACTCTCAAGAGTTACAAATGGATATATTTCACTGATACTGTACTTTAATTAATACCACTTGCTGTTACTTGTTAATAATGAATAAGAAACGCTGTTGTGTTTCATTACTATTACTGTATGCTTGTAGTTGTATCTGATGGTTTTTACATTGTTGACAATTCCCTGCTCTTTTATCAATAAGCCTGAACCAACTGAGCCAATACCAAATAAGTGGACAAAAATGCCAATGTAAGAATAAACAAACCCCTCATTAAAATAGCAAAGATTGCTTTTTAGAAGCATCATTATGGTTGCAGTGGAGAATTACAATAGGTGGGTCATGCAAGCACACACACACACACACACACACACACACACACACACACACACACACACACACACACACACACACACACACACACACACACACACACACACACACACACACACACACACACACACACACGCACGCACGCATGCACGCACGCACGCACAAACACAACAGAAACATGGTGAACATTGATGTTGTTTGGAGAAACACTTGCCTGTAGCTTGAATGCTTTTGGAGATTCGGGCTGTTTGTTAAGGATAAACAAATGCAAGTGTTATAACTTGAAGCGCTTGTGTCAGACACAAGCAACAAGCAGTCCAATAGCTAACATTAGTCTAACGTTAGCCTGCTAGCATAATGCCATCATAGAATGGGCAACATGTGACTTTGGAAGAGAGCAGTGATTGTGTTATATTAACACTGATTGCAAAAGTTTGGTATGGCCTTAGTTCTGCTGGATCATACAAGTATTTGTTTACAACAGGCCTTTAATAACTAAATATGAACATTAAGATAATGTGAAATGTCACTTGGACGGAAACAGATACAGGTCCAAGGAATCAACTTCATAAATTGTCAAATGGGAGAAGAAACAGAACATATAAGGTGTTTTTCTTTTCAATAAGGAATGTGGTTGAAGAAAGGAGAAGAGAGGAGAGTGTTACAGAGGGAGTGCTCACAGGAATGTTGTGGTCTTTGCGTCCTTTGTGAGAGGAGGCGACGTGGGCCAGGTACTGGATGACCTTTTTGGTGTTCTCTGTCTTGCCAGCTCCTGATTCACCTCTGAAAGGATAGAGAGACAGTAATGACACAAACACTGAGTGTGTCACTGAGTGTGTCACTGAGTGTGTCACTGAGTGAGAGAGTGAGTGAGTGAGTGAGTGAGTGAAAATGCCAGAACAATCTAAACTACTAAACCTCTCAAGTGAAAGGCGATGGGCCATGTGTATCAACTACGTTGTTTTGTGTTAATCATTTGTGTGTTTGCTATGTTTCTGTGTTTGAATGACTGAGAGAGCATGTCTAGGTTGTCTAAGGGAGCGAGTGACAAAAGTGAGAGTCAGAGAGCTGTAGAGAGGGAGGGAGGGAGTGAAAACAAACAAGTCCTCTACACTACTCCCAAAACAGCATCATACAATCATATCAGTTCTGATTTGCTCATCATTTCCAGGGAATAATTACACAAATCAACATCTACAATCATAAATCAGCAGCCTTCAATTGCCAGGCGCAGCCAGCATTTCAGGAATTGAACACCCACAATGTTTGCAACGCACAAGCACAGCAAAACTACTATAATAAAAACCGTGAAAGCCCTAACCAAAATAGCTTTTAGACAAACCATCATGTCATCAGGTCAGTTTCAGAGTGTTTTACGGAACCTCTGGGGAACAATGGAGAGCCAGGGGAGGCAAGCAAGCAAGCTAGTGAGAGCAAGTTAGGATCAGCCTATTTGCTGTTGTTTGTTTTCTCCATCCATCTATTTGTCCGTCAAGGCTTTTTTAACTGCAGGGCCCTGTGGTTTGCTGGGCATGTCTCCAGGGTTTCCAGACTCTGCTTTTGGATCAGCTCTAATGATAGTTCTGTTCAGGCAGGGCTGTCCGCATGTCCCACAGTCAGGTCCCACTCCAGAACCCAGAACCCAGCAGCCTGGCGGCTTGAGATACAGAGCCATCCAGCGACACACACAGACGCATACCAGTGGCTTTAGACTAGCTGGCTATTAGCACCACTGCACATATTGCAAGGCTGTTTTAGGTCCGGCTCTAGCACTCTATGGGACTGTTGAGGAACACTGGACCTGGGTCTGTGTAGTATAGTAGGTCATTTCTGTTAGTTGACAACTTCGCTTATTCTAGTGTAGCTTTGATGTCTTCATAATGTAGCTTAGTACAAGCATGGAGAATAGAACATTGGAACAAGTCTCGTACTTCTATCTAGTAATTATTATATAGGGCAGTAGTTCTAAAACTATTTCATGTCAAGGACCCGCAAATGTATTGTATTTGGCCACTCTTTTTTTTTTTAAGTTGCAGATCTACAAGCTAAAACGTGTCGCATCTTGATGGGTTGAAAGCTTGTAGATCAGCTAATTTCAAATAGCTGACGTACTGTAATATGCTAGGGTTAAAGTGATTGAACTCATGTTGATGGTATATTTAACAAATTTAGCTGGGGACCCCCTGGAACCCCCTCAAGGACCCCTGGGGGTCCCCGGACCCCACTTTGAGAACCACTGCTCTAGACAAACATGACCTTCAACACCTACTCAGTGTTTCTTTCTGGGGTCATTTTCTCATCCCTCTAGCTTCTTCTATCTCACTATGTATGTGTGTATCTTGTGTCACGGTGTCCACTTTGTGGTTTTTGACTCTCTACTGAGAGATTCTACAGGTTTGCCGTCTAGCACGCCACTCCCTGTTCTTTTCTCAGCCAAGAGCTTTACGTGACACCCTTAGATGCTGTTTGACTGTCTGCCTGAATGGACAGCAGCTAAGCAACCAACCGGAGATCTTCCTGATTCTGTCTTATACCACAATATACGAAAAGACTGAAAGGAAGCGTTCTTATCAGAGTGATAAGAACGCTGCTCCTGTTGGCTCCTCCTAGACCAGTGGTTCTTTTTCAGGTCAAGGACCCCAAATTGATATGTACGGTATTTGGCCGAGTAACAACAAAAGATGTGGTAATCTGGCACCCCTGCAAACCAACAGGGGGCGTAGTTTTCTGAAGATTTCTGAAATGTGTGGAAGATTATGCAACACCTCTATTCACTGGTTACAGCAAACTTCAGACAGGCTCAGAAAGCGAGTACTGCTTAATTACACACTGCCATGGAGGACTTTAGGCATGGCACCAAACCACACTCATAACTCCCACAGCACTGGTTCAAGTCGCCGCAAAGCCTGACTTCCACAAGAAGCTTTTTGAAACAAGTCTTTAAGTGCCACTCGGCAGGATGAGAGGAGCCTGCCAAGTGTAAGGAGAAACATGAAGGCTAGAAAGAGCAGAAATAACAGGCTGTCTCAGGATTAAGGGTGGCTCACTGTGGCAAAACAACCTCAAACAAGCTAATCTAAGACAGTTCAAATGAGGATGATTGTAGAGATGTTTAATCTGAATAAAGTGAGCTCAACACACTTCTTGTTCAGTATCAGGTGCATTTGAAAAGGAAAGAGAACTCAAGGACGAGAGTAGATCTAGGCTGTAAAGCCCTATATATACTTGGAACCTAATTGAAAAGCTCACAATGCCGGGGTGAAACGTTGATCGGCTAGATTGGCTTTGTCCGGCATGCGACTCCATCGTACAAAGAAGTATAAATCCATCATAAATCGCAAATACCTCTATGAAGATAGAACCTGAATGTCTTCCTCTAAATACAGGTTCATTTTCCAGTCTATGTAGCAGCTACTGTACATCATCTGAATCACCTTAAAGAGAACAGAGCAGCTATCTGTTCCAGCAGTGATGGCCTCCACGGAGGAGAAGAGAAGAGAAGAGAAGAGAAGAGAAGAGAAGAGAAGAGAAGAGAAGAGAAGAGAAGAGAAGAGAAGAGAAGAGAAGAGAAGAGAAGAGAAGAGAAGAGAAGAGAAGAGAAGAGAACTTTGGTCATAGCCACTTGGAATGGGATTTGAAAAATCAAACTCACACATCTTGATCACATGATCCCAGAGATAATGTGTACCGATTTCAGTTTTGGTCTATGGTAGAAAATGTAATCTGGCACAAACAGGGCCTATAAATTGCGTAATGATCCAAGGAAATGGAATCCAGGGGAAAAAAAAGGTTGATTGTACGACCTACGGTTCAAGAGCTATAGGCCAAAACGTGAAGTGGGCTGTTGTAGAGCCACCATGAGGAGATTTGAAAAAGTTGGTACGGAGGTTCTTCCTTGGCTTAGTGGGAATATGCGTGCAAAGTTTCCCAGCAATCGGGTGCTGCATTCATGATGTGTGGCATTCTGCGCCAATGGTCCCCCCCACAAACTTTGGAAGCCAAAACTTGGACGTTGCTTATTTGGAGAGTTCTGTAATGATCCAAGGAATCCAAGGGGAAAATAATTGTGATTGTATGACCTAGGGGTTCAAGAGTTATAGGCCAAAATGTGAATCTACCTGTTATAGCGCCACCATGAGGCAGATTCGAAAAACGTAAGGTGGAATTTCTTCCTTGGCCTAGTGGGAATGTGCGTGCAAATCGGACGCTGCGTTCATGATTTGAGGCATTTTGTTCAAAACGGGCCACTTTGGAAGGTATTCTTAGGATCAGGATGGAATATGAAAAATCAGATAGATTCGTCTTGATCACATGACTATAGAGATAATGTGTATCGATTTGCGTGATGTTTGGACAAAATCTGTAGGAGTAATATAAAGTTTAGCAAAAATCTGCCTCCTGGTGGTGCTATAACAGGCCGATGTGAAAAATTTGGGGCAGAGGTTTTTACTTGGCCTCCAGGCATGCAAAGTTGCACGCGAGCGGTCCAATGGTGAATTTCTATAGTATACCCTTCTATGTTAGACGTTTTAGTGTATGTATGTGTGTGTGTGTGTGTGTGTGTGTGTGTGTGTGTGTGTGTGTGTGTGTGTGTGTGTGTGTGTGTGTGTGTGTGTGTGTGTGTGTGTGTGTGTGTGTGTGTGTGTGTGCGTGTGTGTGTGTGTGTGTGTGTGTGTGTGTGTGTGTGTGTGTGTGTCCACTTGAGTGATTGCATGGAGAGTAATAAAGACGATGAGTGAAAGTGTGCATGTGTGTCCACAGTAAAGTACTCACGTGCAAAGAATTGATTGGTCCTCACGATCTGTGGAGAGAAATCAGGAACAAAGAGTCAGTCATTTCTCATTTTGTCGTCTTTATCACAAGGACAATATTTACAAATTTGCAGCTGCTGGACTATCAAATACATGCCATCAATGCATGCATTTCCACATAACTTTAATCACTGTTTTTCCTGTTTCATGGCACAAACAACCAGACAAAAACCAGAAAAAAATGTAACTCAATGTAGGCTGAAATTTCAACTAGTAGCATTTAAAAAAAGACCCAATTTCATATAAAAGCTGCCGAATACAGCAAGATATGCTGGTATAATTGATTCAGTCTACTAGCCATTGGCTATCTTGCAGAGGCATGCAGTATGATGGACACACAAACACACAAGCTGGCTGAGAGTCTGACTATACTCTGTATACCTTTCATCCCAGAGGAATTTAGGCCCTGGTCCAGCCAACCAGATTAGTTATGCCCACTGAGGTGACGTGACATTTGACCTCTCAGCATCTTGCTGTGAACTACATATAACTACAAAGACCATCATCCACAGGGAACTGACCTGCTTATCAGTCAACAGAAACTCTGGGCTACTTTCCTGTAACGCTCTATTGCAACCACAGCATCCCAAAATAGCACACAGGGAAATAATGGGGTTATACAGGTCATAACAGTGTGCATAGAAATGTGTGTGTGTGTGTGTGTGTGTGTGTGTGTGTGTGTGTGTGTGTGTGTGTGTGTGTGTGTGTGTGTGTGTGTGTGTGTGTGTGTGTGTGTGTGTGTGTGTGTGTGTGTGTGTGCGCGCGTGCGTGTGTCTGCGTGCGTGCGTGCGTGCGTTTCCACAATATTTCACTATGTTAGCTTAGGTCAAATAGAACAAAATTATCCATAATGATCACTTCTGTATAACATAGTGTAACTCATTATCCTTCAAGTCTCCTTCTCCCTACAAAGTAAATGCCTTTCTTCTTTTTCTACTGTAAAAAGGTGTGTGTGTGTGTGTGTGTGTGTGTGTGTGTGTGTGTGTGTGTGTGTGTGTGTGTGTGTGTGTGTGTGTGTGTGTGTGTGTGTGTGTGTGTGTGTGTGTGTGTGGGTGTGTGTGTGTGTGTGTGTGTGTGTGTGTGTGCGTGTGCGTGCGTGCGTGTGTGTGCGTGTGTGCGTGCGTGTGTGAGTGAGAATTAATCACTTCATTTATCTTTCTCCAACCACACTATCCAAATGCAAGACTGCTACGTGGGATGAAAGACACTTGAGTCAACTCTTCTGTACATTGGCTCTAACAGAACACTTGATGTTGTATGATGGATGGATACAGCCAGGCCTATCAAATGGGCCATTAGTCAATGTCAGATGGAGCAATCTGATGAAAAAGCCCTGCAGTAGTGAAGGTTCTAGCCCATGCCATACACTGTTAGTGGTTTGAAATTAGCTTGCACTGAAACTGTTCTCTGTCTGCAGGCCTGTCAGAGCAGTAGTTCAGGCTGGCACAGAAGTCGAATCACCCATGCTCATTCATTCACCCTCCAATCACATACACCCACAATCTAATAGTTCAACTACGCAGTCGAACGAGTCCCACGCTTATTCACCATCCAATCACATACTCCTCCCATCTTAAAGCTGCAATCTGTAACGTTCATATCTTACTTGGGATCCGAAGCTAGGTCCCCCACATGAGCGCTGAAATGTCTGCTGTTGAACTTGAGCTATACTGGAGAGCTTGTTTCATGTAATGTACAGACCGACTCCTGCAAGCTCAGCGTATCTCTCACTACATCTATTGCCAGCTCATCTGTGATCAAACTCCTGTCTGTGTCATGTTTGCACAGATTTGTTCTGGAGCTTCACGGGAGCAGAGCCCCACCACCAAATACAATGCAATATCATTGCAATAAATGTATATTTCTTTCTTGATGAGAATGTCCTGAATGAACAATGGCTTAGAAATGTTTATGTGTTGGTGGTTCAGTTTACTGTATCTGAACATTCAAAGCACAGTTTTAGCTGTGACAGAACATTCCACAACCATTTCAATGTATGCCATGTGAAATATGAACTATGACATCACCTTTAGTGCATAGGTGACATAGCTGACATAACACACTGTCACAAGTGTCAACAACAAGGGAGAGAGCGGTCTAGAACATTAGAGGTGAGTTGAGGGGGCTATTAGCCCGGAATCCAGACTGATTGCTACGTTCAGCGTTTCTTTTGCGAATCAGTCTGGATTCCAGGCTAGGGGGCTATGGCTCTGTGACAAAATATTTGAGCACATGACTCTGCTGCCTGGAAATAGGTTCTGTTCATTGTGCTGAGGTGGAAACGTTTTGTCACACTCACAGATAAAGCCACTGACAGTACAATATTACAATGGATCACTGTTGCTACAACAGTATTTGTTTTTATATAAGATTTCATTGAGAAAACATTTTATCGACAGATTTTGGCATGAGTCTCTGAAAACCAGTTGGGGTCAACAGTACAAGCAAGAAGCAACTGATACTGTAGAAGTCGGAATAAAATGTATTTACATTTTCTGTATTTGAATGCTCATTCATACAATACACAAATCACTGCACATGTAGAAGTGTACTGTACATGCAATATTGATCCTGGTCACGCAGTCAGTACTGATTGTGAAGACAGAAGATGTCTAGTGACATCACAACTGTACTATTTGCAGAGCAAATCCCTCTAGCGTCTTTAAGTAACTCTGTACTTTGCTGATGCAGGAAGTCTGGAGATTTTCATTTCCTGAAGAAAACAACATCTAAAAACACCTCAACATTCCTGCAGCTCAATGAAAAAAGAAATTGAATGAATTCCACCCATTGTGAAATGTAACCGCACGCGAACAGACACACACACACACACACACACACACACACACACACACACACACACACACACACACACACACACACACACACACACACACACACACACACACACACACACACACACACACACACACACACACACCTTGGTCCACATCTGTATCCTCTCTTTAAATGGCTCCATCCTCCATGTGTTCTGGATCATCCTCAGTTCGGTTAAATCCTGAGTGTTCATTTAACTCTGAGAGTGTAAAAACAGACCTGAAAGAGTTCATATTTGATGTATGGTAAGCTACACTGAAGACAGCAGGGGAACAGGAACTAGCCTAATAGTTTGACATATTACACCATGTCTGGTTCAGAGGACTATAATTCATATTATGGCTGAGGGTTGTCAGGAGACAAGGAGAGTGAGGTTTGGAGGAAGCCAGTAACCCAGTGGGCTGTCATGAGACCCCGGCTGCGCCATACTGCCACAAAAGTCATGATTTAGCTGAGTATTGGTATTGTGATACATGTAGACACTGGACAGACACAGAATGTGTTCTTCAGTGTGCAAAACACAGAAGAGGGTAGAAATAATAGTGGAAAACAGTATTATTATTATTATTATTATCAATTGAGCAGCTCTTCATGTGGCCGCTGATTCCACTGAGGTTCAGATTGAGGTTGTGCTTGTTTGATATACGTATGTACAGTATATATCCAGGTCTCTATACATACTGTATGATTTCTTTGTCTATATGGCTTCTAGAGTAGAAATTCACCGGCTGCTGGTGTTCCTACCATTAATCATTATACTACAAGCTGCGACTAGGGGCGTAAAGAGGAGTTAAGCCCGATTCATAATTGGTTGCGTGCCGAAAATAGCCAATCTGCAAGCTCACGTGTCACGATGCAATGTGTGTGAGCTTGTAGATCTGCTGTTTACGGCTCGCTACACCAGCACGCAACAAGGTATATAAAGTAAACTAAGCATTACAGCAAACACCTTATCTCTCTTTTAACAGATTACCTGACTCTTTCTTAACAGACTCTCATGGACTCCTTTTCCATGAGAACATGACTGAATCTTAGCAATGCTTTACATTTAGCCCTATGAGTGAGAAGTGAACCATCTGTACAAGGTTTAAGGATCAAGGTTCAAAGTTTCTTTATTGTTACATCTTGTGTACGAGTAACAATTATAACAATGATAATCAACATACAACAAACAACAAAGAATCAACAACGAGTCATCAAAGAATAGCAGATGTTACGGAGACGCCCCCTATACGGGCATCTCCTATATGAAACGGCTATGCTCTAGGGTCGTCCTTATATGGCGAACGTACGTATGATGTTTTACGTAGGCTATATATGGCTGAGCTATGCCCGATAGATGCCAGATCAGAGATATTTCAGTTCAGTAACTATAAGTATATAAGTATAACCTTATAACTAACTAATAAGTTTAACTAACGTCCAAGAGTGAGGGCCTTACACACCACTCACTCTGCCACATCTGATCCATCTTCGGCCATAGTCACTAGGGCACCCAGGAGAGGTACCGTTCTAATAGACGGCGCTCAGGGCAACCTGCTACCAGCAATCCACATATAAGAGCTATCGTAGTTCTCTGTTACACTTGGTCCTTCGAACCGGATATGAACCAGTGACCTAAGGCCGACGCAGCGTACCAAAGCATAGATATGTACGACACCCTAGGACTATTCGCCATAAGACTACCAGAGTCTATACTCTATACTCTATACGAGAAACCTAGGATAGTCTTCAACTGCTCCTTTACTCACGATAACCAGAACCTGAATGAACACCTCCTTCCAGGACCCGCTTTAGGAGCTAGCTTGCTGGGAGTCCTACTCCGATTCAGAGAGTACCCCATAGCCACAAGTAGCGACATCAAAGGTATGTTCCATCAGGTAAGACTGGTACAGGAAGACAAACCATTCTTCCGATTCCTGTGGCGCGATATGAAACTAGACGAGAACCCAACAGTATACCAATGGGAGGTACTACCGTTCGGTACAACCTCGAGTCCTTGCTGTGCTATCTATGCGGTACAGGAACACGTCAAGAGACATGTCGTAGACGAAGAGGATGATGTTAGGAAATCCGTAGAACAATGCTTTTACGTAGACAACTGGCTACAAAGCTTCCCAACCATAGAACAGGCTAAGAAGACAATTATTCGACTACACGGTCTGCTTCTTGAGGGAGGATTCGAACTCCGACAATGGGCCAGTAATAAACCACAGACCATAAGACACTTCGAGGAGGAGTCTCTATCTATGAGTAGTGAACTGTGGTTTAAAGAAGACATAGCAGATCCTCAAGAACTCACTCTCGGACTCGTATGGCATTGTAAGTCTGATACGTTGCGATATAAGCACCGCCCACGGGAGAGCGTGATTCCCACTATGAGGAACATCTACCGACAGCTTGCACGACAATACGACCCCCTCGGATACCTCATCCCATACACGACACGAGCAAAACTTATAGTACAGGGTCTGTGGGACAAACACAGAGACTGGGACGAATCGAATCTCCCAGACGAACTGATACGAGCCTGGAAATCTTGGGAAGAGGAACTTCCCAACCTGGAGCAGATAGTTCTACCAAGATGCTATCTAGGCTCAGGAGAATCTAGTAAGTACAGCATCCACGTGTTCTGCGATGCATCCGAGCGAGCGTACGGGTCAGTAGCATACCTGCACGCTGAGGACGTAAGAGGACAGATCTATACGACCTTCCTAGCCGCGAGATCGAAGGTAGCACCGAAGAAGAAACTATCGATACCAAGACTAGAGCTCTGCGGCGCTCTATCAGGAGCACGGTTGGCCGCTACCTTAAGAAGGGAGCTCACCATAACAGTAGGCAAGAAGGACGTATACTATTGGACGGACTCGACCACCGTACTGTACTGGCTAAAATCACCATCCATCCGATATAAGGTATTCGTGGGACTCAGGATCGCAGAGATACAAGCGATAACGGACCGCAACGCATGGTGCCACGTTAGCTCCGCTGATAACCCTGCGGACGACATAACCGAGGGAAGGAACCTACTACAGCTCGCTGGAGTGAATCGTTGGAGTCAGGGACCGCCCTTCCTAAAAGGATCGGCATCTCAGTGGCCTAAACAACCCCTTATAGGCCTACCGCGAGAAGAGGACGAACTGCTGAAGACATTCCCCTTCTGCGGAAGAATTGAAGAACACCAACCCAGACTACCAGACCTGAGTAAGTTCACCACATATGAAGACCTGCTAGAGGCTACAGCGAAGCTAGAACACACGGCAACCGCAGATCAGCTAGGTCACGAGGCGGCCACGAGTCAGTCAGGACACGGGACGGCCAGGAACCAGCCAGAACACAGGGCGGCCATAGACGCTGATACATACCGGAGAGCAGAGCTAACACTCCTACAGCAAGTCCAACTAGACAGTTTCCCAGAGGAAATAGCAACCCTCATGGCGGGGAAGGATATAACGGCGTACAACGCAGGGAAAGGGAGACTAAATACCCTCTGCCCAGAGTACGACAAAGATAGTCAACTAATAAGAGTAGGCGGTCGTCTCCGCCGATGCGACGAACTAAGTCATGGTGAGAAACATCCAATCCTCCTGGATCCCTCACACATAATCACTAAGCTACTCATCCAGCGATACGATAAACAGATGATGCATTCTGGCCCGGAACGGGTCTTTGCAGAACTGCGCAGGAAGTACTGGATACTAAGAGGTAGGGAGGCAGTGAAGAAATATCAACGTGACTGCGAGGACTGCAGGAGGTGGAGAGGACAACCACAGATACCGCGGATGGCCGACCTCTCAGCCTCCAGTTTGAGAGTTTACAAACCCCCATTCTACTCCACGGGAGTCGACTGCTTCGGACCAATACTGGTCAAGATAGGTCGGAGAACGGAGAAGAGGTGGGGAATAATCTTCAAATGCCTTACCACACGCGCGATAGACCTCGAGCTCTTAGATAAGATGGACGCAGAGTCCTTCCTAATGGCCTACCGACGCTTCTGTAACACGAGAGGAACACCCTTCGAGATGTACTCAGATCGAGGTACCAACTTCATAGCAGGAGATAAGGAACTAAAAAGAGCCTTCCACGCCCTAAAGCCTGAAGTACAAGATCAATTAGGTAAGGAACAGGTTCAATTCCACTTCAACCCCGCAGGAGCGCCCCACATGGGAGGCTCCTGGGAAAGAGAAGTGAGGACAGTGAAGTCAGCCCTCAGGACCGTCATAAAAGACCAGATAGTAACGCACGAGGTGTTGGGGACGATCCTAGCCGAAGTGGAAGGCATGATCAACTCGAAGCCTCTAGGTTACGTATCTTCGGACATTGCAGATGCAGACCCGATCACACCATTCCTACTGATAGCGGGAAGGCGGGACCCCTCAATACCACAAGCGATCTACCCGAAATCTGAACTAATCACGAATCAGAGATGGAGGTACTCCCAGATCGTGGCCGACGAGTTCTGGAAGAGGTACGTACCAAACTACCTGTTAAACCAACAAACCCGGAACAAGTGGCAGGTGGAGAAGGAGAATATCAAGGTCGGAGATAGAGTCATGATCGTCGACCAGCAGCTCCCTAGGGCATCATGGCCCCTAGGGATCGTAAAGGACGTAATACGAGGGAGAGATAACCGGGTGAGAAGTGCCTCAGTACGAGTGAAGGAGAAGACCTACACACGACCAGTGGCTAAACTCATCCCGATGCCCCAGTTATCATCAGATATAGAGGAGGACTTTGATAAAATCAGGTCCAATAGGAGCAAATTTACACACTAAATTTGAGGACGGCGATGTTACGGAGACGCCCCCTATACGGGCATCTCCTATATGAAACGGCTATGCTCTAGGGTCGTCCTTATATGGCGAACGTACGTATGATGTTTTACGTAGGCTATATATGGCTGAGCTATGCCCGATAGATGCCAGATCAGAGATATTTCAGTTCAGTAACTATAAGTATATAAGTATAACCTTATAACTAACTAATAAGTTTAACTAACGTCCAAGAGTGAGGGCCTTACACACCACTCACTCTGCCACATCTGATCCATCTTCGGCCATAGTCACTAGGGCACCCAGGAGAGGTACCGTTCTAATAGACGGCGCTCAGGGCAACCTGCTACCAGCAATCCACATATAAGAGCTATCGTAGTTCTCTGTTACAGCAGAAGTATTAACTAGGTTAAGTACCGAGATTAACTAGATTATAACTAGACTAGATAGGAGGAGGATGTTGGCTTCCAAAAGACACACATGAGCGACTCCACAAAGTGTAAGGTCCTCGGTCAGCCAACCCAAACCCTTCATTTTCATTCACTGTTATGCTTTGACCAAACCATGCAAGAAGGCTATTTGTCATTCATTAATCTATCCCTCCGTCTACCACTACAATCTTGTCATCCCCCCATTAATGGATGGAATCATTGTATTCTATTCTATTATTCATTAACCTGCTATCTATCATTCCCCAACGATGCACGTTGTCAAAGTGCAGCTCTCACACTCACAGCGCACGTTTGGATGGGACTCTGACAGAACATCACATCCAGCTCCAAAGCATGGACAACATGCAGCAGGATGACAGATCATCCAGGCATGTCAGACCCCCCCCCCCCCCATACACACACGCACGCACACACATGCACACGCACAACTCATGAACTCTCACTAGTTCATGTGGGTCAGCTTTCACAAAGGGCTCACTGCCGTAGAGTGTCTATGAGGTGTTATCTTTCTCTATAGAAATGACCTTTTGTTCTGCCACTACAGTGTGAACTGCCTCCTGGCGTCAGGAGTCTGTGACAAATGCCCATGTGTGTGTATGTGTGTGTGTGTGTGTGTGTGTATACTTGTACTACTGTAGTATAGTAATACAGACGTGTGTGTGTCTGTGTGTGTGTGTGTGTGTGTGTGTGTGTGTGTGTGTGTGTGTGTGTGTGTGTGTGTGTGTGTGTGTGTGTGTGTGTGTGTGTGTGTGTGTGCGCGCGCGCATGTTTGTGTGTGCATGCATGTGCGAGTGAGTGAGTAAAACGACAGATAGAAAGTGAGATGATGTCATTCACAAGATGTCCTCTTTTCTCCTGCCAACAAGAACGTCACACATCATTTTTTCCTCTCGTCAAAAAATGAGGAATGAATATATGGCAGACCAAATTTACCCAACACAAAAAGGAACTTAAATAAAGCACTAACACACACACGCACACGCACACACACACACACACACACACACACACACACACACACACACACACACACACACACACACAGTGTTCTTCACAGCACCTACCTTTTACATCAAGCTGATGAAGATCCGATTCATCCAGTAGGGTTAGGGCAATATACTGATATTATAGCAATAACGTGATATCCTCTGAGATTTGGGATATGTTCTACTTTCAAGAATTTTCAACAATGGCAGATCTAAAAGTTCATAATGCGTTGTGGTATTTTGTAAAACATATTGTGGTATTTGATTTTGTCCATATTGTCCAGCCAGCCCTATCATCTAGTGCTGATTTACATATTTCTTTCTAACTCTGACAACCCCCCCATGAAGCACTGTCCAGCAACACTAACCAAGCTGCCATGACTCTGATCCCACAATATGGAAACTCTGAGCGAACAACTCATGATGAGAGAGAGACAGCTTATATCCATGACCTCATTATGTTTCTGAAATTAGTCCCTGATCATTATCTATAGTGAACCTGTGATACAAGTGATGGCCTCAGGTTCTTAAAGTGGGTTTGCAGCCTTTAGCTACCAGGGGGCGCCAGGTGGGCCATTTGGAAAGGAAAGAAATGATTCATAGATAAATAAATAAACATAAATCAGATCAAGATCAGTGACATACGCAGGGTGTACTTTTGGCTCCGCCCCCTCAGCCAAAAGTACACCCTGCGTATGTCACAGATCACATGACCTCAATCAAATATCCAGTTCTAGGCAACATAGAGGGGGGGGGGACTTTTTTCTGATTTCCACACAACAGCTCTAAGGTGTATTAAAGACATAGTTCAATGTTGAAAGTGAGTGGTCTTCCCCTTTAACCACTTTAAGCCTATTTTGGGCATGTCATTATTGTCAAAGTCTTTCAAAAAACGTCAACACATTTTGTGAATATAGCAGCGCGGCGAGTTGTGAGCCTGTAAATTGTCTATTTTCGCTATTCGTTTCGGTTGTTTTCTGACTGCAGCCAGAGGCTATAGCTATTTGGGAGTCCTTAGCATGGAAAGGTTTGGGAAGCCCTGAGCTAGAGGATGAAGTATTGAATGGCATTTTCTAAAGTTGTCTACTCTGAACATCAGGTAAAACAGACTGTTGAAGCACTTATTGTTTAGACAGTGATAACCCTATGCAAATGATATACATAGGTTATTTAAGCACTGTGATGGCAACTAAGCACAGGTTAATACGTCTTCAAATAGACCTCCATCAGTGAGCTGATGCTATTTGTAAAAAAAAAAAGGCATCTGATGATAACATGGGGTCAGGGCCAGGGGGAGATCCAGATGACCGCATCAGTCATCGATTCATCGAACCATTCACTGATGTAAAAAGCATCTCACTTCCACTGCTCTGTGTCCTTATAAGGATAGATGGATGGATGGCTTGATGGACTTGTGAAGGTGAGAGTATGCATGACAGGATGCTGACTACATACCGCAAGACTGCATGTGGAGGGTTTGTGTGTGTGTGCGTGCGTGCGTGCGTGCGTCTATCTTTATAGAGGTGATTGACATCTGGGTCATCAGTCAATGATGAAAAGATAATTGGAGGCTGCTGACAATGTGAAAGGGTGACCAAAACAAACAGGAGAGCAAAGATACACACACACACACACACACACACACACACACACACACACACACACACACACACACACACACACACACACACACACACACACACACACACACACACACACACACACACACACACACACACACACACACACACTAGGGCATTCACGAATAGTGATTTTTAGAATTCGAATTATTCGACCTATAAGTATTCGAATATTCGATTAATCGATTTGATTATAAAAAATAAAAAAAATAAAAAAACTTTTTTTGTTTGTTTGTTTTTTTACAATGGCATTGATGACTCGACTCAAGGAATGCGAGTTGACGTCACACCAGAGCTCACAGCTGCGTGTCTGCTTAGAAAAGCCACTAAAAAAAAGAAAATCTAAAAAAAAAATAATTAATAATTAATAGAATAATTAATTAAATAATTAATAGAATAATCGAATAGTGATTTGATAGTCGGTTTGATATTCGAATATTCGAATATTCGGTGAATGCCCTAACACACTCACACACACACACACACACACACACACACACACACACACACACACACACACACACACACACACACACACACACACACACACACACACACACACACACACACACACACACACACACACACACACACTTTCCCACCTCCATTAGGCACCTCCTCAACTTATTCTCTGTTCATCAAAACTCCATTTCCCCTACTTATCTGCAATGTGTTTTTATACCTCCTCAATCAACCTTATATCCCTTTTTCTGAACTCACTTCCACCAAGCCGGACAGACTCATTCTGTCCGGCTCATTCCATAACAAACCTCATCTTTAGCTCATTGTTAACTTCTTCTGTAAGACCAAGGCAATTGACTTTACTCGCTGCTACCTGAGGGCAGGAACAAAATAATCGACTTGACTTGAGGTCACTGAAAGAACATAACGGGTCAGTGTGAATGTGTGGGTGAGTGCATCCATCTGTTCCTACCCTCGCACCCTAGCCCTGGCCCTCCACTGTCCTTGGCAGATGACTGCTTCCTACAGTACATTGTCATGGCAACTAACTGCCTGGAAATATATTTACTCTGCATGCTGACTCTGCGTGCTGTAGGTGAGCTAATCAAAGTGAACAATCTATGTTCCTTTCCAACTGCGTATTACTGCCTGGTTGAGAGGGCGTTCACACTGGCATTTGCAATGCGGAAAATTATGAAAGTTTTCCCGTGTATTAAAGTGAGCCGCATGCGTTGACAGAGCGGAAAGATTGTCGAATAGCAACGCGATAAAACAACGGCCCTATGCTTTAGCGACACGGGCGGCCAAATGACAGATGAGCGCCCAATGGTTTTCAGTCTATCTCTCTCTCTCTCTCTCTCTCTCTCTCTTTTCCCAGCTCTCATTTCCCCCTTTTCCTGCTTTCCCCCCTCTATGAAAGATACAGAGCCCAGAGTAATAACAGCAATATTATTACTTAGAGATATTATTACTCAGCAATAAAGTGTGAGTGTCATTTTTCAACCTAAATCTGTTTCCCTAAACTACGCTCTTAATTTGTTCACTTGTTCATCAAAGGTTCCATCAAAGTCTCCCACCCCCCCCCCCCCCCACATCCCAATCAACTCACAGGCGATCATTTAACTGGAACTTTTTGCCCCAGAAAACACTGTAGTTCAGTCACTGGATACAAGCTGTTGGAAAACACAGGGTAACTTAGGGCTATCAATATTTTGTGACATATGACACAATATCACATCATCATGATATGACATATTTGTTGTGAAAGAAATCCAATTTACCAAGACCAGTGCAGAAAAGATTAAACATACACAACACTATACAGTGATCACTGTGGGCTTCTGTGTAGACTAATCCAAATGAAAAGGACATCCCACAAAATGAATTGAAGATTCAAGATTGTTACATCTTATATAAGAGTACAAAAAAGTATTTGGTTTAGTATTTTTGGTTTAGGTTCCTCAGCATTGTAGCAGCAATAACAAAAATAACAGTAGCATTATTAACATTTAACCAGCTGCATAATTGTATGAGTCATTCTCTATTTCCAACAACACTGAGAAGGGTAGCAGTGTTGTCCAGTGGTCACACAGACCGTCCTGTTTTAGTGGAGACTATTCTCTGTGCTTCAGAGTAGAAAACTGAATTAGATTCATTCATATTGGCCAAGACACAAGTCTCTTGATCCACAAATCCCTCTGCTGGCCTTGGATCAAGTCCCACCTGAGAACCCCTGCTACTCCTCCCCTTGCTTTCTACCCCTCTCAGCTGTCTTAACTCCATTAAAGGGAATATAAATACGGATTGGAGTCGACTTGCCACGATCCTAGGAGAACAAAAATGAACTAATAATTACATTCACCTGATTCCACAGCACACACAGAGTACAGTGTCCGTCCCCATACGCCGTTTGGGGGACACAAAATAACAGGAGAGGGACACATTATGTGACCAGAGTGATAAACCTCTGCATCTATGCAGGTTAGCCAGGGGATTGTTGCTATGCACTTGGCCTTGTCCATCTGTGTTGCACTGAATAACCTTGTAATCCTCAGATCAATCTCCCTGAATCACAATTCAAGGCTGGAGTGGATCCATCCATATCCAGGTTTTATCTTCCCTTGTGCACACGCACGCACGCACGCACGCACACACACACACACACACACACACACACACACACACACACACACACACACACACACACACACACACACACACACACACACACACACACACACACACACACACACACACACACACACACACACACACACACACACACACACACACACACACACACACACACACACACACTCTCCCTCTCTCTCTGTCTTGCACATACTATCTTTCTTAAACTTTCTTAAACACGTATCCATATACACATACCTCTCTGTGGGCTGTGGTAGGACACAGGCCAATCCTTCACAGTGGGTTCCCTTTGCTTTGCCACTAATAATTTATCTCCCACGCAAGGATAAAAAACACCTCATTCCTCACATTCCAGAGCCCTCCCCACATCTCCCTCCTCATCCACAGAGCACTGATCGCAACCATAACCCATAATTATTGATCCATTTACCCCCACACTGACTCAACCCCTTTTCCTCCTGACTTTCAACAGCATGCCACCCTCTTTCATATCCATACATGCATGCATGCATACACGCAATGTAGACTAGTATCCACTATCCACTCTCAACAGCATCCTAAAGCCTAAAGTTCACTGCTTTGCCTGAACTTCAGAATATCTACAGTTGTATGTATGTCTGTCATATGTTTTATCATTTCTTTTCACATTGACGTAATTTTGTGCTATATACCAAATACTGCATTCCCCAAAATCCCTTTCTGTTTACGGAACTGTCTTGGTCAATAATTTCATTCTGGTTGCTGCAACACAAGGTCCAGGGGTTAGGATAAGTGAAAATCGTCTAATATCTATGCATGGGAACTGGAAGGTCACTGGTTCGACCCCCAGTACTATTCCTGGAATACCCCAACAACAACTAAACAAAACCACTCATCACTTTATGCCTTAGCACTAACCTATCCTATCCTATACTTCAGGAGTGCAGTGAGAAACACAGAAAAACGGATGTCGGCTGGTACGAAAATACATTTTCTCAACCTCACGGGATGACGGGAACCCCCCTCCCAACCCCCAAAACAGCCTGATTACTGGATGTAACACGTTTTTTCCACATTGCTACTAAAGCTCTTGAAATTAGCTTAATAAAAGACGTCGTAAAATGCTAGAAAACTACCAGTAAAATACCGCTATGGCAACCACTTGACACACATCAGAACTCCTGAGTGATCGCCAGTGAGCTGTTCTCTCATAAAAATCTACTGTATGTGGGGTTATCTGCTTAAGACCACACACACACACACACACACACACACACACACACACACACACACACACACACACACACACACACACACACACACACACACACACACACACACACACACACACACACACACACACACACACACACACACACACACACACACACACACACACACACACACACAGGTTTGTATTGCTATACTTTAGAGGACATCACAATTTTAAGACGCCATATAATAGCTCCAAATAGCTGGAAAATTGTGTGCGATATGATATCACCACACAACTTTTAGAAATAGGGGAAACTCTAACCCCAACCCCTAAACCTCACCTCTAAACGTCTAATCTTAACCCTGGACACAACCTGAATCTTTTTTTCTCATCTATAAAAATATGTTTTAATGATAAAACAACCATTTTTCTTGTAATGGTCCTCACATGTCTATTTCTCAAATTCTACTATACTTTAGAACATCTAGACCTCACAAGTATAGTAATAATGAGCCCCCCCCACACACACACTGCAAAACACAGCCACATACACACACAAATGTAATTTACAATATACAGTGTATTATACATACACACACTTAGTCATAGAAGTGTGTAGAGGCATGGAAAATCTATTAGCACAGCTTATTAAAGAGGCAATACAAAGAACTGTGGTCTGTTTACTGATACAGACCTAAAGCACAGTAGACGGGACGGATTCCAGGGCCACTTAAACCCAACGGAACAAAGCTCTGTGTGTGTGTGTGTGTGTGTGTGTGTGTGTGTGTGTGTGTGTGTGTGTGTGTGTGTGTGTGTGTGTGTGTGTGTGTGTGTGTGTGTGTGTGTGTGTGTGTGCGTGTGCGTGTGTGCATGTGTGCGTGCGTGTGTGTGTGCGTGTGGGCTCATTCACATTCCCAGACACGCGGATGCAGTAAACAGTCTCTTGAGTTCTGGCGAGGTTTCTTGGTCTGTTGGTACCTGCAGTGTGTAACTGTCACCTACAGAGCTTCTGAACGCTTATGATAAGACCACAAATACACTTGTGGAGGGCTGAGGACCGCAGCCCAAGGGAGGAGTCATGCATCCTCCAGTAATGATTCTGATAAGACTAACAGAGCACAAGGACGGATGAGGTCCGGAGCACATGGATTGTTATACATCCTTCAACAATGATTATCATAAGACACACAAACACAGCGTGGAGAATGGACCAGCTGCGGAGGGAGAGTAATACATCTTTGACCAATGATTATAATAGACTGGTAGACCAGATGAGAATGATTATAAGACCCACTAGGCTTGTAGGAAACATAGGGACTGTTGTACATCATCAGACAATGGCAATAAGACAGAGGCCTCCTGGACACAGGGTGGGAATGAGGGATAGTTATATGTCCATAAATAGTAATAATGATAAGACAGACTAGAACATTCATTGGGGTTGGTGGTACTGAAGAGTGTCTCCTCATTCAGTTTCCCTGACCAGTTAGCAGTGAGGGTCCATTTACACTCTACCAGTCCACCGTGGTCTGAAATACACACATTCTACTTAAAGCTGCAGGAGATCCTGGTTCGAATCCGGGGTAGAACAGGGTAGCTCTAACTTTCTCTAATGCTCATGGAGATGTTGTTTGCATAACACATTAATGGGCTGGGAATACAGGAACATGCATGCAACTTAATGTCTTCCCTATAAAATGAACTGGAATTGTGTGCTTAAAAAGGGGAAATAAAATAAGAATCACATTTCTGATTACCACAGGCACACCAGGCTAGACCTCTGTTCCTCATCAAGTCTAAAATGGGCTCCGTGGTCATTTATAATGAACTATTTAGTGCCAGTGCCCTAATGATGAAGGCTTACGAGATAAATACTCTGCTATTTCATAATATTATCTGGGGAAATATAACTGTGAAAACTCTGGAAGCTGTTCACTATAATTACAAAAACCTTTATCTGATGAAGATTAGCAACTATGGTTTATTGTAGGATAATTATACCTGTGTCTACAATTAGTAGGCACAGAAACTGAACTAGAAAAAAAGTCTCCGCCAGCCAGGTCAGGTAGGTTATTGTGGGCCAGCAATGTTCGGATTTCACCAATCAGGATGGAATATGGAAAATTGGACGGTCTTGATCACTTGACTATAGAAATAATGTGTACCGATTTGCGTGATGTTTGGACACAATTTGTAGGAGGAATATAAAAAAAGAAATTGTGCGTAGTGTGATTGTGCGTGCAAAGTTTCACCGCAATCGGAGTCAATCTTAGCCAATCAGGATGGAATATGACAAATCAAACAGATCCGTCTTGATCACTTGACTATAGAGATCATGTTTACCGATTTGCGTGAAATTTGGATAAAATGAAGCAGTAATATGAAAAGAATTGTTTTACATAAGTCGGCCTCCTATTGGCGCTATAAAAGGCAGATGTGAAAAATGCAGGGCAAAGGTTCTTCCTTGGCCTCTAGGGATTGCACAAACAAAGTTTTACGCAGATCGGTGCAGTTATAGTTAAAAACGCAAATCGGCCTGTTATAGCGCCACCATGAGGCTGATTTGAAAAATTTCAAGTGGCATTTCTTCCTCGGCCGAGTGGGAATGTCCGTGCAAAATTTCAAAAAAATTGCACGCTGTGTTCATGATTTGAGGCATTTTGTTCAAAACTGAGCACTCTTGCAAACTTTGGAAGCCAATCTTAGCCAATCAGGATGAAACATGAAAAATCTGAAAGACCAGTTTCGTTTAATGACTATAGAGATACTGTGTACCAATTTGCATGACGTTTGGACAAAATCTGTAGGAGTACTGTCAAAAAATGAGTTTAGCAAAAATCTGCCTCCTGGTGGCACTATAACAGGCCCATGTGAAAGATTTGGGGCAGAGGTTCTGCTCTGGCATTCAGGGAGTGTGTGTGCATAGCTGCCATCATGCCAACGGTCGGACGGACGGACAGGGTGCAAAACATAGTCTCGGCCACGCCTTTCGGCCTGGCGGAGACAATGACAAGACTAATATGCTCTCCAGAATCTGTCTGAACCAGCTGCCAGGGAGGCAAGAACCCATACAGACATAGTTCCACTGAAAGGACAAATATGTGTTGTGTGCCTGCGCACGTGCATGTGTGTGTGCATGCGTGTTGGAATTCGGATGCCCCTGGTACCACACGCGGGGGCCCCTGGGGCGTGGAACATTCCACTGATGATGTCACAGCAGGAGGCCCCGGCGTCTGGGCACATGGCAGCAGCTGGTAGCAGCAGCAGAGAGGGGATGCATGGGGGAGGTAAGGTGGCAGAGGCCTAGCGGACTATTAGGGCAGTGGCTCTCAAACTGTTTCATGTCAAGGACCCCCATTTGAAAATATATTTTGTGCCAGGGACTCCCATAAGATTTGCGTTAAAAGAAAATCTAAATTATTCCAACACTTTCAAGATTTTTCCACAAAGTGACGCGCTGTGAGCTTGTATATCTGCTATTTTTCAATAGCCAACGTATAAAATATGGAAGTGGTTAAAATGATTGTGATGCTGTATGAACGCATTTTGCTGGGGACCCCCTGGAACCCCGCCAGGGGTCCCAGACCCCACTTTGAGAACCACTGAACTATAGGGCTTAGGCTTGTTAGTGCTGCCTGCGGGTAATTGGAAACACGGTGCACGGTGGAGACAGTGGCGAGGTTAAAGGTGGGAGTGGATTTCATGTGGGAGGGCTTGTCATAGAGTGAGAGAGATCTACAGTATGCATTCTGTGCCGCTTAAAGGAGTACTGTAGTTCAGTAGTTTTGGCATTGAACATTGGAACATATGTTTGCCTTTTTAGGCTTTGCAAACCAAAACTGCACAGGGCAGATAATGACAAATAACTTACAAATATAAAGAAATATATATGAATAATTGCATACTTTCAAAATATTATAAAAATAGTGGAAATAGCACAACACGTTGTGAGCCTTGTAGATCTGCTATTTCTGCTATTTTTTGAAAAATGTTTGAAATGTATCAACATGTATCAACATGGAAACGATTAATAATCGGATTATCTCAAATAATTGCGATTAGGCGATTATGTAATAATTGCGACAGGCCTAGCGGCCTACACGAGACTACATCCAGAGAGACAGAGATAAGAGCAGGAAATTGGAACTGTGATGGAAAAAAGGAGCTTCACAACTAAAAATAATGACGCAGCGCAGGCCGCTGTTGCACTTGCAGATGCAATCCTATGGATGTTTAAGTGCTTCTGATTCGATTTCAGGGCAGCAAATGATAGTTGACAGCTGAGATCATAGTCACAAATAGATTGTCACGATGTGTGTGTGTGTGTGTGTGTGTGTGTGTGTGTGTGTGTGTGTGTGTGTGTGTGTGTGTGTGTGTGTGTGTGTCTAATTTCTCAGAGATGACAGCACTGTGTGATGAGTGTGAGGTGACCAGAGACCACACAGTAAAATCCTTAGTGTAGGTTTAACTCCTACTTGCTGACCTTGTATTGAACTGTACTTTCATGTGCTTTTTTCTGCAAACTTCTAATAAAGTATTCAATCAATCAATCAATTAAAAACTCCAAAGAGTGTACAAATGGAGCCAAAAGGTGTACCTGAGTGAGTCAAGCCATCCACACGCACTCACGCGCGCGCACATCCACACGCACTCACGCGCACGCACGCACACACACACGCACACACGCACGCACGCACGCACGCACGCACGCACGCACGCACGCACGCACGCACGCACACGCACACTCACGCACACACGCACGCACACACACATATTCAATTCATCAGGACATATAAAGACAATACTATACAAGAAATCATCAATACTAAGAGCAATACTTACAGAAAAACAGTGGGGGATAATTTATTTTGGCAAGCTAGAAGACTTGTCTAGGTCCAGTTGCAAATTGCAGACAGGTGCTCTTTGGTACTTGGGTGACCCAAGTAAAGGTTAAAATGCTAGCTAGGACATGAAATGTATGCATTACACTTTAAAGCTAATTTATTTACTTCCTCTCATGACTGCCTCATATAACAAAAACAAGTCTTGTGTTTCGCGTCAACACTTTTCAGTTGAAAATATGTAGCTTTTTTATGTTGTTCAACGAGTCATAAATTTTGCCTTCAGCGTCTCAGTCTCCACCACTGTTACCCTCATTCATACACACGCGCGCGCGCGCACACACACGCGCACACACGCACACACACACACACACACACACACACACACACACACACACACACACACACACACACACACACACACACACACACACACAAAGGTTGATTTAAGGGGGTGAGAATCTCTGGGTTAATGGTCGTTCTCACCCCTCTCTTGGGAGACTTTTCACATTGGGAACCTATTTAATTGCCCACAGACAGAGACAGACAGAGAGAGAGACAGAGAGAGAGAGAGAGAGAGAGAGAGAGAGAGAGAGAGAGAGAGAGAGAGAGAGAGAGAGAGAGAGAGAGAGAGAGAGAGAGAGAGAGAGAGAGAGAGAGAGAGAGAGAGAGAGAGAGAGAGAGAGAGAGAGAGTCAAGGGGATGGGGGCGGAGGAGGGGGTGGTTGAGACAAGAGTTTGTGGATGACCATGTGGTTCCCATTGGACTGAGGCTCAGGGAGAGAAAGACACAGAGGTTAGAAAACAGCTCTACATAACCAGCTTATAGACCTCTTTCCTTATTGGATCATTCTTTATGCGAATGTCTCATCCACACGAATTCCTCGCTTGGACTACTTTATATGCTGCTAAGATGGTTTTGAACAATGTTGGTGAGACCATTGCAATGCCATTAGGCAGCAGGCCTAATTAACTGGGTTGAAGAGGGTCACACACATATGGTTGCTAGATTCTCTTCACAAGGGGCTGTATGCTGAGCTCAATATTAACTTGCTGGGTTGCACTTCCATCACAAACTAGGCCTGTGAGCTGTTAAAGGCTGGTGGTATTCTTTTTTCTTTTTGTTTAAACACCAACACAGGCCATATCAGTAACAGCATACACATATTATCTATCTATACAAACGGTTTACTGCCTTCTCAACGTCGAGCGGTGGGCGGTTCTCGAGATATGCAGGGGGGACACTCACCCACTCACTCACACGCACACATGCAGAGATTTTGTGCATTTGCCAAGGAACAATTGATCGTTTTCATACCCCATAGACAAAGTAGGTGGATGTACACAGAGGTGGACGAAGTACTCGACCCCAGTACTTGAGTACAGACACTCCTGGTCAAATTTATTCCACTACAAGTAAAAGTAGCTCAGTCAAAATGTTACTCAAGTAAGAGTAAAAAAGTAATTGCTTTTAAATATATTTAAGTATTCAAAAGTACATACTTAAAGTACAAGTAATTGTTATATCAATGAATTCAAATTGCTGTAATATTTTCACAATGAATGTGTAGGACCTTGTAACTTCAGAGAAGTAACTCTCTGAAACCACCTGCACTGCATGCACTGATGTGCTTGCTTGTAGAACCTCTACTACGTTATACAAAACCTGCAGAAACACCTATAAAAACATAGAAATGACTGAGGAACCGGAACTAAATACTTTTACTCCTATACACCCATACAAGATGTAACAAAGAGGCGAGCGGAGGGGGAAGCCATAAACACGGCTAGTGTGAAAGCAGAAGTGTGGCCAAATGCATTTTAGGAAAGAAAAAAAAAACAGCCAACCTAAAAGTACTTTACAACCTTCCAAGAAATGTACTCGAGTAGAAGGGAAATATTTGAGTATACATCGTTTTGGATCCATTACTGTTTTAATATAGACATTTCTCAACCTCTGTCTTCTGAACAGAAGACCAAAATGTTGTGATCCACATTAAATGAAAATATGTGGCAGACTATTTTTGGCATTTCCTTCAAGCTGCAGCACATAAATCATCATATTTACTATGCATTTCAGGAGTCACATGCAGTTTATGAATTATCTTAAATTGTGTTTGATGTGATTTGTCTGATCTAATTATATTTTTTTGCATTGTAGAATGCTTTGTGCCAAGTCTGGTCATCTACTGTAGGATAATTACCAGTCATATGGCTGAGAAGTCATTTTCTCAGCCATATTTATTATCCAGTAAAGTCTAGTCATTCAAAAGCAACTGGTCATAAGCCATCACTTTCTTATTTAGTGGAGTTATTCTGTGCGGCATGCTTACTGAGCCCTCGGAGAACATTCAGGCAGGATTCTTCTAGGGAAGTCAAGTCCTACATAGCACATTTTTTGAATGCTTCTGAAGCAGGGGTGAAATAAAATAAAAAGTCTGTGAGGGAAAGGGGGATTGAAAGAGAAAAAGTGAACAGCGCGAGAGACCTTTGGTGTGAAGAACTACGTCCCACATGTTTCTCATGTAGAGGTGGTACTGTAGACTAATGTAAACATTGCCTGACTTATTGAAAAACCTTTTGAAATATGTCTGTATTCCACTGCCTTAAGTGTAATCCATATCTGGTGCCCTGAGTTGTACCAGACTAGCAGACAGATTGTGGGTGTGGTCTGTGGAATGGAAAGATAAAGCTCCTCAACTTCAAAGGCAGCAAGTGGGACCTAATGATTGCCCCCGGGAAACTTGGTGTGGATGGGGTCTGATAAGTAATAATCTCATAGTTTTGAACTGAGAAAGAGGTGCACTAAAATTGTGCAAGATTTTGTATTAAACAGAGATAAGTGCCCCTTGAGGCTGTGTTGCTCCGTACACACAAACTGAAATTTTGGCTGAAAGGGTGGTGCTAGAGAAAAGGCCATAGAGTCACAAAAATCAGTAAGGTTCAATGTGCCAATTATATTATGAGATGCATTCATCTTTTTGGCCTGAGTGGAGTGCTAGAGGAAAGGTCAAGTAGTCACTCAAATGGTTAGGGTTCTTCCTCCGGGGAACTTGAATTCACTTAGCGACCAAGTGGTGGATGGACAGATTTAATGACTGATTAACCGATCAACCGACGGACAACATTAGAGCCCTGCTATAGCAGAGTTAAAGAGACAAGTATGATGGAGAGAGAGACAGAGAGAAAAGAGAGATGGACAGCAAAGGTTGTGCCCCATGCAGCTAGCTCCCAAGTCCAGCCACTACAAAGACACTGACAGTAGGATCAATACAGTAACATATGTACAGACAGACTACAGAGTAAAACAAAATCTCACATCTCTGATGTGTTAGTTGGTCTGTGCTCATCTTACCATTGGTAGCTATTGGCTGACAAGATCTCAAAAGTATAAAGAATTGACCCATAAGGACGCACGGACGTGCACACAGCCGCACGCACGCACGCACGTCCCCAAGAAGTCACCCGTTTGGCGTCTTGGGAGTGAGAATGTGCTGAGATCTTGCAAAATTTGGGGTCACAGTCACAGACGACTTACGTCAGAGAGGGTCACTTGAGATCCTTTAGGATTTTAACGATTCCGGGTCAAGGTTAAGATTATTATTGCTCTGTGGCGCCTTGTGAAATACATGCAATGAAAAGAGGTGTACAATAAAACATTAAAGTTATTATGGCTGTGATGAAATGGCCTATTACTAAATCTAGAGGGGAGAGGAGGAGAGGAGAGGAGAGGAGAGGAGAGGAGAGATATCCTACTTTATTTGAAGCACTATAGTTTTTCTTTGCACTGTACTAGAGTAAATGGCATAAAGTCAACAAACAACTGGGTGAAGTCTAGGGCTGTGCTCAATTAAGCGATGCGGCGTGGTTCACTGAGCACATTGGCCATGCCAGCCACAGCTAAACACACCACTAGCAGCGTCGAAATAGAACACAAAACACAAAAGCACACTCATGTTCTCATCACCCGCACAAGAGACAGAGACAGAGAGAGAGAGGGGGGTTACATTTTCCCTGTTTATTTAGATGCACCATTGTTCCTTGGCCTAGTGTAAAAATACTGGCATGCATTCCATCATGACACTTTGCTCATTAACCCATCATAATGTTCAGTTTCTACTGTCGCCAGGCTGTCCTTTCCTTGTCCGTACTCTTCTGGACAAGGTGACTATCCATAATAAACAGGCTCTGCAAAATGCCATTATATTTGTTTATCCCAAAGTCTTAATTTGTACTAAGTAGCCTAACGCAGAATGTGCCCAGGGGTCTTAAAATGTTAAGACCCCTAAACGATCCGAACCCTAAATAAATTAATAACGCAGTATTTATCCAGACTCTGGATTCTGGCATCATAAAAAGAAAGATTACATGTTTCACCAACACAGAGGATGTGATGTAATCCCCTTGCAATCCCTTATGTAAAAATGTGGATGGAATGTACTTGGAACATACAGGACCCATGTGGAGTGTTTACCGTAATCGCCACAGTTTTATTGAATTAGGCTCATGACACCTCCACGACGCCCAAGAGTCAAGCCATAAATCCAGCAGCCAACTGACACTTTCTGTATCTGCAGAAAATAGACTACATCGATAATGATATTTTCTCTACCATCTCCCTTCCTGACATCCTCAACTGTGCCTCAGCTCCCTGAAACTTCTGCTACTGTCACTATTTATCACATCGACCAATTCTCCATGCTCTGTCACTCTCCAGATACCCTCTGCATTTGAAGTTCCTCATGGAAATGCAATACAAAATCATCTCTGTCAGTAGCTCGTCTCACTCTCCACACTGCTGAGTGTAAAACAGCTGAGATGTAGTTCTCTGGTCCCCAGCCAGCAGTGCCCTGGATGCACCAACGCTGTTTTAAGACGGCTGATATGCCAGACTGGAGAAATTACTATAGGAATTTGTCGAGGCGCATTCAGTACGCATACACACGTAGACGTGAACGAAAAAAGGCGCTCACACACTCACAACAGCCCAATCAAGGGGAATGTAAAATTAGCCCAGTGTTGCCCCACTGGGTGTTGCCTCCGTGCCAGAGTGGGAGACATGGCGAAAAGTATTTGGCGATGTAATCGATTGCAGATGGCAGCCGTCGGTCGGCTTGTTTGGTCCACAGTGGTTCTTTGTGATGGCTGGGCCTGTCGTAATCGTACAGGATGAAGCTCTGCGTGTGTGTGTGTGTGTGTGTGTGTGTGTGTGTGTGTGTGTGTGTGTGTGTGTGTGTGAGAGGAGAGTTTCTGCTTGTGACAGGACCTCCAATATCACAGTGCTAATAGCTCTGGAGCCCCACAGGAATCGACACAAATAGGGCGATTGAGGAAATATCAACGGAATGACGTGTGACTGAATCACTGTTTCCTGGCCTAAGAGCGAGAAGAGGACACTGCATAGTCCATACACTGCATACACCTGCTGAACGCAATCCTGAGTCCTGAGTGTTAATGTAACTCAGAGTGTAAAAATGGTCCCATGTTTATATGGACTTATTTTAATATTGGAGAAGCACTAGCTGTAGTAATGAGTCAGGTAACAGGATCTGTCCCGCTGTAGCCGTTGCTATCCCTGCTATGTGTGACTAATGACAACACTCTCCTGGACAGATGACATGACATGACAGTGTCCCTTAAATCACCCACCCACCCGCAGCTCTGTCTGTCTGTCTGTCTGTGTGTCTGGGTTATTCATATCCTTGTGCATGTACTCGCGCAAGCACGCACACTCACACACTCACACTCACACTCACACACACACACACACACACACACACACACACACACAGTAAAATCATCGCCGTATTTAACCATTTGTAACTCCATTTCATTGCATTTGTGCACTCTCAGAGTAAAATTAAATTTAAATTAGCAATGAGGATTTTACTGTACGCACGTACAAGCACATGCACGCGCACACAAAGTATGGGAAGCATCTAATGGCATTGGTTCTCAAAGTAGGGTCTGGGGACCCCCTGGAATCCCCTTAAGAACCCTTGGGGGTCTCCCAGCTAAATGAGGAACAGTTTAAGCCCTATTAAATCGTTTTGTTATTTGAAAATAGCCGATCTATAAGCTACATTGCAAGCATTGCAACTTTTTCGGCAATTTAAAAAAAAAATCAAATTATGCAAAAATAATTGCGATTATCACAAATAATTGCGACTGGACAATTATGTAATAATTGTGACAGGCTTAGATTTGACAGCAGGATGGTTCTCTTGGGCATTGGTTCTCAAAGTGGGGTCCGGGGACCCCCAGGGGTCCTTGGGCGGGTACCAGGGGGTCCCCAGCAAAATTAGTTAACATAGCGTCACAATAATTCTAACCACTTTAACCACTTTTATCCTTTGGCTATTCAAAAATAGCAGATATACAAGCTCATATATTTTTCAAGATTGGGGGACAGCAGCCAAGTACAAGTTTGGGGGTCCTTGACATAAAAAGGTTTGTGAGAACCACTCCTCTTGGGGACTCATTCTGATGAAGACCCTCGGTATGTGTCATTTCTGATGTGTTAGTTGGTCTGTGCTCATCTTCCCGTTGGCAGCTATTGGCTGACAAGATCTCACTAGTCTGCTCTTTATGACTCTACTGGATTTTACTGCCATCCCCTCTGCACTGACCGTGAACACCTCCTCTCTCTCACACAAGCTCGCTCGCACGCGCACACGTACACACACACACACACACACACACACACACACACACACACACACACTGAACTTCATCTGAAATCATAAGAAACTTCCCACTAGAATAACACAGGGAAGAATCCTCTTTCTTTCACACATGCATGCCAAGCATACTAGTGCAACACACACTCCAAGGAAAATGAACAACTCAACCAATCATCACCCCACCCAGTATGAGAGGAACGTAAGGAGAACATATGTGTGTATGTATACGTGTGTGTGTGTGTGTGTGTGTGTGTGTGTGTGTGTGTGTGTGTGTGTGTGTGTGTGTGTGTGTGTGTGTGTGTGTGTGTGTGTGTGTGTGTGTGTGTGTGTGTGTGTGCATGCAGGGAGTAATCATACATCAAAACTCTGATCTATAAACCAGTAATAACAGAAATATGATTTTATCCTTTATGAACTCCACAGCTGCCTGCCATTAAGGACACATCTGCCAACATGTACGGAAGGGAGTGTGTGTGTGTGTGTGTGTGTGTGTGTGTGTGTGTGTGTGTGTGTGTGTGTGTGTGTGTGTGTGTGTGTGTGTGTGTGTGTGTGTGTGTGTGTGTGTGTGTTCACGGCACGCTATCCACTCATCCCTTGAACATGCACTGAACACAGAGGGTCCTTTTAATGAACAAGAGGGGGTCTCTCACTCACACACACACACACACACACACACACACACACACACACACACACACACACCCCCACACACACACACACACACACACACACACACACACACACACACACACGTGTTGGGGAACTCCGGGTCCCTATACCCACTGACCGTCCTCTCACCTGTCTTGTGTCACTCAGAGTGAGTGAGTGAGACTCTCTTTCCCCTCACAGCCCTGTGAGGCCTCCTTTCTCTGGGAAGAGCTATGCTTCCAGGCTTCCCCACTCTGCCCCCCCCCCCCCCACACACACACACACACACACACACACACACACACACACACACACACACACACACACACACACACACACACAGCACCCTGGCCACGGCCCCCTTCGTCAGATCGCACAAAGCACCCATTGTGAGGCACAATGCTGGCCGCCCCCTTTGCCTTTCCCCTCTCGCCTCCCTCTCCTCTCTTCCTATCATTTATTCCCACTCTCCATTCCATTTTTACCCCTTCTGGTTCAACCTATCCTCCTCTCTCATTTTCCTCTGCTTTCTACCCTAACCATTCTTCTTCTCGTATCCCTCCTCAGCTGATGCTACCCCCAGCTCTCTCTCTCTCTCTCTCTCTCTCTCTGCCCCCCCCCCCTGCCTCTGCCTCTGCAAACCTCCTTGAACACCCTCAACCAATTTTGTCCCATATATCTGCCTCTGTTTGCCACCCCTCCTTCCTCTCTACATCTTCTAGTAAGAATGTGTTGGCTTCAACGGCTCCACGTCAGCAGCAGTTCCACAGAAGCCATTCCTCTGCTCTGTCTGAGGGCTGTTGAAATGATCACTGGAGAATAACAGTCAAACAATCATTTGTCTCCGCCATATTCATCTTTTTTTTTTACGATGTATTTGTATTTTGTTGTTGTTTCTTTAGTTTCATTTTTGGGTGGCAAGCTTGCCCCCCCCACCCATTTGCACAGTAGTACAGATCAATATTGGCTGTCATCTGAGTTAAATTTACCTCCATCATTTGCTTTGGCAGGGAGCCAACACTTTGTTCAGTTGCTCTGTTTCACTTCTAAAAAGCAATTTACTTGGTAAGCTAACTGACGCTGGAGGTAGGTCTAGGGGGGGCGGGGGCTGGCTTGCCTCTCTCTCTGTTTCCCATTCAGTCCCAGACAGCGTGGCCTCCAGAACTGAACCGCTCCTCTTATTGCAGAGAGAAGAGGATAGGCCCCGTCTAAATGTGTAATGAGCACTGGTCTCTGCTCTCCATGGCAACCCCAAGCCTGGTCTATCAACCATAGACACAGCATTCTGCACAGTCAAAGGTGACCAAACACAATCAACCACTCCTACTTTCCTATCTTTAACCACTTGAACCACCAGCACCTCCTATTCTGGGGGGAACAGCCGATCTACAAGCACAACTCAGGTCTGTTTTACTAAGTATATAGAGGGTTTAAGTGGTTAAACATCAAGCTTCAGGGAGTTCTAGCCAAGGAAGATGTTTCATACTGGATCACAACCAGCAGCACATTACGCTGAATTTATACTCTCTCACACAATGATGTCCAATGCCGAAAACAGCTGATCTACGAGCTAACAAACTGTTGCAACATGTAGTGCTTGTAGATAGACTATTTTTGACACAGAGAGCCATCTCACACACACACACCATTTGACTGTGTCTACAGACACAGTCAAATTAAATCAAATTAACACTGGGGATTTTACTGTGTACTGATGCATAGATGACAATACTATACAAGATACAGTATATATACCCTGTCTAAAATTAACCACTTGAACCCTAACATCCTTATTATTCTCTGGGAAATATACGCCGAAAATTGATCAAGGTCACAACGCCTCAATCGGCTATTTTCGGGGAAGAGATTTGGTATAGAGGGAGAAACGAGAGGACCAAGTACAGAGACAACACAGGTCAAGTTTCCTAAGTATATAGAGGGTTTAAGTCAGTGGTTCTCAAAGTGGGGTCCAGGGAACCTCAGGGTTTCTTGAGGAGGTTCCAAATGGACCCTTACAGGTCTGTAACACAGAGAGTGTACAAATGGAGCCTCAAGGGTCTATTTGGTTCCATTTGTTATGGGTTCTTTTAAATCAAAACCACTGGTTTAAGTGGTTAAAAAAGGCAACGAATAACAACTCACTCCAGTATTAATAGTGTAGTCTAAGGACGCGTTCCTGCTGCTGACAGCTGGACTGCTACAGTGAGGCTATACAGTCAAGTGCTGTTGGCAAGGAAACCTGAGTTTCATTCAGTCTAATCTAAGTCTTCCTGAGTAACAAGAGGACTGAGCCACAGACCCACATGGTGACTATAAATTAATGGAGAGCGGAGCGGATGAATGGAAATGAACGACCACACACACACACACACACACACACACACACACACACACACACACACACACACACACACACACACACACACACACACACACACACACACACACACACCCCCACACACACACACACACACACACACACACACACACACACACACACACACACACACACACACAGGTGGAAAGGTGCCAGCAGGAGTTGCAGCGTTGTGGTCTGACTGGTTGAGACTGGGGGAAGCACAGAGAACGGAGAGACATTGTCAGTTAAACAGGGGTCTCGCCATGGCAACCCCCCCCCCCCATGCACGACTATATTCTGAGATGGCCGAGGGAGCGAGGAGGAAAAGATGGACATTCCACGCACTTGTCCTCCTGTGTTCCCTTCCCTTCACAAAGGAGGAGAAGGAAGGAACCGGGCAGCAGGAGAAAAGAGTCACCACAAAACCCTCCAGTGATGCCGCGCTCGTATTTTTCATGTTAAGTGAAAGAGGACCGAGGAAGCCTTTCGTTGGATGAAGGGGAATTTTCCCCTTCAACTTCGTCCAAGCCAGAACATTCTGGTCAAGAGGAATAATGGAGAAAGGAGAAGAGAACAAAATACTGAACAAACTAGAGAGAGGTTGAAAGGAGAGGAAAAAGAGAGGAAATGAGAAGGAGCTCGCTCCGGTTTTTGAGACAAGAAGAAAGAGAGCAATTATGAACCAGCAGGCGATCCTAAACAGTCTACGATGGCTTTGGAACATCTGAAGAGACAGGCTCTTTGACCCTGAATGGGACATAATCCATGTTAGACACACTACTAAGGAGGACATTTGGTTAATAAGATTCACAAAGGTCCCAGTCAGTTTGGGACATCTTTATTTAAGTGGCCCTCTATTTGAGTCCTGAGGACCCCGTGGTAGTGCTGGTGTTCTATTCTGCTTCACAGTTCATTGTTTCTCAAGATGTGGAGACTCTGACTCAGACTCATTTCAATTTTGCACTCATCAGGTGCCCTGGGTCTAAACGCTTGAACTTGAATTTTGTCGTATGACGAATAACAGATATAGCAGCCCATCTATAAGCTCACAGCGCATCATGATGTGATGTGTTATGAGCTTGTAGATCTGGTATTTCCGCAATATTTTGAAATATATTATCTTCCTAAAATGGTATGCCCAAAATAGCCAAGTTGAAAGCCGTTAAACCCTGTTTAGATTGCTGGAATGAAAACCAGCTATTCTGGGTTTCCAGAACTGGATTGGAGAACCACAGCTCTGTTTAATATGCCAGACTGAGAGGTTTTTTTTTTTTGGTTGTGTACATTCACAAGATCCAAGAGGGATCCAAACATTATATTGCAATAAAATGTTGTATGGAGCAAGAGTTGTGAGCCCTCTGAACTTCTTGCACATCCAGATCCACCCCTTTCTTGGTGGATGTGTGTAACATTTATCGCGCGCGCATGTGCACACACACACACACACACACACACACACACACACACACACACACACACACACAGGTATCCATGGTGACTCATTAGAGCCTGGCGACGGATAGCAGGGTAGTGCTGGCAGCCATGACACCTTAATGACTCAGCTGGGAGAATTTAGCATGACATGGTGCGGAATCCTGGGACAGCGATGAGATGACCTCATTCCTTTGCCTACTGAGCTCAACACCCCCGCCCCCCGTGCGTAAAGAATGAGCCCTATCTTTAGTGAAAGGGATGTGGAGGGCGGGAATGGGGGCACAGGAGAGGAGCCTCATGTCAAAACAACATACTGCATAGTGATAATACACAGTCAATTCTCAGTGCGAATTAAACTCTGAGTGTAAAAATGGTCCATGAAAGGGGTCCCATGCACCAGCTGCAAAATGTCATAGTGAATGCAAATGGAGATTTGACCCTACTGTTAGCATTCTGTATCATCATTCTGTATATTATTTATTTCAAATAGTTAATAAAAAAAAAGGAATCCATCAATTCCCCCCCAAAATATTTTAACCTGGGACTCAAAATGTATTTTTGATGCAGTTGCCGAGCAAGCTAAAAGCTAGAGGATTAGCAGATTCTACCATCCTCAGATCCATTTTGAATCTACACAGTGAATAGCTGTGGATTTCACCAGAATTTGGGGACCAACTTTACCCATTTTACTGAGCCAACATTGGGCTCTGACCCAGCCTTTGAAAAACACCACACTGTAACATTTCCCAACATTCTATGGGTTAGGGCTGGAGTCCAGGCCTCAGCTGTGTGGTTAGATCCAGCCTGCTGAGAGCAGGGGATGTGTCTTCAATTGCAAAACACACAAACGCACCTCCAGTGTAGGCTGCCGTTACAGAGCACTGCCGCAATGAACCAACAGCTGCGCTAGCATTGGCTCCTGTTCAAAACATTTACCTCCGACTCTGACCTCTGACAAAGCTTACTACAAACTTGCCGCTAGTTTTACGTCACTCCTGAATGGCAAAGTTGACTGCTGGGGAGTTGGAACTTGGATATCCACATTTCCACTGCTGCTGCACAAAGAACCGCAGTGGCCAACATGCTGTCACCATAGTGATGAAAACTGGCAACAGGCTGCATTGTACAGGCAAATGTTAATGGATGCATCTAGTGCCTTGGGAGCAAGTGACCAGCCTGACTCTTGAGCAAATGTCATGACACAAAGCCTCCAGGCCACCGACCATATTCACATGGTGGTCATTTTGCTCTTAACTCAGGACCGGAGTTTCCCACCCCTCGAGTATGATATAAGACCAAAATTGCGAATGTGAATATGGTCAATTAAAAATCTGTCCGTCCGTCCGTCCGTCCGTCCGTCCGTCCGTCCGTCCGTCCGTCCGTCCGTCCGTCCGTCCATCCATCCATCCATCCATCCAACAATCCATGTTCAACCGCTTATCTGAAGTAGAGGTAGCACTTCCAGGAGAGAACCTCAGACTTCCCTTTCCCTGGCTACGTTACCCAGCTGTCTTGGGTATCCCAAGGTGTTCCCACCCCAGCGTAATTCCTCCACCAGGTCGTAGATATGCCTGAAAAACATCCCTGTGAAGGCGCCCAGGAGGCATCCTTACTAGATGCCTGAACCACCTCAAATGGATCCTTTCTACGCAAAGAAGCAGCCACTCTACTCCAAGAGTCCCTCACGGATGACTGAGATTCTCACCTAAAGGAAGACGCAAGCCACACTGAACAAACCATTTCTGCCGCTTGTATCCGCGGTCTCATTCTTTCGTTCAATTAAACACTCATAGAGAAACATCTAAGCTTTATAGCTTCCTCAGTAAAGAGCAGGCCAACTAGACACACACACACACACACACACACACACACACACACACACATACTGTACACAGACTGACAGCACTGCTGCTGTAATAAAGCTTACATGTGGTAAAATCTAAGATAAATGCACACTGGCCTTATAGTCAGTGGAAACTAAAGTCTGGAAAACATTCAGGAGAGGCAGAAAGTGGAGAATGTCAGTCAGACCAAATCTGTTCTCCAAAACAGGTTCTTCCACAGCACACACGCACGCACGCACACAAGCACACAAGCACACACACACACACACACACACACACACACACACACACACACACACACACACACACACACACACACACACACACACACACAAAGTTAAAACACTGATACTGATAGGTCTAAATGAAGAGCCTGCTTATCACACAGGATTTCTTTTAACTATGGGAACACTGTTCCCGTGGCAACTGGCAACCAGCAGCCAGGTTTTGCCTTGCATGTCTGCATTGATGTCTGTGAACCAGCAGGCCTCATTTAACTCCTTAGTAGTCATACCCGTGCTGAAAATAACTGATCTAAAAGCTCACAACTTGTGAGTTTGCGTGCTTGTAGTAGATCTGCTATTTTCAGTATTTTCAGTTAAGTATAAATTAGGCATACTAGTCTGTGATGTAGTGATGCAGGGATTTGTGATGTTGTTGTTTTAATGTACTTTAACCCATTAAGACCTTAGGCCGATTCCACAAATCCCTTCTAAATCAGTAGTTCTCACATTTTCAAGATTTTTCAAACATGTTAAAAAATAGCAGATGTACAATCTCGCAGTGCTGCAAGAAGTGACACGCTGTGAGATTGTATATCTACGGTACTATTGTTGAATAGTCAACGCTAAAATCTAAAATTAGAGAGATGCTTTCCCGGTTTTAATGGGTTAACAATGTACTTATTGTTTCTTTTTCTTGTTGCTGTTTTCAGTTCTGCAACCCAACTAAACTAAATTGAATTGATTGAATTAGGGTCCTTCCATCATGCCTTCCCTTAGTTTGTTTTCTTCTATTTGTTCTTCTTGTGTGTTTCTTTGTCTCTCTCTCTCTCTCTCTCTGTCTCTCTCTCTAAAACCCACTGTCGCACGGCCTCGGCTCCAACAAGCCGGCCTCTCACTGTTAATATGCTCAGACAGGGTTGTCAATTAACAAAACAAGATTGTTGGTACAGTTCAAAAGTCCGTCTCCGCAGGTCATCATCCACATGACCCCTTGGCGTGACTGTCTGAGGCAAGAGGGCCACCACTCAGACATAATCAGTGATGTCACTTCCACCATGACCTACTGACCTTTCGCACACTTCTCACGCCTCCTCTGCACACTAATCTCCTGAAATATGCAGCAGAAACCCCACGCCGTCTACCAGCGAGCTAAACTCCCTGCCAGGAGAGACCAAAACACAAGCAAGCACACTCGCACAAAACAATCCCAATAATCTGCCTCAGCCACAATGTTGCTTCGAAAAACCCACAGAAACCCACTGAATACCCTCTGTGATTGATCTCATTTGACAACTATTGGGCAAGCGGCACACGCAATGCTCAACTGCACACTGGAGACAATCATAACATGTCAATTATAATGTCCAGGAAAGCTCAGTAGAGTTCAGCCTAGTTCAGACAAAAGATTTGCGCAGAGACAAAAAACGTTCTAAGCCTGATTTATACTTGGTCGAACGACAATGTCGCACGCCAAAAATAGCCGCTCAACAAGCTCACAACGCGTCGCATTCAGTAGATCGGCTATTTTTGGCGTGCGACACCGCCATATGACGGACCATAAATTAAGCATGAGGACGTCACAGAGACAAACGGCAGCGGTCTGAATGACCCCTTGGCGATGAGCAACTGTGGCCAACGTGAGGAGAATATGCTGATGTTGCGAATGATGATGTCTCACCTTGGAGCATGCAGCGGTATGCTGCCTCAGAGATGGCGTAGATGTGCGGAGGCATCTCGTGCCTCTTCTTGCCTCTATACATCTCGATGATGTTCTCTGAGTAGATGGGCAGGTTCTTGTAAGGGTTGATCACCACGCAGAACAGCCCAGAGTACGTCTGTAGTGGAGACACAAAGCAATATTACTGACTACCAAATACGGGCCAGGCCCAGCACACAACGTCACTAGTACCACCATAATTTGCATCGTTTGTGTAAGGTGTGTATGATTTGTTTTGTAATGCTTTCTATTGCAATATCAGAATATTTTTTCCTGATTATTTTAATTGATGAATTTGTGAAATGGCAATTCATGAAGTGGATTGAAATTTTATTTTGTAGATCTGAGAACATTTCAACAGATTCATGAGAATCCTGCAAATCCACTGTATCATGCAGACATTTTTACAAGCTCACATACTGTATTCTCACTAGCCAGAACTATAAAGTGTACTAATGGAAATGACACAAATGACTGAGCTGGACAGGCCTAGAGGGCTGGTCTTCCATCTAAACAACACAGAATGCAGTAGACATACAGTATACTCAAGTGTAAAGGAGGGCCTCTCCTGGGACAAGCAGTAAAAGTACAGACACAACAGCACAAGCACAATATGTTGAGTTGAAATAACCTACAGTCTACAAGAACGTTAGAAAATCCATCATTATCTAGCCCTGGCTCCAATTACCCCTGTCTGCATTATGTCTGTGCAGCAGGACCTGTCATTACCCACAATTCTGGACCGTATGTCACCGTAGTCAGCATGCAACAAAGAGATAAACAGGAGACTGTTAGGAGAATGGGCCTGTACAATTAATGGCTTATGATTACATATGACTTAGTTTCCACAACTGATAATAATCCAAGAACTCTGCCATATACAAACATTTGATTTCTTTGAGAATGCCAGTCACATTTTAAAATAGTGACGCTGTTGGTATAGCCCATCAGATGCAATCAAATAATTGAATCCCGCAATGATGTCACACCGACATTTCACTGCAAATAAATCTATGAGCTAATGACGAATAAAACTTCTTGAATCTTTAATCAACAATAATAATTGTTGTTTACTAATGCTGACCACATCTCTAGTAAAAAATAACTGGCTCTAACAAAAAGCTGTAAACTCTATAGTAATATAATTAAGGAATTGTACAGTCCCAGTGTCTAACCTGCTGCAGCCAAAGAGCCATGGGCCAATTGCATTTAGTTTCGATCTAAAATGGCATTAAGAAAAGTTAATAAAAAGGAGGATAACGTTGTAAAGAATCACAATGCAGAAAACTGTTTACACAGCAGACGTTCTCCCTGCTTTCGGTCTGATGGTGTTACATTTGGAAGTGTAACCTGCCAGAAGTGTGTGTGTGTGTGTGTGTGTGTGTGCGTGTGCGTGTGCGTGTGCGTGTGCGTGTGCGTGTGTGTGTGTGCGTGTGCGTGCGTGCGTGCGGTATATGAATGCTTCCCAGCTATGCTGTGGGCTGAATCCATCAGGCTGAAAGGCACTGTGGAATGAGAGAGAGGCCCTGGTGGGGCATGGTCTCTCCCTCATTCTACAGATGCTGTAGGGGTTTGGCATTCCCACTGCAGTGGATACAGTAAGGGCTGGTCTCTGCTTACCACCATGACACCATGACATTCATCACTAGTATGTTACATTAAGCACATGAGCCTACACACAGTACACATGCACCCACACATACTGCACACACGCCTCCATCTTGCCACCATAACCACTTACGCCCTATATACTTTGTCATGTATGACAAATAACGAAAATAGCTGATATACAAGCTCTTGATGTGACGCGTTGTGAGCTTGTAGATCTCACAACGCCAGGACTGCAAGGGTGGTGGTCCATGTACGCATGCGTGCAAACACAGACGCACACGCACACGCACACGCACACACACACACACACACACACACACACACACACACACACTAACCTTAACCATAATCAATAATAAGAGACAATCTAACCATGGCCCTTATGAAAAAGCAAGAAAAAATCTGATTGGGGACATCAATTCGATATGCCATCCCCAGTCAACTTTATGTCCAAAATGTGTGAGGCTGTGAGCACCCACAACACACTACCAGAAACGCACACGCACACGCACACACACACACACACACACACACACACACACACACACACACACACACACACACACACACACACACAGTGACTACTATATGTCTTTACACACAGCTGTACATGTTTAGCTTACCAGGAAGATTGATCAAATAAAGGAATGAGGCATAAAATGGAGGGGAAATGAGAAACATGATACAGAGAAACATAAACCATGTAGACTTAACACTAACAGAAAGACGCACGCACGCACACGCACACGCACACAAATTAAGAAGCAGTCAAGCATGTCTGGCAGGGGGCCTGGGGGATTGGAGACTCCAAGGTCAGAGTGACAGCCATGTTTGTTTGTCCACCGTCCCTCTGAGACCCTGCAGCCACTCTCCTCTGAGCAGGACCTGAACAACGCTCCGTTTGGAAATGTAGGAAAACAAGAAAGGAAATTTAAGAGCAAGAACTGTGAATGCCCGTGGCTATTTTTCTAAACTCTGTTGGACATGTGCTACTTTTTTCCGTTTTCTTGGCATTGCCAACTAGTGAAATGAGTGAGAGAGATCCAGACCAAATGGTAGAATACAGCACAAACAAAACGCTGATGGAATTCTGACCACATTTTGGTATGTGGCCTGCATCATTTAGCAGGGCCTGACCGCTGCCAGATTTTTGGGTCCGATGCTAATCCCGATTTTGGAAAGTCCTAGACCACTGATTTGTAAAACAAAAAAAATGAAAAAAGAAAAGAAAAAGAAGAGGGCAAATGTTTGAAAACAATTTGAAAAACTTGATTTAAGTTTCTATAAATAAGCAAACAGATAAATAACTTTTGGATTTTAGAAGTATATATATTAAGCTTCAATATCTTAAATATATGAAACTAACATTTAACTTTCATTATGCAATGAAAAAGCAAACAAAGTAAATATAAAATACACACATAAACTGAACTTCATTTTCTTTCACCAATTAAGCCCTAAATTAAAAAGGCTACCCATAAGCGCACAGTGTGTCGCAAAGCGGTCTGCTAATTTAGGAGAAATGTTTGATTTTTGAAAACCTCTGAAAATGTGTGCCTATAATGACATACTTAAAATATGGACGCCAGGTTTAAAGTGGTATGCGGATATATCAGTCGGCTCTATCATTTACAGGGCCTATTCTATTGTAATATCCAGCTCGCTTTTATGCAGTGGTGGAAAAAGTACTCAAATGTTTTACTTAAGTAAAAGTATCAATACTGCAATGTAGAAGTACTCTGTTACAAGTAAAAGTCCGGAATAAAAACTTTACTTGAGTAAAAGTACAAAGGTATTGGTATCAAAATGTACTTAAAGTACCAAAAGAAAAAGTACAAAAATGTTTGAAAATAGCAGATCTACAAGATCTTGTAGATCTGCTATTTTCAAATAGCCTAGGTATAAAATAGGGCTAAAGTGGTTAATGTATGTTTTATAATGTAATAATTTATATCTGCAAAGTAACTAGTAACTAAAGTTTTCAAATAATTGTAGTGGAGTAAAAGTACAATATTTGCCTCTGAGATGTAGTGGAGTAGAAGTAAAAGTACTGAATTGGGAAAATACTCCAGTAAAGTAAAAATTCCTCAAAAGTGTACTTAAGTACAGTACTTGAGTAAATGTACTTAGTTACTTTACACCACTGTGGCAAGTTGTTTTTACATAAATGTACACATGACGTGTTTGGAATCATGTGTGCACAGAATAATGATGGAGGTTTTCAGTGTAACAGGTTAACTGATGGTTTTAGAGTTTAGACTAGTTTACTTCATAACCTTCCATTTTGTTCTAACTCTTTAATTTAACAACTCATTTTCACAATTTCCACATCTTGGCTAGCCTATATGGTGCAATGATTTGTCCACTGACTAACGTGGACAAAAAAACAACTCCATAAAACTTTTATGGATCAGAGTTCGGCACGCAGGGTACGATACTCGAGGCCTGAACGGCGGTCCCATAGGGCGACCCGTTCAAGGCAGAGTTCCAGTTCCTCCACGACCGATCAGGGTTCGGCACGCAGGAGACGCCGCTCGAGGCCTGAACGACGGTCCCATAGGGCGACCCGTTCAAGGCAGAGCTCATCAGCGACCGATCAGAGTTCGGCACGCAGGGTACGATACTCGAGGCCTGAACGGCGGTCCCATAGGGTGACCCGTTCAAGGCAGAGTTCAAGTTCCTCCACGACCGATCAGGGTTCGGCACGCAGGAGACGACGCTCGAGGCCTGAACGGCGGTCCCAGAGGGTGACGCAGACTCATCACACCCATAAAACTTTTATGGAGTTGTTTTTTTGTCCACGTTAGTCAGTGGACAAATCATTGCACCATATAGGCTAGCCAAGATGTGGAAATTGTGAAAATGAGTTGTTAAATTAAAGAGTTAGAACAAAATGGAAGGTTATGAAGTAAACTAGTCTAAACTCTAAAACCATCAGTTAACCTGTTACACTGAAAACCTCCATCATTATTCTGTGCACACATGATTCCAAACACGTCATGTGTACATTATGTAAAAACAACTTGCCAGGTTTCTCTTTACTGCCATCTTTGCACCCTGGAGCTAAAGTTCATAAAAACGACATCAGACATTCTCTGTCTCTCTAGACCTGCAGTCTATAAAGAATGACTGAGCCTCTGTTTTAAAAGGCTTTAATTGTTTCAAGAGCTCCCTGTTCTGTTACACCCATGGGCCAGCACAGGGCCAGTGAAAGGGCCAAAGAGGGTACAGCCACAATGCACAGATGTGATGTCAAAAAAAGCCACAGTCTCAACACTGCTCCTTTGACCTGCGTCTCTGTGGGTCCCTTCCTTCAAAACAAGTGAGTCCACAACTCTAACCCCTTTAATTAGGTTACCCTTCATCGTTAAAATACACCACTTAGCTTACTGCACACCGGCTCCATCATGAAAATCTGATACAGATATATGAATATTTGCACACCAAGTGCAATGCGATATATTGTCATTCTACAGTACTTGTTCTATCTCTGCTGCTGTTTCCTTTACTAATGCCATTGATGGCTGAATGTCCATTACCAAATGGAGTCACTAAGTTCAAGCAGCAGCAACAATGAGCTTTTGCACTTCATTTGTGATTAAATAAAAAATAAAATATTGAGTAAATCTTATTTTGTTGAAGGTAAGAGAATATGGCCTGCTTTGAATAAAACTGGTTATCTTATATTCAAATATAAATACCAGAAAACTATTTCATACATGACTGCCTGCTTCAGTAGATTGGTCTGTGAAGTATTTATGCATAGCGATGTTGACCATTATCCAATTTCATATCAAGCATGCAATTGTTTTTATTGTATCTGTGCGATGCTATCAATTAAATTAGCACACACACACACACACACACACACACACACACACACACACACACACACACACACACACACACACACACACACACACACACACACACACACACACACACACACACACACACACACACACACACACACACACGAGGAGAGGGTTAGGAAAACCCATAGTGTGACGGAAAGCATCACCAATTTTCTTCTGGGTATAAACTGTAATCTCTAATAGACCTGCCGAAGAAGATCTAAGTACTCTCGGGGGCCTATATATTTTTAAGATAGGGCTGGGCCCATACCATGTAGTGCTTTAAAAACAAGAAGCAAAAATGTTAAGTCGACTCTAAATGAAACAGGGAGCCAATGTAAAGTAGCCAAGACTGGGGTGATATGCTCACGTCTTCTGGTTCTTGTTAGCAGTCTAGCTGCAGAGTTCTGCATTAATTGCAGTCTCTGTAAGGATTTCTTGGGGAGACCAGTAAATAAGGTTACAATAGTCCAGCCGACTTGACATAAAAGCATCAGTAGAACATTTTCTCTATTGCTAATAGAAATCCAAATCCATGTCTGCTTTTGTTACCGAAAAATTTAAAAAAAACTTCAATTGTTTAAGTAACCGACTGTATAGGTATGCCAAGCTAAGATATCTAGTAAGGGAATGCAAAAGAAAACACATCAGATACTAAAATAACATTGACGGATGACATTGGTTGATTTATTGTGGAAATGCCTTGAGAGTCTAAAAGCCTGCATGCAGCTCCTTAGGGTTCATCCTGCAATACTGCAATCACTTAGATCATGAGAAATCTTGTGTGTAAATTTGAAATTTTGGCCAGAGGGTGGCGCTAGAGGAAAGGTCATGGGGTCACTCAAATAGGTACGGTTTATCCTCCATGGTGCATTAATGTACTCAGCAACTTTGATGGCAGTCCACCCATTAGATTTTGGGATATGTTGTGTGCTAGTGGCCTAATGGTGGTGCTGCAGGAAAGGCCATGGAAGGATACCAAAATCAATCTATTTCATATCACTATATGAGGAGCAAGGTGGACAGCAAATTCCATGTCAATCCTGACGGTAGTTTTCGAGATATGTTGTTTGGAGCCAAAGTGATGGACAGACCAAAAGACATCATCATCAATGTCAGTCAGTCTCCCAAGATCAAAGACTGCATAGTAGTAATAATGTCAAGACAGCAGTCAATTACGAAACCGGCACAGAGAGGGGCGCTGTGACATGAGTGACTCAGCAGCTGTAGGTCATCGATGGGGGGCCCCAAGCGAGCAGAGTGTACTGTAGCCATTATGTAACAGCTGAAGTAGGGGCCCTCCGTCAGCCCTCTGACAAAGGCTAGTGTAGTGAGCCAGTGCTGCCTGCCTACTAGACACATGGGAGAAATTGGAGGAGAGAGAGAGAGAGAGAGAGAGAGAGAGAGAGAGAGAGAGAGAGAGAGAGAGAGAGAGAGGGGGGGGGGGTATATCATAATAAAAGAGAGGGAGATAGACACAGGGGGAGAGATAACGGAGGGAAAAGAGAAGGTCCAAGACAGAAATGAGGTCTAGGCCAGAAATCAAGCTGACAGGGCCTCCTGAGGTACAATCCAAGTGAGAAGTGGAGGCGTAAAACTCTGACACCCGCTCAGAAATGCTGCCTGTAAAATACTCCCTACCTGAAGGCTGTGGAGCGATAGAGAGAGAGAGAGAGAGAGAGAGACAGAGAGAGAGAGAGACACTACTGTAACTCTAACCGCACTCTCCATTTTGGTGCAAATGAAAAATTGATTACCTCTTATCTGTAAGCTGGAGCTGCTATAAATACACTAGGTGCCCGTCCTGTTCTGTGACATCCAGTACTGTGGCAGGTGGTGAGGCTGCAGAGGGATGCCTGAGATCACTATAGGTGCAGGTAGAGGCTACAACTGAAAGTTTCCGTATGGTTCTTCTGTAATATAATAATGCTTGACTCCATAATCCTGTGCAAATAGACAGACCCAGAAAAGGTCTCATCTCGAATAGATCTGAAGTAGATCAGATAGTAGTGTATCAACATTAGGCTTACTTGATTATATTTTTTTCCTGTGAGTGGAGCATAAAGCAACAGCAATGACTGATCTGGTTGTATTTGACAGCTTTTAACTGGATATTAATTTCTTACAGGGTAACCTTTTTTTTCTCTCTTTGAAAGTCCCTGAGGACACTGAAACAGCCACTGTGGAAGTCCCAATAACACTCCATCATCAAGTGTGGGCATTCTAAAAGCCCTGCAAAGGTGGAGGGAAATTATTTACCACTGCATCCAGCCACCCAGGCAGCATTGTAGCTGACAGTTGGCAGGCTCAGGTTGAGCCTAATAGGCCTACTCAACAGGGCGAGCCAAACCGCTGTGCCTGGCCCAGTCCAGAAGGGCAGAAGGGGATATTTCCACTGTGAAACCAGATCCAAGGGAGGGGATGCCATGGCCTAGTAACAGCTGAGCAACGTACAGGCAACGGCAGACACAACAGCCGACCCCATCTGCCATCCCTGATCAGTCAGTCAGTGTGTGTGTGTTTAGGTTGCTCTCCACTACATTGGGAGGGAACGACACAGTCAGGGCAGAAGCAGGCTTGTGTTCGATTGAGAGACTAGACCTTGACCATTTCCTTGACAGTGCTCTAGTGATTTAACCACTTAAGCCCTATAAACTTTGTTGTATGATGAATAGCAAAACTAGCAGATCTACAAGCTCACAACGTGACAATGCAAGTCCAAAAGAGGGCGTTATTAATAACAAAACCAATCAACACTTTCAGACCAGGCCTTGAAACGTGACTGATACAGAGATGCCAAGCATTCAATGGCAAAGGGAGTTGTACGTTTATAAGCATGGTGGTACAAACCTGGTTCCGTTCTTTTATGGACTTACAATAACATGGTAATACTTAAACCAAAGTTAAATTGGGAGCATAACCAAACATCAGAGGCATTTAACTGCAGTCCAGAGCAAATGGCAGTAATCTATATTCAACAGGTTTCAGGAGAGTGCAGGGTGCAATGCATATCTGTGTTTGCCAAAACCACGGTCACTGTCAAAGCAAACAGAATTCAAAAAAGTCCAATGATAAAAACCATGGCAACAAGGCAAGTAAAATGTATTGTCCCCTGGAAGCAGAAAGGACTAATGTGTGAATTTATTCACACAAAAATAAAGTGAATTGAAGGACCTGAATGATAACTGAAAAGGAAATTATAAATGAAACGCAATGTCTCTTTGACAGGAAAGTAACGAGTCCCTCATTTGTTAGCTTTGTTTTTTAAGTTGTTTAACCTGTTATCCAAACAGGCTGACAGCAACTCTGCTCAAGCCAACACAAAATGAGACAGGACTAGTTTCATTTGATTGAATTCAATGTTCAATACTCCTAACGACCTATGAGGGAAGGTAAATGTAATTTCCAGGAGAAGAAGAAATGTGGAATAAATATGAAGGGGGTAAAAGAGAGAGAAAGAGATGATGAGTAAGTATATGTCATTATTGTCCAGAGTCCAGGAAAGAGGAGAAAGAAAGAAGGACAGTGGGGAAGAACAAGAGCTGTCGGCAAAAACAGGACAGACACACAGCAGCAGCAATGGGGCAGTGGGCGATGAGAGAAAGGCAGACGGACAGACGTTTTTTCGCCATACAAGAATGCTGAGGCTTTCTGACAGCTGAGGCTTATCTAACGATACAAAGGCCTGCTTGTAGCCGTGCTAGCATAGTGCAGCCTAGCATGTAGCACTGCAGTTATCTGGCGGTGACTCACTCGCTCCAAGAGATAGCAAGCGGCTACAATGAATGAGTTGGTACAACTGGCTGACATGACTTCACATAGATGGAGCCGTCAGATGGGCAAGGAGCCACAGACATAGCCACACATAGGCCAGAGGCTTAAATGGTCATTGAGAACCTAAAGCCTCATTTATACTTTGTCAAATAACAGATTTTTGGTGAGTCCAGAGATTCCATTGTGTGACAAAGTATAAGTTAGGCTTAAAGGTTAGAGTAGCAGACTCCCGCCGGGGACGCTATGGGCGTGTTCTCTCCTCCGCGTCATCAGTACCCATACCCTAGGTGGGGTTGGCGAAAGGGCCTTTCTGTGTGGAGTTTGCATGTTCTCCCTGTGTCCCCTAGGGTAGGTACTCTCACAAAAAACATGCAGTAATCCTGGTCTCTATACTGCCTCCCCCTGGTCAGCCGGGACGCCTGATGGAGGGGAAAGGAACTGTTTGGAATAACGTGTTCCTTCCACACGCTACGTCCTACTGGGGAAACTCCCCCCTGTCAGGTGATAAGAAGCGGTCTGCTAATTCGAAGCATGAGGTCAGTACGGGGCTCTCCCCAGGCTGGCAGAGGGAGAGTAGCACCCAGGATTACAAGCTGAGGCATTGGCACTGGGTGAAAAATAGGGGTTACAAAAATCGTGGGATAAAAAAATAAAAGAAAATGATGGCACTCCAACGCTCACTATTGCAAGACACTTGTAATATTTTCACAAATCTTTAGGGCTTGATATCAAGTTACTATTAATACAGAAGAAATTGATTCACTAAGATTCCATGGCTCTGTGACAAAGAGGAGGTGATTGTATTTGGCCTCCTTTTTCAATTGCATTACATCTATGAAAATTGCAGGATATATGATTTGTACACGTAGAACCTATCCAAAACCAGGTGTTTGCTCTAAACATTTTTCAGGCAGATTTTTACCCAAAATGTTACTAGTTTGGACCTGTATATTTCATGCAAGCATTACATGAAACAGAGCTCCAGGGAGTGCACAGTTTCACACCAATCTTTCCAACAGTGCTGGAGATTAGTTGTTCACAGACAGACAGAAAGACGGACGCACACACGGACGGACGGACGGGTCCGAAAACATAGTCTCGGCCACACCTTCGGCCTGGCAGAGACATTAAATAACTAACAGAAGCAGACCCTCTTATTATTGAATGTATAAATATCAGAGTATGTTGGAAACTTCAGATTTGAAACTTGTCTTATGAAGTTCGTAGCTTGTTGATTGCAAGTGAATGGGGAGATAAAATCCAAACACCGACTCTTTGTCACAGAGGCAAAGAATCTTGGTGAATCAATTTCTACAGTATATGCATTAATTAACCCCTAACTGCTCCCTGGGCACTGTATTAATAGTGCCCACTGCTCCTACTTAGAACGGGTAAATGCAGAGGACACACGCCATGTATGTATGTGCAAATATATATATATAGTGACGAATAATACCCCAACAACAACTAATACATTGGTAACTTGATATCATGCCCTAATATATTCAAAGTTGTAAATATAATCACTTTAACTCAATTTATCCAGCAGCAGGTGCTTCTGCGTTGGCCAATATGACTCTGCAGATCCTGGCTATAAAAGTTGTATGGTGCTGCAGGCCATTGGTTCTCAAAATGTGTTAATATAACATCAAAATCACCACTTTAAACCCTATATACAGTGGCTATTTGAAAATAGCCCATCTACAAGCTCACATTACGTCGCAAATACATATTCATTTGGGGGTCCTTCACATGAAGAAGTTTGAGAACCACTGCTGTAGACAGTGCTGAAAAAGAGCATGCTTGGTCAGCCAAATCCCTGAATAAATCAAGGTTATAAAAATAATTAGCACAGAGGCCACAGTGGGGATGAATACATCACTACCTCTGATAAACAGGCTGTATTTTATTCAAAGGTTTTTAGTCTATAGTGTACCTTAAGAGAGACACCCAGTGTCATGACATGACTTGGATGGGCTAAGCTGAACTGGTCAGATCCATGTAGGTGAGTGTGGATCATAGTGGATTTCTTCCTCTAGTGCTGGCAAAGCACCACAGACACATGTTTTCAATTTCTCTGTCCAGAAGGGGGAAAGTAATGAGCTCCAAATCCAATTTTGAAGCATCAAGGGGGGAAAAAAAGAAAAGGAAAAAAACATAACATAACGTGACACCACAATATGAGAGTGGAAAATTAGTAACTACGAGGCCAACATCCATGGTGCTAAGATGGTAAGCCTTTTATTTCCTAACCTTAAACTGTTTCTCAAATTGTTTCTCAGATTTACTTTTAGACTCCCTTTGACTGAAATGACCTAGGCCAAGAGAGGATACATCTTACAGCCAATGGTGATCTTCCATCATGTCTTTGTCTTAAAGGAGGATAAATCAAAAGTGACACAATTCCGCCAGCATCCCTGCACCACAGTCTCTCAGGTGATAACCGACCCACATTCTATTCCTGGAATGCATGTCTCTAAATGGGTCAAGATCACAAGTAGGACAAAGCTAAGGAGCCCCATCTGTAGTCAAATAGGATTATAACGCAGAGTCAACCATAGTCAACCATAAACCCAAGTCACGACTCACGATAAATCCAGACAGAAAGCATCAGAATTTCCAAACTACAGTACATTAAGAAAACTCAAGCTTTGTCTGGGATTTTAGACAAGGTGACAAAACGTTTCACTCTTTCTTAACAGCTTGGGTCCAACGTGTTCAGGTTTACACACAGAGGGACCCCCGTAGAGATGTGAAAGGCCTAGAGTTGGTTCACCCATCTCTGGGATCAAACAAGGCCTGCTGGCAGGAGGTGATTGGAGCAGGACAAACAAACTGGAGCCGGTAGTGTTTATGGAAGAGGCCTGAGCCTGGCTGAGGTGAGAGGGACGCCAGAGGCACTGGGCAGAGAGGACCCAGTGGAGATGAATGTCTGGTAATGGTTAGAAGACTGGAGTGATCTGTCACTCACTCAGTGTGTTGTGGAGTCACTCAGTGTTCATTCAGATATCACTACAGCCTTTTCCCTAACATGAGGGTCCCCACAGGTTAACCACAGGTCTCACATTTGATGTAAGAAGATCAAGATAAAACACACAGAAGACTCAAGATACAGTTAAAAACTAAAACGTTTTTTTTAATATTGTATCTATCTTGTCTGTATTTTGTCTTAGTGTAATGTTTTTGTCTTTCTTAGTATTTTGCTACTTTGCTACACTGTACCACTGTATTGAGAAGAAGAAGACCAATCTTACCATTTTTATGTGGATGATATCCAATTGTATCATTCTTTTAACACTGACAACCCTGCTGATTTTAATTTTAATGTATTACAGGAGTGTATGTCAGCCATTAAGGCCTGGATGTCAAACAACTTCCTCCAGCTAAACAAGGCTAAAACTGAGGTGCTTATTGTTGCCCCTGACAGCATTGTTCCTAAGGTGGTTGATTGTATTGGGTCCCTCAAAGCTAATGTGCGCTCTAATCTCAGAAACCTTGGCGTTCATTTTGATCAGTCCATGCACCTTGTCACACACATCAAATCAGTAACCCGTACATGTTTCTTCCACCTTAGGAACATTGCAAAACTTAGGTCAATTGTCTCATACCCGTTAGAGATGATCATCCATGCCTTTGTCTCCTCACGCTTGGACTATTGCAATACACTTTTCACCTGCCTCAGTAAAACAACCATGGACCGCCTCCAACTAATTCAAAATGCTGCTGCCAGATTGTTAACCAGGTCCAGCAAAAGGTGCCACATCACTCCAGTCCTGGCCTCTTTGCACTGGCTTCCTGTTAATACAATGTATGGGCACACATTATGTGCCCAGCAGGTCCTTAAGGTCTGCTGAACACGGTCTGTTAGAAGTTCCCCATACTAAACTAAAAACAAAAGGTGACAAAGCCTCCCAAACTTTGGAATGCTCATCCACAGGTCTTGAGAGCTGCAGCCTCTGTGGACATTTTTAAGGACAACCTTAAAACGCTACTATTTGAACAAGCGTTTGCAGATGTTACATGATTGTATTTCCATGCTTGTTGTGTGAATTGTACAGGCTTTTTTCTTCTTTAATACCTTGTTTTGTTTTTAATCTCACTGTATGTAAAGCAATTTGTGAGATCTCTCTGTGAGAAATGCTATATAAATAAAATGAACCTACTTACTTACTATACTGTATGTGTATATTATACAATATACGGATAAACCAATATAACCAGAGGATATTTTGGGTTCTTACTCCCATCCTGAGTGGATGTTTTTGCTATTATTGGTACCTTAAAAAACAGAGAGCCACCAAATGACTCCAAATCTAATTACTCACGTAGATGAGCCCAGAGTAGTACCGGTCCTTCAGGTTGTGGAGCACGGACGCCTCATTAAGGCATGTGAGCTCTGCCATGTCCTCCACCTTGCTGAACTTGGGAGGGTTCATCTTCTGGATGTCATCTTTGTTGACCACAGCCTTCTTCCCATTCTCCGCCAGCTCCACCGAGACCTCCTCTCCGCGCTCCTCCTTGATGCTGGCCGCTTCAAAGCCATGCCGCTCGGAGGGGATCCATACCAGCTTCTTGGCGGTCCAGTCAGCCTGCGAGGCTGGGTTGTAGACCACAGCCCGGTCCACAAACAGGTACCGCTCTGGGTCCTCCTGCCCACTCCGATGAGACATCTTTACTGGGGGTTACCAGAGCAACGATGCCGCCTGCATGGGGCAGATAGGACAAATATAGCGTAAGAGTTTATATGACTTATTAGTTATTGCTTTGCTTGAGTTAAATAATTTTTGACAAAATAACAAAGGTGCTTGTTTAAACAGTTTTAATGACAGTTATATGACTTGATCAAATGATCAAGTTATCAGTTAAATTAGTGGTTCTCAAACTTGTTCATGTCAATGGCCCCTCAAACATTGAATGTATATTTAGGTTAAAGTGTTATAAATTATTTTTGATGCTATATTAACTCATTTGGCTGGGGACCCCTTATGGAACCCCCTCAAGGACCCCTGAGGGTCCCCAGACCCCACTTTGAGAACCACTGAGTTAGATCATGTATTCCAAAATGGTAACATTAGTCTATGGGCTATTTCTCCCAAGAAGAAAATCGAAGACAGGATGAAAAACATTTGACTAATCTTATCATACACAAAACTACCAGTATTTAGAATAAGTACACATATTCTATAGTCTAGACTCTATGTAGAAGCCTATATTACCACCAAACAGAGTATGATTTGTATGGGTATGTGACATGTGTGCCATTGTTGAAAAGTAAAAGCAAAGAATTTCTGTTGATCAACCCTCAAAAAACAAATGATCCTGGACTAGAGTGATTGAATAAATGATCTCTAAACATTAATGCGCATAGTGCGTATACAACAACACTGAGAACCCCTGCGCACTAGCCAATACATAACGGACGTATCAACGGCTGTGAATGGCTCGAAATTCAAGACCCAGTCGCAACACTTCGGAGTGGGCTACTATTTGTACATATCCGCAAAGCAAAATGACATTGTCCAGGTCATATCTCTGAATTAAATGATGTATGTATATCTACTGAATATCATACTGAATCACATGACACTGCATTGGCGAGAACCCAAAACAAGCGCAATGAATGGGTTGGCTGGTTTAGCAGCCAGCGAACACTTCCAACACAAGACAAGACAAGACGAGACAAACTTGCTCCAAAAGTCGTGTTTGCGGTTGCGATATTGACTCAAATAAATGACCCGTAGTGATAAATATATGTACTAAAAATATTCTAATTCAACTCGTCATTAGAAACGTTAATTATAATAAGCCACATGAGTACCCAAAGTTTTCAAGTGACCTCCAGATCCATCCCTTCCCAGTGGTCAGTGGATTCATTCTAGCAGACTGTGGGTGAACATGCTGCTCATTCATTCATTCATTCATTCATTCATTCATTCATTCATCAACTCACCTGGTTTGCTCGGGGAAGAAACGATGGGCGAATCAATGGTCACGTCAAGTATTCCGATCGACCCCCCAAAGCAGGCTTTGTACAACTGGCTGCTGCTCCACAGTGTTAAATGCAGGCATGTATTGGGGCTTTGGTATGCACCAACGACACAGTCACAGCCCCTACATTGGGGCCCCTCCTAAACCGTGCAGACTTGGCTAGTGTTGCCAGGTTTTGAGAGAGAAACAAAGCAAGCAGGTCTATGAAAACAAGCCAAACACATGAGACCTTCAACCTATATCTATGCATCGGCTATTCAACGTAGATCGGCTATTTAAAAAAAATATATGGAAGAAAAATGTGAATTAAAAAACAACAACACTTTAACAACACAAATCTTGTATGGGGTGGTGTAAAATGTTTTCAGATGGGGGGGTTTCTTGGATAATAACATATTAGCCTACTTTGGGGGTGCTTGACATGAAAATATTTTAGAGCCACAGGTTTAAGCTTAAGCAACATTAGGAAGCTAGCCCAAAATACGCAATTACTTTAAAAACAAGCCCAAAAAAACACAACCACCAATATTTACAAGCGACTTTACAGGGGGAAAAAAGTCGCTTATAATAAGGGGACATGGCAACACTGCATTGGGCCCCCACCTAAACCGTACTTGACCACTGTTGCTCCCGCCTACGACAGTATGCATTGCAGACACAGGACATTGTTGATCAAATAAAAAAGATGCATTTATCAGATCGTATCGCTCTGTGATTATTGCACAAATGTAGGCTACAGCGTGAAAGCTGACATACGTTTTCAAATACTTACATCTGCAAATATTAAGAATTACCCAAACGCACCATGCAGGGACTTATGTGCCTGACTTATCTATTTAAAAAATATCTACGCATTGCAGACCAGACACGCACTAGATGCGACTGCGAGACAATTGCTGCGGTGACGGTCTCTCTCTTCCCCTCTCGTCTCGACACTATTGGATGGAATCCAATCAGACACTATTGGATGGAATGTGGGGGATCATGTGGGGACCCCAGGGGGGGGGGTCAAATGACAGTAAAGTGACATTTTAAGGACTTTTAAGACCTTTAAAAAAAGACCATTCCTGCATCAAAAGTAATCAAACTATACTATAAAAACTGGTCAAATATTGGCCAAATTGTCAATAGGAGGCAAAATTGTGAAAATAGCCGATCTACAATCTCACAATGCCTTGCAATCTACTATTTTAACAATATTCATCTGTGGAACAGTCAATCTAAATGTAATGCCTCAAATCCTACAATTCCAAGTGCTTGTCAGGGTGGGTCACCATTTCAAATATGATTATTTAGATGATTAATTCATAAGTAAACTAAATGCAATTCAATTAAAAGCAGAGGCACATAAATATGCTAACATTTCGAAGTATTCTCTAGCTAGCAGGTATTTCAGACTGCACTGTTGTAAACGCAAACATCTCCCTCTTGTGTCTGAAAGTGACATTGCATCATGCCATGCTTAGTGGCTCATCCAACAAAAAAACACTACACAAGCTTTGGTTTTATAGCGACCTTTTTATTATTACAAACGAATATATGTCAGTGGGGGCAGGTGGGTTGGTTGCATAAAGTCCCAGTGGCCTACCATGCGTTTTTAAGGCTAGCCTACTTTCACCATTTTTTTGCTCAGTTGCTTTTCACCACTTACTTGTAAACCACACCGTTATATTGTTGTTTTTATTAATAAAATAAAATAAAAACATATTGGACACATTACACACAGTATATACCATGGGATGTAACAGTGCTCCTTAATCTTTTGTGGTGCTCTGGTGCTACTACATTCTTTAAGTGGGAGCACCGGTGCTACCAAGTAAAGGTTAATTTCGAACCCTGACTGAGTGTGCTTGTTTTTGTTTCTGCTTTTAGTGTTATGCATGAACACACAAAGATTGCATTCATTTTAAGTGTTAAGTGAAAGAACTAGTGAATTTCTTTTGCGACTGAACTTAGTTCAAAATCTCATCTCATCTGAACTGAGATGGCTCTTGTGAAGTGTGAACTTGCACAACACTGCTACTTGAAGCTTAAAATCTCCCTTGGCCAAGAAACATTAGATGTTTGGTTTCCCATGCAAAAGGTGCAGGTTTGAATCAATGTGGTTACATTGGGGGCAAATAAAAAAATATACACTTTTCATCTGTATGTGATGTTAGATGTAATGTAAGTGAAAAAAAAAAGAACTGCTTGAACTGCAGAACTTGAACTGATTGGTTCATCCAGGCCTCCATCCTGTTGTTCTTACTGCTTTTTCTTTTGCATTTGCAGTCTTTCTCTCAGCCAGCCGTGGATGATCGTCCAGGTGAAATGATGAAAATCAGTTTGGCAGTTATTAGGCTGAACACACCTTTCACGTTTCTGATACGTTTTGAAACGTTGAAAATGACCTGAAACTATTTCTGTTACTTAAGACAATACTGTGCACATAGGTAATGAAACAGTGGTGGCGGTTGTTGTTCTTCACTTACCAAACCGCAAATCATACGTCTCTCAGCAAAATACCATTTCAACCACTTAAACCAAATACGTCTCATTGACAGGGATAAGGACTCTCACCTTATGTAGGGAAAGATTAAGGCGAACCTTTCTCCTAAGACGTTATCAGACATATTCTTTTGCTCAGGCAGCGTATCGATCTGAAACCACCGGGCGTCCTCATCAAACATCAACAAAAGATCATGATGATGATGGGGAACCACTCAAGGTTCTACAAGAGGAAAAACACCAACACAATGAATGATGGGTATGTACCACGATCTCATATTTATGGAACCGTAATACGGTGTTGTTAACGTCGAAACGTCCCGCTCTGTCATGTACGATGAAGAGGCAGCATTTTCGACCCTCCAAGTTGAATTCCTTGTCGCAGTGTATATCCGGATCGATAAGACCGTGGATGTCCATCCCAGTCTCCTCCCCAACCTGTTAAGTGCATGGTCAAAGTCACAGAGAAATGGTTGTTGTCGGGCAGCAATGGGGTACCACTTTGCTTCCTACAAGAGAAAAACATCAACACAATGAATGTTGAGAACCACTCAATGTTCTACAAGAGGATGATGATGAATGATGGGAAGACGTGGGTATGTACCTCGATCTCAGTTGAAGGGCACGTGAATACGTATCCGGATAAAGGGTTGTACTTTCCATATGTGTCATATGCGAGGTACAAGGAACATTTTCGGTCACCAGGATTCTCTGGTCGGGTTATGATCTTTTGCGGGAAGTTCGCATTTGCTTGCACCCCCACAAGCAAAGATGTCCATGTGTCTCTTCATTAACCTGGCATAAAAGTCACAGAGAAACTTTTTGTGTTTTTTTGTAAACTAATGTCCTACTTAATCATACTACAGCGTCACACAAAAACAGTTTTGAGCTTGTAGATCTGCTACTTTTGAATTTGAATCTTGAAAAGTAACTGTTTTGGACATATGAGGTTTTGCCCCGATAGACAGACGAAATGGAATTCAGTTGAGTTATACACACATGTGTGTAACCTCTTTAACCATTATTTTATACTTTGGCTATTCAAGATATACAAGGCTCATAGTGCATCACTTTGCATCAACTAAATAAGACTCGTGCACATCTTGTTGGACCCCGAGGAAGCAGAAGCGAAACGCGGTGTGCAAACAAATAAAAAAGCAAAATCAGTCCTGAGGAGTGTGCGGTCCCTCCTTTTGAAGGTTTTCTTTGTTTAGCTTTATTTATATATATATATATATATATATATATATATATATATATATATATATGGGGTCCATGAAAAAAGAATATTGAGATGGGGATCCGCGGCCAAATACATATAATTTTGGGGGTCCTTGACATGAAAAAGTCTGATATAGCAACATACGTTTTTCAGAAAACTGTTAGGATTTAGAAGACATATGTAGAATCGGCCTCAGATCTTACTGGGTTAATAGAGGAGTGTTTACAGTTTAGGCATTTAGCAGACGCTCTTAATACAGAGCGATTTACAGTAAGCATGGACACAAGATAATACATCATATTACATCAGATGCATAGACATAGTAATCTAATAATAAAGTAATACATAAGTAAACCAACAATCTAATAATAACTGATACATATGTAAACCAATAACCTATCATCAGCCTACATTTGAAACTATACACACTATAGGATGCCAGGTCAACAATGATCTGGCATCTGTCTACATAACATGCTATCTAAGTTACATTTTAGCCTTTGCATTATCCTGCAAGGTCGTCAAGGCTAGGGAAAGTACTACGGGCTGAAGGTGGAGTCTGAAGAGGTGAGTCTTCAGATTAAGGCAGAAGATTGGGAGAGTCTGCAGTTCTAATTGCTATGGGGAGTTCCATAGTTTGGGAGCCAGAAGGGAGAAGAGTCTAGGACGTGTGGAGCGTTGTCCCGGATGTTTTAGCAAAGGTTCTGACAGCTTCCCTGTGTTAGCTGATCTGAGAGAGCGGGAGGGGTTGTAGGGTTGGATCAGGCTTTGAAGATACGGAGGTGCCATACCATTGGTTGCTTTGTAGGCCAACATCAGTGTTTTGTACTCTGTGCGGGCAGTAACTGGGAGCCAATGGAGGGAGCGGAGAAGGGGGGTGACATGTGAAAATGTTGGCTGGTTGAAGACCAAGCGTGTCTGCATGCAGCTGCATTCTGTTTGACTCACCTCTCGCATGCCGCATTTCTCAGGTGTCTCATTAATCTCCTTCTTTCCCTTAGGGAATGACCACCCGTTCCTCTTGTTCTTCACCAGCACACACTAAAATAGAGTGAATGGAGTGACATCATAGTTAGTAGGAGTGACAATTAGATTACTATTTTTATGCATCTGATGTATTATGTGTATTATGATGTATTATGATGTATTATCTTGTGTCCTGGCTTACTGTAAATCGCTCTGGATTAAGAGCGTCTGCTAAATGCCTAAACTGTAAACTGTAAACATGTTTTGTTTAGGTTTCCATTATAACTAGAACAAACTAAATTGGCCATTTGGGTGGAAATGGTTCATTAGGTTCCATTTGTACACTCTCAAGAGTTACAGACCCGTACAGGTCATAACTATCAATCATTTAGCTGAGAACCCCTGGGGGTCCCATTGACACCACATTGAGAGCTGACCCGCAGGGGGGTTTCCATGTTCCCTGAAACCTTTATTCTGAAGGGCTTCCTGCCCAAAGCCAGGTCTCAGAGACATTTAATTTGATGGTTTCCTGCCCAAACTTGAGTCACAGAGAATTGGCTCTGATTAGAAGGAATAACATTCACCTGTGGGGCTGACAACATTAGGAAATAAAGCAGCCGTGTTGGTTGTACAGAAGCAGATACTGCCTCACGATGGGACAAGCCTGAAAGCAGAAGGAAAATGTGTTTGACATCACATGGGAAGTCTTAAGGAAGGACGGACGAACGGCCAAAACCTTGGAACAAACTGAGCAACGCACATGCCACTTAGCACCTAGCTGGAAGGGGAAAAAGGTGATCATTTTATTGTTTGTCATCTTGTACTGTCACTGTTGAGGGATATTTGTTTTATTGTTATCGGTGATCTTATTGTTGGATGTTAATGTATTCTAATAAGGTGATTTATGTATTATTGTTGATCTAATAATATAATGTATGGGTTTAATGTGAAATGTTATGGTGCAATTTGGTTTATGGAATTATTGTGTATTAATGTGATCATTGATTATGCATTCTATTTGCTTATTTTCTCAGTTTCTACGTTGAGTACGGTACCGAAATACAATTATGAAACTCATCAGTCAAGTCTCCAAACCTTACTGTCCAGCTGGGTCCGCTACAGAGAGCCAGTGCTGTAAATAATGCAATTACTCACTTGCTCCAGTTTTTGATCCAGGATCATGGCGCCGAAGGTTGGGAGTTTAATGTGAATTTTCTTCCACTCCCAGTTGCGAGGCAAAGCAAGGCAAGGCAAAGCAAGGCAAGGCAAAGCAAGGCAAGGCAAGGCAAAGCAAAGCAAAGCAAAGACGTCCACATTGTATCTTGTATTAGTATTTATAAGTTGAAGCACATCTGTTATCATGAACAGACGTGTGCCAAGAAGGAGTATATTGCTGTCAAGGAGAACACAAGTAGCAATACTGGACAACAAGGACAATGGAAGAGGGCAGATCACAACCAGTGGTGAACAACTGCCTTTGATGGAGTTACTTTTCAATTTTTTTCATCATAGTTCTAGTCAACGAAATTAACACTGGTGACAACCCTCCTCACTCACTCACTCACTCTCTCATTCATATGGAAGGATATCAGCTTTTCCGAAGTCAACTAGCTCATCACACTCAGGAAGTGTCCTCCTCAGTGGCCTCATTTTGTCAATGTAATACCAGTGGGCTTCCTGGATCTTGTCACCGAGGTGATAGAAGTTGAACTCCTCTCCAGCAGGAACCCTCTTGTCCAAGGGTTTCTCATCCATGCGCCTGCATTACATCCAGTATTTTATCAATACTGAATATTTTTAAATGAAATATTTTCTAACTTTTTTTGAGTGGTGCTAGCCACGCCAAGGACTGACTTTGTGTGTGGGTCTGTCCGATTATTGAGCACGCGGCCCCAACAGCTGCGGCTGATTGCAACACAAAGATGCAACCAGTTACACTAATTATACACAAACAGGAGTGCAACACACACACACACACACACACACACACACACACACACTTTTGAGTAAAAACAGTTAAATATGAGTAGAAATATTGTAAAGTTCCTAAACTGAGTAAAAATACTTAAAATGAGTAAAAATACTTAATATGTTAAAATGAGTAAAAACACGTAAAAGTTAATAAAACATTTTTAAGTACTTAAAAGAGGTGGTGCCATGGTTTTGCAATTTTTTCTGTTTTTCATGTGTCTGAGGTTGATAGAACTTCATTAAGCCCCCCTGGTGGTGTTTTTATGGTGTTTTATGTCTTCTCTGACTATTTTGAGTTTCTTCCTGGAGGCTGAAACCCTGACGGTCAAACGTGCCAATAGAAAAACAGCCATTTAATGACACAGTAAAAATGGGAATCACTGAAAATCACGGCACCCCCCGTGATTTTCAGTGATTTCCACCCCCCCCCCCCCCCCCCCCCTAAACCATAATAATCGGGTATTATGGTTATACTAGGAGGAAGATTTTTTTTCAAAAAAGTGTACAGAAAGTGTTAAAATTGTGTTTTTATGTGGGTACACCTCCAGTTCATTAAGTATACCTGGTTCTCACCTTAGCATCTCCTCCACCACCTTAGCACCACCCACCTGTCCTAGTCCCTCCTCCTCCTCATGCCCACACCTGTTGTGTTAGGATAATGAGGGGGAGGGTATATATATATTTTTGTCTATCTAACCGTTTCTGTCATTCTTTGAGGAGGTGTTTTCTACTGTTGCAATATAGCCATTTGCCAATTGCCATTATACAACAGGTAGTTCCGACCAAGCAATCTGATTGGTTGAAATAGCTTTCTAGCCGTGATTCAAACCAGCATCATATCACGGGCCTAATCACATTAAATAAATCACTCCGCACTGCAGTCCGCACCTGATTAGACCATATATGACACAGCTGTGCTGTGAAGTCACGCTGTGACTATGAATACATTTGGATGTGTTTTGTTGGTAACTGTTGTATAATCGCAATATTACACTCGAGGGTGTGCTTTACCTTACATTATTGTCACTTCTGTTCATCACAGGCGTGACAATAATGACGGTAAAGCACACCCTCTCGTGTAATATTGCTTAATTCTTTCCCCCCTTCCCATTCTCTCTTCCTCCCAGTTATAGCTGATTTATTTGTTTTACACATTTTTTACTTTGCATTTGATTACATTACATTTCACTACAAAAAATCTGTTTCATTCTTCCTTTATTTTGCATTTATTTGTTAATTATTCTCTTTTCTTTTCTCTTGACTAATTTTGTGATTTTAATACCGCTTTTCATGCCAATGTATTGTACTAAAATGTCCTTGCATTTTCGGTCAATTAGTAATTGGATTGGATAGTATGTGTATTTGTTTCATTGGGTATTGAGTACTAGTGTCTGTGGTGTCTTATTGTAGTTTGTTATGTGTACCTTTTTCTTGAAAAAAATCAATGAAAATATTTGAATAATAATAGATGTGTCTATCTAAGATGTGTTTCTGTGAATTTTCCTTGTGTGAATATCATAACATTAATTATGATAATACTCTGATATTATAAAGTTCCTAGAGGCCTGAATTGGCGACATTTGATTTGCACGACAATCACTCACTTCATGTTTTTTACAGTATCAAACCCATAAAATCTAAAAATTAAACTCCAAAGAACAAAACTACAACTTTGTGTTCATTGACCTTGGCATTGGCCTGGAGTTAATGAAGACAACATTAAATTGGCTATGAAAGGCTGTGTAAAGGATGGTTATCTGGTACAACGACGATCGCACACCCTAATATGTGATCATTAATGCACATTATTTCAAACCATATTTAATGACAAATGAGGTCATAATCTTTACCATAATAAAAAAAATACATTTTTGTTCAGTTCAATCTTGATACACCGTTGTCAAATGACAATCCTCTCTACTACAACCTTCGCCCCGAAACCGAGAACAAAATTCATGTTCTGGTTTTTGTCATTCCTGCGGATAAACTGACCATTTTATCCAAGAAGTCACAGACAAGGTAACCTGACTCTGCCAGATGGAAGAACAGCAGCACTCCTATTTGAAGAGTCTTTGAGATGCACGGTCCAGAGAAACATTTCTAATCGATAAAAATAGTTCAAACAGGCTTAATCAATTGTTGCTCTGTAAACTAACTAGAGTATAAAATACTACTCAAAGTGACTGGTTGTCCGAGTCTAGGACCCGCCGCAGTGGTGACCGGTCAGAACTTAACCTAGATGTTGAACCCTGATGATTAAGAAGAGTGGATCGGAGGATCCCTGTATAATGCAGAGATATCTGGGTTGTAAGGCCAACTATCCTGACTCGTACGGAAGGCGCTGGAGTATCTCCGGGTGAGAGCTGGTCAAGAGACTTGAAGGTTGGATGTGAATATAGTATCGAGAAGTCGTGTCACAGAGATAACCGAGGAGTGGAGAAAATACTGCTTGCATCTGAACTCAGTGTGATGGCCACCCTTTAACAGATACAGTAGTGCTTGGCTGGATGCTCGTAGCTATATCCATATATGGAGTTTTACATTGGCATGTCAGCTCTAGATATCTCTGCCGGCTCCATATATGGAGCTCTATAGACCAACCTGGAGTTTGTGACGTCAGACTTGGATAGTTTGGGTTTGGAAAGAAGCAACCAGGTCTATGAAAACAAGGCCACATGAGACCTTCACATATTTGAAAATAGCCAATCTACAAGCTCACAATGCGTCATGAGCTTGTAGATCTGCTATTTTGCCCCCCAAAATTTGAAAAAACATTTGTGAAAAATGTTGATTTAAAAAATAACATTTTAACAACACCAATATTGTATGGTATAAAATGTTTTCAGATGGGGGGGGGGGTTATGGATAATTACATAAGGACTTTGAGGGTCCTTGACATGAAAATATTTTAGAGCCACTGGTTTAAACAAAATTAGGAAGCAAGCCCAAAAGGAGCAACTACACTTTAGAAACAAGCTTAAAAAAAACACAACCCTGTAACTGTGCTGTTTTAATTTTTTTGCCTAATAAATATTCAATCAATCAAAAACCCACGCCTACCAATATTACAAGCCCAAAGTCGCTTATAATAAGCGAACATGGCAACACTGCATTGGGCCTCTCCTAAACCGTGCAGACTTGACCACTGTTGCTCCCGCCTACGACAGGGCATGCAGACATAGGACATTGATAAAATAAAATAAAAAAGATCGTATCGGTCTGTGATTATGGCACAAATGTAGGCTACAGCGTGAAAGCTGACGTAATATGTCATGTACATCTGCAAATATTAAGAATTACCCAAACCGTTTGCACCAGGGTTAGGGTTAGACTTATCTATTTAAAAAATATCTACGCATTGCAGACACAGACAAACAGATACGACTGCAAGACAATTGCTGCGGTCTCTCTTCCCCTCTCAACCCTATTTGGATAGGTATTGTGAGCTTGTAGATCTGCTATTTTTACAATATTTATCTGTGGAACAGTCAAACTAAATGTAATGCCTCAACTCCTACAATTCAAGTACTTGTCAGGGTGGGGGGTCACCATTTCAAATATGATTATTTTGGGGGGTCCCTAGTTCAAATATGATTATTTTGGGGGGGGGGGGTCTTGGCTTGAAAAGGTTGAGAACTACTGGAATACATCAACCCCAAGGGGACTGAATTTACCCTGTTTATATGCCTTAATGTACGCATCAATAATCGATATGAATGACGTTGCTTAGGCTTTGACACCAGGTAGTCAATTTAAGCGATTGCTAAATGTAATTTATGACATTAGCTTTATAATGAAGCAATACCAGATCCTTTGTAGGCCTTCTACTGATTTTCTCAAACTCCAAATAATAGTAAACTGAATGCAATTCAATCAAACGCAAGACAACATAAATATGGCAACATTTCGAAGTATTCTGCTTTGGTTTTATAGCGAACTTTTTATTATTACAAACGGATACATGTCAGTGGGGGCAGGTGGGTGGTGGGTGAACATTGTCTATAATTAAATAGTTGTTTCTATCCATTAGCAAATTTTACATGAAAAAGAGAAAGGCATTGATCGTATTCACATGGTGGCCATGTTGCTCTAACTTCATACACAAAACAGGGGACCATCCCCGAGTAGGAAGTAAGAGCAAGAGTATAATATGGTCACATTGTATGAAGCAGTATGTACAGTTTTATTACATTGGTGAGGTTAGCGTCCTCCTCGGAATGCTGGGCCCCCCTTGTTCTTTCCCCTCGCACCACCTCCTGGCCCTCCTTTAACCTTCTTCCTGACTCCACTGGCTTGTTCTGTGTCATCTGCATCTCCATCTCCATCTCCCCCTCTCTGCCTCTTCTTCTTGTCGCTGTGCTCCTTCATTTCCTGAGGAAGGAATTTAAACCATTAATAAGCAAGACAGCGAAACCAATGAACAAAAACATGTTGCATTCAGATAAAAAAAATCTCCAGAAAGTCCACTTTTCAAAATGAAATGAACTTAAGTCTTTTTCTTTATTGTTGCAACAAGTCTACTACGGTCAGCTACCGGCACGCCTCTAGTAGATAACTTTAAAGGTAGTGATAAGTAACTTAACTGCAGTATTTTACAACTTCAGGGGAGCAATCAAGAAACTTTGAGTCAAGCCATCAGATTGTTGATTTTAGGACTTACTAATCTGGCAAATCTCTGGGCCTCACTGACTCTCTCCACCAGCATCATCACTTCGTCTTCATGGGTAGGGAAGGCAGGAAGTTTCTTTCCAATCAGGGTTTCGATGCGCTGGAAGAGCTCCACATCATACCTAGGGTAAGTAGAAGCTCATTAATTACATCAGCCACTATAAAAACCATGTGACACTGATGTGGATATACAAGGGAAGCCAGGAAAATATGAAAGAAGTTATGTTGGACAGTCAGTGACACCAGTTAAATTAAAGAAATGGTTCTTACTGAGTGACAAACGTAATGGATTTCCCAGACCGCCCTGCTCTGGCTGTTCGCCCCACTCTGTGGATGTAGTCCTGAGATGGACAGACACAAATAGTTAGGCACGGTGACCTGTCATTTTCTTTTAGTGATAGTGAAGTATTGAGAGCGAGCGAGGGGAGAGAGAGAAAGAACAGTACACAGGGTAATAATGTGTACGTCAACACTCGGGTACCTTGGAGTGAGTGGGGATGTCGTAGTTGATCACACAGTCGACGTGTGGAATGTCCAGACCTCGGGATGCCACGTCAGTTGCCAGGAGCACCGACCGAGACTTGGACTTGAATTTGTTCAGTGCTCCTAGACGTTTATTCTGACAGGTCAGACAGAAAGAGAGAGAGAGGGTGGTTTAGCAAACTAATACTGCAGTGCAATTGTTTTTGGGGGCCGTTAACGTTAAAGAAGGTCTTTTAGGTTGTTATAGAACCGTTTTCCCGAAAGCAGTCATAGGTAGTTTGTAATGCTGAAAAATGTGTGAGGGCAATTTTCAAACATATTTATTAATGCAAATAATGGCCGCTGGGCAAACTAACTCAGAGAAACAAAAGAAAAAGAAAATAACTATTTCCAACAAATAGTTTTGTGTGCTACTCAATTGTTTTGGCACTGCTTACACGCCACATTAAAGGTTGCCCCATATGAGAAAGCAGTGTAAAACTGGAACACTGCACCATTTTTTACAGTACTGGCAATGCAGTAGACTACTCCACACCAGCCATAGCAGTGGCTGAATGTTTTTTAGTAATGCAATACTAGTCAGCAGAGGGCATCCATCTCAACAAACATAATGTTCTGAAATGTGTGCAAACTGTTTGTGGGTGTCTGCTTGTTAAACTTCCTTGTTGCATGTATTGCCAGTCAGTATTTTACATTAACACCTGAGGTGTATGAAATTGAAAAATAAACGTAAAATTAAGTTGTTCCATCCATCCACCATCTAAAGCATTTAAGAGTGTTTAAGTGTATGTGACTCCAAGGTGCCCTGATCTTTACCTGACTCAACTGGCCATGCAGTGGGATAGCAGTGATTCCCAGGTTCCTTAGCAATAGCGCCACCCGCTGGGCACTGTGACATGTGGTGCAGAAAATTATAAATGAGTTCCCCGCCAATTCGTTCAGAATGGACACCAGGTAACAGTCCTGCCAAAACACAACCACACAAAGTTATAAACGCATACTGCAATTTAAGCAAAGTCATTTGATGGGACAATTACTATCATAAGAGAGACAATATTTTTTCAACCTTAATTACATAAAATGTTGTATACTACCTTGTATTTGGAAGGTATGAAGACGTAGTATTGCTGCAGTTTTTCTACTGTGGAATATTTGGTATTTACAGCACATTTCACAGGATCTTTCAAAGCTGCTCTCTGCAGTTTCTGGACCTGTGGCAGAATACGTTGAAAGATGAATAAAAAAAAAAAAAAGACATGCAGTTCTAAAATAGATGTAAACTGAGTCAGAATGCGGCCATGTTTGTTTAGTTAATAGCCTACATAATACTTAGAAATGTAAAGAAAAAATAAAATAATTAGTGAATAGCACATTTCACATCTAGCTTAGTTGGGTTTGCTCAACTGTGGGATGCATGCTTATACATTATAATGAGTATAATGCAATCTTAGTTATAGTCGACTGAAAACATAGAATGGCTGATAAGAATAAGCAGCATTTGATCCATGACGTAGACCTAAATTAATATTACTATCAAGAAGTCTGTACCTTTTTGGTCATGGTGGCAGAAAAGAGGTAGGTGCGTCTGTCTCTGGGGATCACCTTGAGTATTTTATCCACCTGGATGAAAAGAATGAGGAAGGAAACATTAACTACGTAGATATATTGATTAAGCGTGGGCAGGAATATTCAGAGGTTATTACAGGAGTATTTTCTCTGCCCTGCCTGACAGTGTTATGCATGAAATGGGAAGAATAGCCAGCACTCCGAAGTCCTTCTGGTACTTTTTATTTATTTATTAAGGCACGCATAAACCTGTATGCTGCCCGTGCCTTAATAAATAAATAAAAAGTACCAGAAGGACTTTGGAGTGCTGGCTGGCTTTTCTTCCCGTCTTCTTGAGCCGTGCACCCAGCAAGTTCTAAACGGACTAAGTGTGCTCATTTGTGTTTCTGCTTTGAGTGTTATGCATGAATACACAAAGATTGCATTTTTTTAAAGTGTTAAGTGTAAGAACTAAACGTGAACTAGTTATTTTTTCACGAATGTGAACTTAGTTCAAAATTCATAATTGTGAACTATGAACATGAACTAGTTCATTTTATTCTGTGATCTGAACTTTGAGCTAGCTATTGTGAAGTGTGAACTGTGAACTTGCACAACACTGCTACTTGAAGCCTAAAATCTCCCTTGGCCAAGAAGCATTAGATGTTTGGTTTCCCACGCAAAAGGGATTGAATGCAGCCGAGTAGCCCACCCGGGTTAATAGTGGGAACTCTTCTAGCAGTGTTACAATACCCACCTCTGTCTCAAAGTCCATGTTGAGGATTCTGTCAGCCTCGTCCATCACCAGGAACTTCAGGGCTCGCAGGGAGAAACCCTTGGTGTTCTCCAGGTGGTCTATCAACCGCCCTGGGGTGGCTGCAGACAAACACACAAACAAACCCAATGCAGACCATGAATTTGTTATCAAAATACTCTTTTCATCACTGCGTTGATAAAGGATTTATAGCATTGCAAGGTGTTGTCTTACCAATGACAATGTGTGGTTTTTTAGCAAGCACCAAGGACTGGGACATCATATCAATTCCTCCTACTATGACAGCTGAAATGAACATACGGAGGTTAGCTCTTTACACACAACTACACAGTGTATCCACATACAATTAAAAACATAAAATCACATGCTGATACATTATACTTTTTTTATTTTAACTTTAGATTATACTTTCAGCTGTATTTTTTTATATATTGACAGCACCGTCTCTATCTGCACAGAGTCACTGAAGGATGCTGTACTGTACACACATATACGTACCACACTTGACGCCAATGCTGGAGCCCAGGGCCTCAAACTGCTCAGAAATCTGAAATGCCAGCTCTCTGGTGGGGGTGAGAACCAGTGTATGAAGCCTCTGTGCTGAGGAAAGTAGAGACTGGAGGATAGGCAGCGCAAAGGCACCAGTCTTCCCTGAACCCGTCTCTGCCAGACCAATAACATCTCTGCCTGAGTTTGGACAAGGCAAGGATGGAGAGGACAGAACAGAAGGAACAAAGAGAGATTTTGCTGGATGGGTAAGCAAATCATTTGGCATCCAGCTTACACATCATGTTTTGCAGCATATTGCCTCACCTGCCAGGGCCAATGGAATGGCTTCTATCTGAATCTTGGTGGGTGTCTTCCATCCCAGCTGATCACAGGCTTCGCAGAGCACTTCCGTGACTCCCTGTTGATTGAGCAAATATCATTAGAACAGTAATGCCAATCAGCGTAGACCCTGTATTGTGAATTTGTACTTCCATGTACTGTTGTTCTCATGTCTTACTAAATAATGTACATCAATCAATCAAGCGTTGCCAGCTTTAGCGAGAGAAACAAGCAACCAGGTCTATGAAAACAAGCCCAAAAGAAGCGACTATGCTACATGAGCCCTTTAAACTTATTTGAAAATAGCCGATCTAAATGCTCACAACGCGTCGCGATATTAAAAAAAAATTAGAAACATTTTAACACAAATCTTGTATGGGGGTCCCTAGCCTAAAATATTTTCAGATGGGGGTCTGCAGACAAATACATGAGCTATTAATTTGGGGTCCTTGACATGAAAATGTTTGAGAACCACTGGTTTAAACAACAATTAGGAAGCAAGCCCAGATAAGCAACTACACTTCAGAAACGAGCCCCAAAAAACACAACCACATTACAAGCAACCTTACAGGAAAATAAACCCAAAGTCGCTTATAGCAAGCAGACATGGCAACACTGATGTCAATCCAAACAAAACACAAATTATAAGACATTTTGCTTGATACAAGTGTTGCTATAGTTTGTTTGTTTTTAAGGTGTCAGGGAGACGAGTTTCCCCACAGATAAATTAGCCAACTTATTTTTCCGCAGTAGCTAACGTTAGCCGTCCACGACAAGTCAAATAAAATGATCCTTTATTGCATGGCAGAAAAACCTACCAAGTCCTTGAAGGTCTTCACTTGCACATCAGTTTCACCGCCACTATCGTTACTGCTATCATCATCACTACTCGAACCTCCGAGTGTTTCATTTGTTATCGTCGTAGCACTGAGCTCCTGTTCGTCCGCCATGCTTGATGTGTTACTCCAACGTGTGTTATGTACTTCCCTCTGCGCAAATGCGGAAACTAGGGTACATTTATATCGCAAACAGACGCAAAGGATTGTGGAACTTGAAGTTTCCGATTTAGTATTGCGGCATCTCAAAGACTTTTTGGCCAAAGAAATACAATATTCAAAAGAATATAGTTAAGCGAAACAGTTGGTATGTATTTCATTATAACATTTAGTACTATATGTAGTGTCTGCCTCAGCCATAGACGGCCCAGCAATGCTGGAAAGTGTTTATTGGCATTTAATAAAGTACTAGGCTTGATACAATACTGTCATAGCCTATTATGACCGTCTTGATACAAGGCTAGTAAAATGAATATTCGTACTTCCATAAACTGTACTACTACTGCTGCTACACTTGTGGGCATTTATTTGTGATCATAACTATTTGCCAAACTGTACTGTATCTCTTCTGATTATTCTTGGATCTGTTTGTACCACTTTGCTTATTAAGCAGCTGTATTTTTTCTGCTACTTTATTGCCCAATTGAGATCAACAGTTTTGAAATGTTTGTTTTCTATTTAACACATTTGTGCATTTAGCTAAAACATAGTTAGGTTAAGTATTTTGCAACTAACCCTGCAAGTGCAATAATGACCCGATTTCCACTCGTCGTCTGATTCACTTGGAAATAAAGATAGGCCTTTGTTTTTCAAGTATTTATTTAGTTTCAGACCAAACAGCTTCAGACATGTATATTTGTGTGGTCTCATTCCACATTGACACCCATTCCACATCTTTGTCGAAGCGCTTTCAGGTATCAACAATACAAGAAACATTTTGACTGTCATAAAAAAAAGAATTGCCGTCAGGTAAAGCCAAATCAATGTACATATACAGTTGGTTGGAAAAAAGAACATTCTACTTTTATAGGAAGAAACAAATATAAAAACATGGAGGGAGGGGGGCATCGTTATCTCTAATTACAGTTCCTACAGTTTTTACAGTATAAGAACTTTTCTCCTTTAGCTGCTTGATGTAAAAGCCTATTAATGTGTTCCAATAGCACACATCTCAGATTTAACCAATGTTATCCACAGACAAACAAACAAACAAATGCTGTTCAAGACCCTCTTGTCTTAACATCTATCCATCTGACTCAAACTGAACAAAATCTTTTTTCTTGCAAACCTTCCATGAGGAGAATGTGATCGATCTGAACGTTGGCCTCAAGGCTAACCAAATAGCTCATTTACATTATTCAACACAGAAAATGTGTAATTTAGATGACCCTGTAAAGGAAACTCAATGATTTGGTTCTAAACCCATTACACATAAAAAAGTAATGACAGAGAGAGCATGTAAAAAGTCTGTGAACTATGTATTGAATTGTGAAGTTAGCACATTTAAACTGTTTATCGCTATTGCTCAGTTTGTATTCTTTGGGGACGGGGCTAAATCATGACTCGATAACATACTGGAGTAATTATCCTGTGAGTGATCAGTAGGACACACCAGCATTTACACACACACACACACACACACACAATAACCAACAGCTCTGTAGCTCCAATTTTCATTTGATAGAAAACAGATCAGATTGGTGACGATACCCATCTGAATTTAGCCTGTTTCAATGCCTTCAGCGGACACGCTCCTAGCATATCAGAGCAGAGTGAGTAGAGGAAATACTGCTTGTTTTTGTATGATTTTGAAAACAAATTTTATATACTTGACAAATTTGGCTGGGTGGTTTAGAACAAATTATTCTGTGGTCGTGTGACAAACTGAGAATGAATATTACTGCTTTACAGGGTGCTGCCATTCCGCCTTTTGTGTTCCTCTCAAACACAGCCCACTCCATGCTCTCCTCTCTCCAGTCTCACAGGAGTCCCTCCATCTCCCTCATAAAGGCTTCATACATTTGATCCTTAGTCTTCATGTTGGACTGAGGCACAGCGCCCATCTGTGTGGGCATAGCAGCAGCAGCTGCTGCTTGCTGCTTCTGCCCTTCATCCCCCTTGCGTCCTCCCCCTGCTTTGTCCGCATGCCCCGGCCCGCTCTTGTCCCTACGCACCCTCAGTGCCGTGGGCACAAAGCGGGTGACCTCCGCCTTGGGGTTGATGATCTGAGGTTTTGCAGAGATGGTGGCTCCCCCTGCCCCGGCTCCCGCCGCCAGACCGGCCCCTCCCCCAGCTGCCACTGAGGTGATGCTGGCTCGCTTCTCGATGGTGGCCGCGTGGTGGTGGCTGGGGGGGTTGCCGCCGGGATTTGCACCCGGCGTGGGGGCGGTGGTCCCTGGGGGCGGGGGCATCTGCATGACCCCGGGACGCATGGGCATCTGCATGGCGGGCGGGGGCATGCTGGCCTGGGAGCCCTCCTGGGCGGCGCCCGAACCTTTCTGCCGCTGTACTATGCTGGGGGGTGCACTGAGCACGTTGGCGTTGAGGGGTGGGGGGAAAAGGGTGAGAGGTGGGGCCATGGGGCGCGGGGGTCCTCCAGCTCTTGGAGGAGGAGGGGGGAGGCCTGTAAAAAAAGACAGATGGCATTTGGCATGTATGTTGCGTCATAACTGGAAATACTTTCCATGGAGTTCAAACATAATGCGGCCTTATGTTTGATGTATAGTATATTTTTTACAGTGTTAGTTTGGGTTCAGCTGTGGCTAAGCAACATTTTGGGTAAAATAAGTGTATGTTTTGCCTATGGTCCAACATCTGACAAAGAGAACACTGAGGTCATGTTCTCCACCAAATGCAGAATACACACGCATTCATATACATACGTTAATAACACACATAATAGATTAATGCATGCACACACTGTAAATAAACTGATGGCCTGTACACCATACACACACGTGTGTATAATACCTGGTGGTGCCGGGGGCGGTAGCCTGGGAGGGGGTCCTCGTGGTGGGGGGCCAGGCGGGAGGCCAGGAGGGGGACCAGGAGGAGGGCCTGGGGGCCGACCAGGTGGGGGTCCAGGGGGAAGAAGACGTGGCATCGGACCCCTAAGACCACCAGGCATACCAGGAGGTCTCAAGAACGGCGGAGCACCTGAGTATGATAGGGAAATATATAAACACATAACAAAACAATACATAGCATATATGCCAATAGAACAGTGTTTTGATGACCCAATAACATTCGATATTACAATCAATGGGTTATTTATAAATGAGCACCAGCCTACTGGGGTACGATGCAAGTTGGGAATGCATGCCCCACCCGTTTATGCAATACCCGTTGTAGTCGTTGTAGTAATTGTCAGAGTTCTATTGTGTGCATCAGCACAAGCGCGACCCAAAGCTCGACCCAAAATCCGTGAAGCCGATGCGTTGGGTTGGCACTTGGCAGACACAGATTCAGAGCGTCCTCTACAGACCCGGACAGACAGATACAGATATTTGTGTTTTTTCGGTTCTGGATGACCACCAGTCTGACCGACCTCCCACTTGGGTCATTGGCAACACACGCCAAGTTTGAAGTCAATCGGTCAGACAGTGCCAGAGTTATGACCGGTACAGACACACACAGACTGCTCAAATGTATATATAGGCGCTCAGTTCCAATGTCTGCGTCTGTAGCCACTGTGAAGCTAGGAGGTGGTACGGACGCTGGATGTATTACTAACCAGGTGGGGGGCCAGGAGGCGGGCCAGAAGGTGGACCTGGAGGTCTCATTGGAGGAGCTGGAGGTGGTCCCAGTGGTGGCGGAGGGCCTGCCAATGCCATTGGTGGACCTTGTAAATGTGGAGGTCCTTGCGGCCCTCCCATTTGACCAGCGGGAGGTGGGAGACGCTGATTAGGCATCAGATGAGACTGGTTATCCCCTGGAGGTCCTCTGTCCTCGATGTCCGAGTTGTCCGATTCATCTGTATACTCTTCTTCCACCTCCTCTTCTTCCTCGTCCTCTTCTGGAATGGACTGACCTGAAAAACATTTAAAAATTAATAAATTGCGTTAATGAACAAGGGTGTGTTTATGACTGATAATGTGGTAATCTTCTAACTAATCTAACTGGAATGAGGTTGTGTCAAGTTATAAAGTTGTTTTTATTTGTTGTTTTGTAAAGCGACTTTCAGTACCCAGAAAAGTGCTATATAAAGTGGATGTATTATTATTATCAAGTCCTCCAGACCAAATGAAACTTTTCTGGGGTGAACATTCTGTGAAAAAATAGCCAATCTACAAGCTCAGAATGTGTCATTTTGTGACCCGTTGTGAGCTTGTAGATCGACTTTTCCCAGCGAAGATATTTAGTGTAGCGGGAAAAAAGGAGGAAGTAGTATAGACCACTGTCAGCAAAGTAAATAGGATTTCAATGGTTACAAACTATTTTGTTATACTAATACAATGTCAAGAGTACAAATACCTTCCTTTTCCTCTTTTTCTTCTTAAAAAACGTTTTTGTAGAAGTTTTAGCAACGTTGGTTAATAATAATCTGATTACTATCCGGTGAACACAGAAGTGAACCACAGTACCTGCCATCCTAAGCATCATGGCCTGTAGAGGAGTGATAGCCTTTGTCTTCTTCACAATCCTCTTCTTCTTCTTCCTTCCTTCTGGGCCCTGGGGTGCTGGTGGGGGCATGTCTGCAAAACGTACGCTGCGGCCTGCAAGAGAAAATAACATTGATCAAATGGAAAGTCATTGCAGAACAGAACCCTTTTTTTGTTGACATGCCACCAGAAACAATATACCGATTCATAGCACTTGAAAACCAGATGGGAAGTGTGAGATTTGCATGAATAGCTATCTACTGTAATACACGTACAACTTACTACTTTATGACACAGCACAATATCCAGTGTCTATATTTTTTAATATTATGTTCTTTCGGTTAAGTTGAGGACTTGCAATTCACACATCTATCAGCTGGGACTGTCCTGATCTAATCAGGAAGTTTGTGATATATGTTACAACTCTTCCCAACGGTGACAGCCAGTCTCAATAATACAAAGTTATTTTTTTAATGTTTTAAATTGACAGATGAGGATTTTTAAATTCAGCTCTCCAAGTTTCCATGATGATGTGAGCACAATAATAAAAGTAATCTTCAGACGTTTCTCAAAACACTCACCTCTGTCGGCTCTCTCTCTCTCCTCCTCTCTTGCCCTCTCGTCGTCCTGCCTGTCCACAATCATCCTCCTGTCTCCGTCTCCTCCCGCTTCCCTCTCTCCCTCGCTGTCCTCCTCCGAGTCGCTGTCGTCTTCCTCCCCGTCGTCCACCTCGCTCTCACTACCGCTGTCCCTCTCTCTTCCCAGGTCCATGACGGAATCTAATCCAGGAACAGAGGGTTCTGGCCAGGCAGCAGAGACAGAGTGACAAGAGAATGACTTTAGTTCAGGGTTTAGATAAGAAACACAAGGGTGAACTAAATCACAATTCCTGACCGTTCTATTAACACATCGGGTGCCAAACACGGTCTGAACCGTGTTTGCGCAGAGTAGCGGTCCGGTGCCGAACACGGTCCAGACCGTGAAATATGTCTTTTTGTTTTTTACGTTTTTCTCCACACGGGCGGGGCTAGAGCAGCTCTGGGAGTACCCATTGTGATCTTGAGAAGGATAGGCCAGATAGATCACCGGAAACAAAAACATGGCTCCCATCCACTTCCTGTCTATTTCCTTCTTTAAAACACCTATATCTCCGAATCTGTTTCCGGTGGGGAAAACCGGTCATGCGCGATGCGCGATCCCCCCCCCATTGTAACTCGCGAGTGAAATGTTATCGTTCCAGGCTGTAGCCAGGGTCATCGCGCAACATGAATGGATGTTTTTTTTTACATGGATTTGCTCCTCGTGGAGTCTAGAGCTTTAAACAGCAAAGCGCAGTAAATGGGGAGAATGCTGGCACCCAACGTAAGTTGTTATGAAAAAATGCTGGCACCCAATGTGTTAAAATGAAAACTCAATTAAAACTCTGATTAAAATGAACAAACACTGTTCAATGTGTTAACAAGATGATGCAACCTTAAGCCACACCCAAGTGTTGCTTTTGCCCGTTTTGTTTGTTATTATATTCTTTCAATTAATTTCTTCATTTCTATATTAGATCTGTATTTCTATATTTGTCTTTATGTTCGTTGTATTGTGAACCAAGAGAGCAACCAACCAAGTCAAACGGATGATGATGTTTGTGCTACCTGTGTCAGTGCCAGGAGCACGTCGAGCTGGGATGCCATAGAGAGCCAGGACCTGTGGCGGAGGGGGGCCTGGTGGGGGGCCGGGGGGCTTCTTTCCTGGAGGCAAACGAGGGACGCCTGCCACTGCTGCAGACACTGGCCCAGATGATGACAGGGGTCCCTTACTGAGAGAGGGGGAGAAAAGGAGGGGAAAAGGGATAGAGTAGAAGAGAAATGTAGAAACGGTAAGGTAACCACTTAAACCCTACATATTAAATTGACCGGTGTCCCGGCCCCCCCCTGTACCCCACCCCTAACCCTGAGCTTGTAGACCGGGTATTTTTGCAGAATGTTCACCAATTATGAAGTATCATGAGAATCGTTATAAAGGATATTTAAAGATGTATGCATCTAAAAGAAGAACTACGTAGTGAATGACAGAACAAATAATGCGTAGTCAATGACAAATAATGCTCATTATATATATCAAATATATTTCAGAAGTACATACTATGGGTAATACTCTAACAGCATTATATTAGGCTAGTTAAATCACAGAAAACAGTACAAGTTAATGCCCACCCAAATGTAGCGCTTTTCTTCAGTATGGAGGGAGGCTGAGCGCCTGGAAGAGGGATATCTTGGACAAGAATACTGGAAGGGGCATGGGGCATCTCTGGCAATGGGATGCTGTCTACCTCCACTGACTCTGCATTCTGAAAAACAAGAACAAAAACATTATAAAACAGTATGTAAGAGAAGAGAAACAGGGAGACGACCAAGCATGTAGAAACACTATTGAACAAAGACGACGAGTGAATCTATTTTATGTCACTGCTGCTATGCTATAAAGGTGGTAATATGCAGTGTATATGCAATGTGTTCCTACATCCTACACATTTCAAAATGTTATCTGCTGCTTTTCTTTGGATGATTTCTGACTAACACTACTGCAAAAGTAGTACAGTTCAATAAGGGTGGGATGATGGATGACACAGTCAGAGTTCGACGATAGATGGAATCTATCTGCAAACTACACATTGTGTAGCATTAAGAGTGTTGTAAACCTGAAAAAAAAAGAGTGTTGTTTTATGCATGGGTTAATCCTAATTCCCTCCTAAACAAAGCATGCCATTTTATTTCTGTAGCCTGCTGTCAGGATTTGGTTAGACTTCCAGGCGCTAGCAGAGTAAACAGGGAATAGATACATTCCAGAATGTCTTTTGTCATTCATAGTAGAGCGTACAGGTAGCATGGACAGGTCCTAATGGACAGGTCCTAACAAATACAATGTGGACATCCTGTGCGGATGTCCGCTCAGGGTCCACTCCACTATATGAAATGTCAACTCTTCAAATAGCTGATGTGGGACAGGTACCGACCACAAGTTTTCGGTAACGCAGCTGCAAGCGCCAAAGACTTTGTGGTATTAATGATACTGATCATGAGCTTCTCAGCAACCAATGCTCTACTCTGGGGGGAGCAGCTAACCTTTTGCTAAATGAGCAATGCATTTCACCAGATGGAAACCCATAGTTAGAAGAGGACATGCTAAGCAGTACCTGGTGATGCCGTAAACCTGAGTTCTAGTGTAGCTGGTGGTCAAAAAACAGGCTCCTCAAACGTCTATCCCCTGAACATGTGGATGTGCTTTTGTTCCTCTCTCAGAATTAGAAACATTGCAAGGTAGAAAATTGTATTTTCTCATCTTTGTTAGACCATTTATACCTGCTGTTTAGAGAAGCTGAAATGTTTATGTCTATTTGGTCAAACTAGGCTAAGAACCACATGTCCTTGCTGTGGTCAGAACCTCACTAATATAGGCTGTGCCTACTCCTTTAAATAAACTACTCTAAAATGGAGGTATTCATTTATGTCGGGCATCCTAAAAATATAACCAGTTGACTCGATTTGAAAATTCTCTTTACTTATAATACTGAAAAAAGTTACATTTTCAGTTTGATTTCAGTTTAGTTTTATATTAGTCTAAGTTTTCCATGTATTATGAGGTCTTGATTTATAGAAAATGAAAAGGGTACGTAGGATGAAAGACTGCATGACATCAAATATGATTTACAAAACATATTATTGTTATTCCATGAGCCTTGCTCACTCCAGTCTGTTTGTCTGACTGTGAGCTTACGTCATCATGTCTCCTGCTCCCTCGACTGGATATTTTCCTATGCTGCTCTGTAACAGCTTCTGAGGTGGACTTTTTTTTTTAGGTGTGATTTTTCCATTTTAGCGATCCCCCACAAATATCACCATCGCTCTTCGTCACGAATACTATCTACTATGGGATCGTAGTCAAAGTAGTGCCATATACGACTGTGACGCTTTCTTTCTACAGCTTTAGCCATTTTCAGAAAATCTAATTTGCCTGCATACTGCGCTATCACATCAAAGCATGTTTTTCTCCTTTGGAGTTTTACGGCAGCCAGCATTCGCTGCTGTATGTTCCATTCAGTTGTTAAGCCGTGACGTATGCACCCCGTCATAACAACCTCCGGGTCCAAGTGTGTGTTTTGCCAATATGCGCAGTGCTGTGTCCCTCGCTTAGTTTTAGTTAATTATAATAATGCACTCACGCAACGTGACATGTGCGCTTTCGTGACTGAATTGGGCGCGTTGTATTAAAACATTTACAGTACAAAAGCACCCAACTCTAATTCTCTCTCAACAGGGTTCTGCCCTAGTTATATACTCGGCACACAGAACCTATATAATGACATTTTGCTCTTGAAAGACTATCATGGATGCGTAAATTAAGCCCCTCCAACAAAAACAGATGGGATGATAGAATAATATGAACGCCCTCCCAAACCTAATGTAGAAGACACAACTGAACGTGCTTACGTAAAAAATGAAATACCCTCTCTTGTATCATCTACACACTTAAAAGTACGATTTTAATCTACAGACCGATTAAGCATGCCATTTCTTCACCAAGTTCAAGACGGGATGTGCATAGATTTAGCCTTTACATATCCTAGAAATGTAGGATAACAAGCATCACACATGGACGTGCACAAGCAAATACACAGAAAGAAAAGAAACAATGTCTGCCGGCCATACAAACACACCTTGACCGAGTCAAAGTAGAGAGACAGCTGCCCTCGTTTGGTCTCATAGTCCAGCTCCAGTTTGCGGAGCTCCTTGTAGGTTTCAGGGTTCTCTCTCTCATAGAGACGGACGATGCGTTCAAATGTCTCCCGTAGCTTCTTCCTCTTGTCCCTCAACACCTTCTCGTTCAGCAGGGGCTGCTGTACCGGGTTGAACTCTGACACAGGGGAAAAGAGAGAATAAAACACAAGTTTGTTTTAGCTACTAAAACGGACCGGCGTTGCAACTGTACTCGGACCGCTTCCCCCCCGCAACAGGCTCACAGAGATGCAATGAAATCACAGAGGTCATTTCATTCATACCATTTGGCTGAAGATAATATGAATAATATAATAAGAATAATATGTGCACAATGAGCAGCAAAGTCCTAATGAAAAATATAAAAAGTGTTTTCACATCTTCACCTATTTTCAACTTATCTTCATATAATTGGTCCTCACTAATGCTCATTATAACATGGGACTATTTTTGTCTAGTCTGTGTCTCAGAGGAGGGCTGTGGTCAGTTCAGAAACCCGCCTACTAGTGACATCATCGGTAGGCAGGTTTGGTCATTTCAAACAAGATTTCAATTTTTTGTATTTAATGCGAGAACAATGGCTTCTATTATAGCATGCTAACTTTCAAGGAATCGAAATAGGTGCCATCTTATGATGAGGATTAGTGAGGACTAATTATATGAAGTTAGGTTGAAAATGGGTGAAGTTGTCCTTGAAGTAAAAAATATTTTGGATCATTATTTTAGTCATAATTGTAAACTCTATCAATGGTGGTGTATATATATTGACTTCATATAGCTATGTTAACATGATGAATCCTCACCCATCTCATCCAGCTTCTCCATGTCTTTGATGATCTGCCTCGGATCCTTCATTTTCAGCACAGCTGCTCGTACCATCATCCTTTGCTTTTTGTTCTGGTTGTGGGTGAAAAAAGACAACAAGGACAATAATGAAGGGCAACGGCATCAGCGTCTCTTCAACGTAATACGATGGCAAATCGCCTTAGCCAGTCTAAAAGTTTCATAATTCCCATTCATCAAGAAATACCTTTTTCAACTCCCTCTTCCTGGCCTCCTTCCCTGGAGAATAAACACAATGTATTAGCGATTATCATAGATATGCGAGTATGGATAGGTCATAGTCACCCTACTTCCATATTTACAAGCAGCTTACTTTGCTGAGGTGGCTGATGACGCTCATTTCATTTTTATGGATAGTGATACCATAGAACCAATGCACCTTCATATTGAACGCATGCCAAAATTGATTGATTACTTGTAAATGTCCTTTCTATACGAAAGTGTTGCCAAACATGTCTGTCAATTACAATGGCATTACTTTGAGATGTGCTACTAGTCAGGTCACTCTCAATAAGAAGTCAAGATTATGTTTACAGTTCCTTAAAGAGTGCTTGTACTTACTGGCCTGGTCGGTGGGGTTCATGAACTTTCCACTCTTGGTGGAAGAGGTCGAACGTCGCCCCATGGTGACTGTGCGGCTCCTTCACCCTGATGATGAACAAGTGAAATTAGCAGCAGCTGGATGCATGTTATCTATGAGATAAATTATATCATCACCTACACTACAAGGGATGAGATGGTAGCTATGACTATATGGAGCAGTGATGTTAACCACTTAAACCCCAGCATCCGTATTGTGGGGAAAGCTTTCACAGAAAATAGCAGATCAACAAGCTCACAAGCATTGTGAGCTTGTCGATCGGCTTTTTTCAGAGAAAGCTTTCCCCACTATAAAAGAAAACTGAAAAGACACTAGTATAGAGCCCTGAGGGCCTCAGGCCAACCATATGGGGTTTAAGTGGTTAAAGAGATTATGCGACTCACTCCCAGTCCCTCTACGCCTGACTTGTACATTTATTTTGTATACCAGTCCAATTATGATGTTTGAGTTCATCTTCATCGCTTATGCAAGACAACAATCCATGCACGTATGCAAGCTAACAGCTATCGCAGCGATGCATGCTTAGGCAACAAAATAACTGGCCATGTAATGATCACTTAAGTTAGGTTCTAAAAACTGTGCCATTTTACCAGTAAGAGTTAGGTACTGTTTATGGTGGTCTTCTGGGTTAGCCAGGATCGTGAGCTCACTGTACACTTTGCCTGAACGCTAGCCTTGGTAACGTTAGCTAGTGACAGCAACAGTGTTGCCATGTCGGCTTATTATAATCGACTTTGGGCTTCTTTTTGGGTAATGTTGCTTGTACGGATTTGGTAGTAGCGGCCCGGGTTGCGTTTTTTGGGCTTGTTTCTAAAGTGTACTAGCTTATTTAGGCTTACTTCCAAATATATAAATACAAATTAAACCGGTGATTCTCAAATATGTTCATTGATGTTTTATGCCAGGGAGCATTTGTGTTGTTAGAATGTTTCAAAAATATTCAAAATAGTCCACATTTTATTTCAAGAGTTTTTTAAAACAGCCGACAACGCGTCGAATAGCCGATGCATATAGGTTTAAAGTGCTCATGTGGCCTATAGTTGTTTCTTTTGGGCTTGTTTTCCTAGACCTGGTTGCTTATTTCTCTCACAGAATATGGCAACACTGTTTGTACACTGCAGCTAACTGTTAGCAAGCAACGCTCCAGAGAAGAGACAGAGCTGTGGCATGAGTTGAGTTCACTTACCTTTTATCAAGAGGAAAATGTAGAGCACAATGCCCTGCCCCTGCACTTCTCCGTGCGAGAGATAACAAAATGTAATACCTTCTGCTATCTGTGAATACAACGCTTCCAAATCTTCATGAGAATGAAAGAACACACTGCACCTAGCTAGTGGTTCGCCATGTTTACTTTGCCGCGAGCCACACCGGAAGAGACCGAAGACACCGAAAATGTTATTGTGCCCCCAGTGGCCACCTCCAGTATCGGTACCCCGATGTGACGATACTACCGATACCGATACATTATACAATACATGGTGCTTGTCTACAATAGTGGTTCTCAACCCGTCCAGGACCCCCAGGACGGGCCGTCCTGGGGGTCCCCACTCCCCACACATCATGTTGGGGGGAGGGGGGGGGGGGGGGGGTGCCAACAATTTAGAGACTTATTTAGGGACTTATTTTATAATAATATAATATATTATTTTATAATTGTAATACCTCAAGAATGAAAGAAAATAATAAAGAAAGACCATTACTGCATCAAAAGTAATCAACAGTCTATAAAAACTGGTCAAATATTGGCCAAATTGTCAAATAATATAAGAAAGAGGCAAACATTTAGAAAATTGTGAGCTTGTAGATCTGCTATTTTCACAATATTTATCTGTGGAACCGATCTTAACTAAATGTAATGCCTCAAGTCCTACAATTCCAAGTGCTTGTCAGGGTGGGCGGTCCCCATTTCAAATAGGATTATATTTGGGGTCACAGCCTGAAAAAGTTGAGAACCACTGGTCTACAACAATGGTTCTCAACCTATGGGCCGGGACTCCCAGGGAGGTCCCCAATTGATTTTTGGGGGGTCCCCAGATGATTAGCTTATGTGCAACATGTTTTCTTCTTACTCAACAGTAAACAAACCAACATAAAGTATATAATAATATACAGGCTATCTCTGCACATTTCTAAAGTGACAATTCAAGGTCTTTTAAGATAAAATAATAGAAATTGCACCATTTCTGCGACAAAAGTAATCAACAAACTATACTATTAAAAAAAATCAAACTGTGGAGTGTCGCTATAGGCAACCGCCTGTCAGGCAAGCACCTCAACGGGGAGTCAGTGGGGCAGAGGCGGTGTGCGGGCAGCCAGGCCCCGCCCCCAGCTTGGCTGCGTCATCGACGGGCGCTACCTGCCAATCTATCTGTGGAATCAACCTGAAGTGACCGTTATATTATACCTCTATGGAAGTGACGCACCTGCGTTGCCCAGCTGGGGAGCGCACAGACAGCCCAAAAGCCCCGTCTCTGCCTCAGTATGGCCAGGGCCGCATTAACCGTGGAACTTAGTGGAACTTGTGTTCCACGGCCTGCAGCCTGCAGGGCCCTGTGAGAATTGTGTTTTTTTTTATTTTTTATAAAATGTTTTAAAATTTGTATTTCAATATAATAATTTTATATATATATATGTTTTTTTTTAAATATTTTATATCGTTGCTCATGTGTTGCGATACGCTATTAAAAAAGGGACAATGAGATGATTAGGGTTGTTTATTTAGGTCCAATACATTCCTTCGTCTTTTCTGAAGTCAGTGACGTCATGACGCATAGAGAGTCCTTAAGTATTTAGACCTCAGCAGCTGTGTAGGTTAGCGCCGGTTAACAAACAAGCACCACGGGGTCGGGGGAGAATGAGTCGCAGAGTCGGCTTTTTATTTTTGGCACACTGTTGTTGTTTCGCACTACAAAATGTACAAGAAAGGCGACAGTGGCCATGCAAAAAGGAAGCAAAGGGCTGAAAAACTTAAAAGAGAACAGGAGCTTAAAGAAAGTATACCTAGACTTACAACTTATTTTACCCGCAAAACAACAGAACTTCTAGCCGCCGGCGGTGGTGCTGAGGCCGGCGGCGAGGCGGAGTCTGAGACGGTCGTCGTCCAGACAGATATCCAACTCCCCCGATCGCCAAGTAAGTAAAATGCCCACCATTAGATGTTCATTAAACAGCACAATACAAAACTAGCTAGCTATATTGATATAAAATCTTTGTATCACCCTCCACAGCATCGCCGTTGCCTGCAGCAAGTGTTCACCCAGAACGAGAGGTCGGGCCCTGGTCAGATATCGCCCAAGGTAAGCCTGATTTTATTTAGATGTCCATCTGAGTGTCTGCAAAATGTATGAATAACGAAACGGTATTGATTAAAACTCTTTATATTATTCCACAGCTTCGCCGTCACCTGCAACAAGTGCTCAACTAGAAGGAGAGGTCGGGCCCCGGTCAGATATCGCCCAAGGTAAGTCCGATGTTATTTAGATGTCCATCTATCTGACTGTAAAATGTATGAGTAACAAAACTGTATCGATTAAAAAAATCTTTATTATTATCCCACAGCTTCACCATCACCTACAAGTGTTCATCATCTACAACGAGAGGTCGGGTCCCAGTCAGATATCGCCCATGGTAAGTGCAATTTTATTTAGATGTCCAGGACCATCTGACTGCAAAATGTATGAATAACCAAACTATATTGATTAAACTCTTTGTATAATCTCACAGCTTCACAATCACCTCCTGCTGCAGCAAGTGTTCAATTAGGAGGACGAGTAACAGAGGCCGGGCCACGGTCACCACTGATTGATGTTACCCGTTCCCCAGCCGCAGGTAATAATGAGGTTCAATTTCTGTTTTTTTCTATGAATTGAGTACAAAGGACCCCAATGGAAACAAGCCATAGGCTTTCTTAGGTTTAAAATCCTCTTAGCAGACCCTGTATTGAACTGTACCTTCCCAACCCGATCTCACACACAACACGAAAGTATTCGATCAAATATGTCCATTTGACTGTAAGTATATAAAACTATTGCATAATTAAATCTTTATATCTCCTCTCCAGCCTCGCCAGAAGCGACTGCGTCTGCTTTGCAACTGCTTTTTGCATTGCAACGATGTCCGGCAGCACCAGCACGAGAGCGAGGGGCCACATACCGCACAGAGATCACCCATTCCCCAGCCTCAGGTAACCAAGATTGTATCTTATGTTAGCCAATAACTTAACGTCATATTTAAGGTTTAAAAAACGTTATTTGAGACTTACTAGCCTACTTTTTGTTGTTGTCTGACAGAAAATGAGGGTGTGATTGGCGACAACAATAACGAGGAACCAGGGCCAGGGGTCTCAGCGTATGGCCTGACTCTCCACGTTGACCAGACAGGTGCACATGCGGTAAGCAAACCTCCACTTATTCTCCTCCTCATTGCTTGGTGTTATATAACTCTGAGTCTAATTGCTATATTTCTGTTCTAGGTCAGATAGGACCCGACGCTGTTTAAACGGAACGTTCATGGACTGGAATCCCACCAGAGGGCGTGAAGGAGAAACGCATGGACAATTAATGACACAGTGCTCCGAAGGGGTGAAAAGCTTGTTTATTAAGTTATGATTTAAAATGACTTCACCCGGTACTGGGAGCCCGGTCTGACGCGACCGCCGCTCCGTAGCCGGCATCGACGGACCTCCCGGCCCAGTTCGACCGAGCCCCGTCCGGCCTGCCCCGCCTTCGGAGCCCCCAGCGACGCCTCCCCAAGCGGCGACTCCACGGGAGGAGACAGTGGCAGGCGAAGAGGAGAGAGTGCCCCACGCCCTGGCGGAGACCACTCCAGAGCCAGACGCCGACCCGTTCGCCGAGTTCCCACTCCCCGAACCACCCGTGTCGACCCGAGGAGGCGCCACGGCCCAGTGGACCGACCCAAACCTATAAATGGTCCGGCAGCGAGTCGTGGCCATAGACTGACAGATGTGAGGGGGTGAGTCACGTGACCTTGTGTCGCCATATCTGCGCACAAACTCTTATTGCTGTTTAGTGTTAAGCCAGGTGGGAGTAGCCGACGAGGTCCTCACAGACCAGGGCTTTATGTCCCGAGTCATGACACTGTTGTATAAATGTTTGAAAGTAAAACGTATCCGCACCTCGGTATATCACCCCCAAACTGACTGGAGCGATTTAACCAGACGTTAAAGAAAATGTTGAAAAAGTTGATTGATGTTGATGGCAAGGACTGGGACCAATTAATTCCCTACGTCCTGTTGCAGGCGTCTACAGGGTTCTCACCATTTGAACTGATGTATGGGACTGGGAGCAGACCCCGTGGCCTGTTGGACCTAGCCAAGGAGGCCTGGGAAAGCCAGCCGTCCCCCCACCGGAGCGTGATTGAGCACATAGTACAGTTACAAACCAGGGCGAAGAAGGTCTGGCCACTGGTCCGCCAGCACATGGAACAAGCGCAGAGGGACCAGTGCTGCACCTATAACCAGGGGGCCACGCTCCGGGAGTTCCAGGTCGGGGAGAAGGTGCTGATGCTGTGCAAGTTCCAATCCTGACCCAGTGGAAAGGGCCCTACGAGGTGGTGGAGAAAGTAGGACCAGTCGATTATCGGGTGAGGCAGCCGGGCCGGCGCAAAGGCCACCAGATTTACCATGTGAATATTCTAAAGAGGTGGCACACGGCTGGCCTCCTCGGCCCTACTAACCACCACCTCCCGCAGAGAAGGTCAACACTGAAGAGTAGTCAGCAGCACCTTTTTATTCATAAACTGGTATTTAGTGACATCTAGTGACCACTTGTAGCAACGGCAACAAAATGAATTGATGAAGCACCATGTCAGAGGGGTACGCAGTACAATGTTTATTTTTACTCCATTTTCCATTCCTTTTTTTTTTGTCTACTCACACTGTCATATATTGTACTCTTTTTTTCTTCTTTATTTACACTGTTCTGGAGTCGTGTCTGCTTTGTTGACATGCAGGCTTAACGGGAGAGTGCCAGGAATGAACCGACATCAGTTGTCTTATTCGGATTAACATTGTTAGCAGAGGATGGATGGAAGGTAACTATAGAGTCCCACCATGAAACAGAACACACAACTGACAATACAGATACACATGGTGGTACAGAGCAGTGAACAGGTGACAGTCTGAAAACAGGACAAATGGTGAAATACAAAGACAGAGGTATTTACACACAGCTAAAGTATTGGGGTGTGCAGGCAAAGCTAAGTGCAAGTACAGAAGCTGATACAATTTGCTTTATATTGAACCCACTAATGTTGCAGGCACTACAGAGTCAGCTGATAGGAGCTTTAAAAAGGTGCGTCTGGTCTGGAAGATGCTGCTCTCATAATGTTGATAGTTGTTGAGGTTCCGCTTCAGTTCACTGCGGATGATCGTCCAGGGGTGAAATGTTGAAAATCTGTTTGACAGTTATTAGGCTGAACACACCTTTCACGTTTCTGATACGTTTTGAAACGTTGAAAATGACCTGAAACTATTTCTGTTACTTAAGACAATACTGTGCACATAGGTAATGAAACAGTGGTGGTGGCTGCTGTTGTTGTTCATCATACGTAACTTTTAGCAAAATTTAGTTGTAACTCTGCTCCCTCTCTCGTGTGTGAGCTCTGTAATCATCAAATAGCTGCGGAAATAAGATCTGTCATCATACAAGGAGTTTATTACTAGTAGTACTACTAATCATTAGGGTACATCACATTCATTATAACAACGGACAAGTGAATGAAATTCAACTTTTTATTTTCAACAAACTTAGAGGAACCTTTTAACAAAAATCACATTAATAAATAACATAACGTAAACAAATTAAAATAAAAACCTTTAAAAACATAAAACCCCAAACAAAAAAAACTTAAAGGGCATTTATTATTATATAGTTAGCATATAACATGTGCAACAACAGTGCTTGAACCTTTTTTCCCCTCTTTTAACCTAAAGCCCTTATTATACTTCCTCCTAAGCCGATCTACAAGCTCACAGCAACGCGTAAAGAGTAAAGTGTTGGACTCTTCTTGATGTATAGGTACTGTAGGTAGATGAACCTTTATTGGTTGGCTTTGAAATCTCTTTTTCCCGTTCTTGTGACTGGTCACCCACAGGTGGTTGACGAAACGCCACTTGTCCCATTGATTGGCCGGGGGCAGTGGCCCAGGATGGGCGAGGTGGGGGGGGGTGAGGAGCGATGCGGGGAAGCATGGCAGGTGGTGGGCCCAAGACGAGGGAAAAGTCCAACACCGTTGGGGCCTGGCCATGGCGATTTAGAGCGATTCCAGCGCCAAGGCGGCGCCCACCAGGACCAGGTCCAACTCCGGCCATATTTTGATTGGTCTTGAATTCTATAGTGCAAGCACTCTCCAAAGATTTGAAGAGCGACTCGCAAAATACCATTTCAACCACTTAAACCAAATAGGTTTCATTGACCGGGATAGCACAGAGGGCTATACTTGGTGGTCCCCTCCTTTTTTTCCCCCCCAAAATCTACCGGGTGCGAGGGCCCAGTCATCGCTGCTTGCAGCTTTAATTAATAATAGTTTTCCTTGATACAATATTAATAACCCAACAACAACAGTTTATGTGGTGGACAGGACCCTTATAAGCAAAGGACTCTCGGCGGGTGTAGTAGGCCATGATTCCGGGCGTATTTCCTATCGTACCGATAGGATGTCCCAGACTCCTTCTCAGGCAGGTCTGCAATCGGGTACCATATTGCTTCCTACAAGAGAAAAACATCAACACAATGAATGTTGAGAACCACTCAATGTTCTACAAGAGGATGAATGATGGGAAGACGTGGGTATGTACCTCGATCTCATTTGAAGGGCACTCGAATTTCCATCCGGATTCATGGTTGTACTTTCCATACGAGTCATACGCTAGGTACAACGTACATTTTCGGTCGTCCGAATTCTCTGGTCTGGTGATCATCTTTTGCCGGAAGCTCTTATTCGCTTGCATCTCCACAAGTAAAGACCTGATGTCCATATTGGTCTCTTCCTTAACCTGCCGGTCAAAGTCACAGAGAAACCTTTTATCTCCATATTCTAACCTTTTGTGTTTTTTTGTAAACTATAACGTGAACCATCCAGACCTCTCAGAGTCTCAGGTCATCTGGGAAAGAATCGGCTTTCTGTCCCTAAAACCAAACAAACAAATGTGGAGAAGCAGCATTTAGTATTTTTGCACCACATATCTGGAACAAACTCCCAGAAAACTGCAGGTCTGCTGCCACTCTTATTTCTTTAAAACACAACTAAAGACCTGTTTGCCACGGCCTTGATGGAGTTACTTTTCTTTTGCACTGTAACTATGTTATTTTTTACTACTTTTGTTTTATGCATCCTAATGTCATTGTATAATTGTGTTTCCTTTGCTTGATATGTGTAAAGCACATTGAATTGCCTTGTTGAAATATGCTATACCTCCCCTCATGGTTTCCAAATTTGATGTAAATACAACAGAATTATGTTGGAGGGACTGCAAGCAGATTGGGGACCACACCCATGTGTTTTGGGATTGCCCTAAATTGGAGAGTTACTGGAAGGGAATACGCACGGAAGTCCATGCTATTCTTAACACAGATTTACCATTAGACCCAAAAATATATATTATTGGAGTGGTTCCGGAGGGGCTGGTGGACTTACAGAAGGTTTATATCCTACATATTCTTTTGTTGATTGCGAGAAAAATGATTACTCTATCCTGGCTGAAACCTCTACCACCTACGACCAGCCAGTGGCATGAGAGGATATTGAAAATGTATACTATGGAAAAAATTACTGCCAAGCTCCAGATGAAGTATGATGTGTTTCTAAAAAAGTGGGCCCCAGTTATAGGATACTTTAATCTGCCTATATGAATGCCTATGTTACCGTGTATATATGTCATGCCATGATATTTTTATTTTTTATGCTGTAACTAGTTATATTTGATCTCCAAGCGAATGTCCTGATTTTTAATTATTTAAATCTGATTTAATCTGTTGCTTAGTATGTCTGCCGAATTGTCCCGTTTGTTTTTCTTTTCTGTGGTGTTTTTCTGTTATGTGGTGTTTTTCTGTTATGTCTTTTTCTTTGTCTTTTTGTACTTTTATTTTAGTTTGTTTGCTCAAAAAAAAAAATTGTACGTTGTGAAATTTCTCTGTAGAAAAGCAAATAAACGCCTTGTTCAAAAAAAATAAATGAATGCCCTATTTTAGTTCGCCTATGCCGAAAAATAGGAATGCCAGATTGAAAGTAAAAAAAAGAAATATGCTATACAAATAAAACTGCCTGCCTTGCCTATCTGCACTTTACTTGTCTTTTTATTTGTGACAATTAATCGTCAAGTAAAATTACAATATTGTGACAGTGTTCATTTTGATAGCAAATTTGTATTTAGTTTTAGTCAGTCTTTTGAAAAAAAATTTATGTAGTTTGTCATATTTCAGTCATCTGAAATGTTTTAGTTTTAGTCTAGTTTTAATCGACAAAATCTACAGTTGATTTGATCAACTATGTATTTTGGCGGGCCTTGATAACGTCTTAGTGCCTGATTTTACACTTGGTTGCATGCTGAAAATAGCAGATCCACAAGCTCACAACGCGTGAGCTTGTACTGTAGATCATAAAATGACTCATCTTAGTGCTACTGGATCTCTTCTCTTCTCCACTAGTCTCTCCCTATCATTTAGTCTAGTTTTTATTTGTTGTCAATATATTTAGTTTTAGTCATCATAGCTTAGTTTTTCATCAGTGAAAAAAGGTAGTCGACAAACATTTTTCATCATAGTTCTAGTCAACGAAATGAACACTGGTGACAACCCTCCTCACTCATTCACATGGAAGGATATCAGCTTTGCAAGTGCGTCCACACACACGTCGAATCACCGGAAGTTCCATCCACTCCAATGATATGGGAAAAAAACTGAAATCAAATCCATATCATTGGAGTGGATGGAACGTCAGGTGTGTGTGGACGCACCCTGTGAGGCCACACCAAGGAAAGTCCTGGTCTTCCTTCCTGAGGACGTCCAGGTAATGCCAGTGTGCCCTCGCTGACCTGCTCCTTGGGCACCCTCTCATCCTCGGGCAGGTCCTGCATGAACCTGCATTACATCCAGTATTTTATCAATACCACGGTTGTGTGTCACCAGTTCAGCCTAAAGTACACAAAAACACCAATTAGTCACTGAGCACCCATCATCATTACACAATAAATATAATATACTGGCACGCCCAACGTCCTACCTCCTAGGCACCTGTGTACCCAACAGGTAGGAGCATGATGGGCTGGTCTGGGTCTGGGTCTGGTCTGGTCTGGCACTCTACAATATAGAAAATAATAACATCCCAAAACGGTATGTAGGTTTAGTCATAAACCACCATGCTGATGAATACAAAGAATCCTGTGTGACTGGCTGAGCTGACCAATGTTGTGTGAGGAAAGCATATATAAACCCCTGTATTGCCAATGTTATTTGGAGAACTCCTCGGATTGATCCGTACAATAAACTGACACAGAGAAGGACTTCTTCACTCCTGTCTAAATTTATTTTACCAGTGCAGGGATGGATAGGATTCATATTATCAGCAGTGTATTGACTCACCTCTCTTATGACGCATGCACTAGGCATCTCATCCTCCTCTTTTTTCCCCTTGGGGAATCCCCAAGTCTCTGTCCTCCTTTCCTTCACCAGCACGACCTAAAATGGAGTGACGTTAGTAGGAGTGACATCATATGGCTCTTCTCGACTACAAAGGGTAACCGAGAACATTCCATAACCTTTTCAGGGGGTCCCGGAAACTACTGAGAGCCAGCGCTAAAATGCAATTACTCACATGTGTCAGTTTGTCATTCAATGTGACAGCGCCGTAGGTGGGGAGTTGTACTGTGATGTCATACTTTTTCATGACCGCGTCGATGTTGGTAAGGTCCGGACGATGCATGAAAAGATGATTGACACCACAGAGTATATCGCTGACCAGTGGTGGACAATAAGGAAATGCATTTACTTGACTATTACACTTTGAACACTTTGAACCTGGTAGGAGACTCAAAGTTGACACTTTGTGTCTCCTACCAGAGCCACCGCCAGTCATGAAATTATTGGCTTTGGAATGTGGCAAAAACTAAAAAATCTCCATGAATTCAAGTCTCCATGGGGTGTGTGATTGATAGAAAAAAAGTCATTTTGGGGGTGAACTATTCCTTTTAAGTTTTCATTTAGTTTTTGTCAGTGAAAAAAGGTAGTCGCCGAACATTTTTCATCATAGTCAACGAAATTAACTCTGGTGACAACCCTCCTCATTCACTCACTCATTCACATCAAAGGATATCAACTCTTGCAAAGTCATCACGTTGACAGGTTGGAAGGTTCTGCTGATCCTTCTGTAACCTGTCGATGTAGTGCCAGTGTGCCCTCTCCAACTGGCTGCCGATTTGATACTCGACCTGGTTCTGTGGCACCCTCCTGTCCTCCCGCAGGCCCTGCATGAACCTGTATGAAATATTTGTATTATCATTCTAACTTCTTTCTTTTATTATTGAGCAATAATCAACATTATTCAACATCATCATGAGCTGCCCAGTCTGGAGGACCTCTACACCCAGTGCTGCCTCAACAAATCCCTGAGGATCATAAAAGACCCCACCCACCCCCATAAAAAGCTATTTTCCCCACTCAAGTGCAAAAGGGTAAAGGGATACAAGATCCTCTCAGCACGCACTAGCAGGCTGAGGAACCGTTTTTTTCCCACAGGCTGTTTTTTTTAACATACTGTTAAATGACAAGGAAAAGTGATGTGCAATATACTATACCTATACTCTGCACTATGCACTTTTTTGACTGATATTCTTGCCCTGTGTTTACTTTCATTGAGTTTTTAAGTTGTTTTATCAGGTTTTTATGGTTTTATTGTATTGGAGGTTCCGAGCGTACGTTTTTCCACATGTATGTACCTAAACAGCGCATCCAAGTGACGATAAAGTGAATCTGAATCTGATTCTGAATCTCAGCAAAGGGGTCCTTGAGGGTCCTATTTTGTTGGCATTATGTGTTTTGATAATATTTCCAGCGACAAATGTGTATTTTAACTCCTCAATCTCGTACAGTAAATATATAATGACATTTCAAAGCGTCTATAGTGTCGGTGCATTAAACCGCTTGGCTCTTACACCTGTTATAACGAGCTTGAATCTTGCAGTTAACTCTTTTGCAGCTTTTTTTAAATTGTATTTATCCAAACCATGTGGATACCGACACATATTACTTTAGTGTGAGTTAACGGTTAGGTATAGCTCTGGTCCATAGAGTTAGAAGGAGTTAAGGATAACTCCTTCTAACGGTTAGGCATAATTTGAGGTGAGGGTTAAGGTATAACTTTAGGTTATGGAGCAGACATTGGTTTTATGTTGCTTTGGTTGCTATAGGAACGACCCATACTCTCCAGGTTTATTATTATTATTATTATTATTATTATTATTGCTAGTGAGCCATCCACTGGATAGACAGAGACGAGATTAATTAATATAATATTAATTATCTATTAGCAAACAGTCATAAGCGTTCATAGCCATGGATCACAAGACAACGGTTGTCATGGATGAACTTCAACATAGTGTTTGCACTTTCTCCCTTTTTGGTCTGTACATCTACATAAACGTTAAGATTTTCAAATATACTCCAACCTAATCCCCCAAATTCGGTCCAATTCAGGCATTACTGCTAAACCATTAGAAATCAATAACGTCTTTAAGGAGTTCTACGCCACTTTATATTCTTCAGACCAGGTCTCTGACACTGCCTTTGATGTTTTTTTTGATAATCTAGACATTCCCACCATTGAGCAGCCTGTAGTTGAGGAGATGGAGAGGCCAATCACCCTGGCAGAGCTTAGTGCAGCCGCGTCAAGCCTTCAGAGTGGGAAATGTCCGGGTCCTGATGGCTTTCCATCTGACTTTTATAAGAAGTTCTTTCACAAGTTAGGTCCGTTGCTGTTGGACATGTTCAATGAGGCGCTCGAACTTGGGTATCTTCCCCAAACTCTTACCCAGGCCTCCATTTCCCTTCTTTTAAAAAAAGGCAAAGATCCCCTTGAGTGTACCTCCTATCGCCCAATAAGCTTATTGAATGTGGACTTTAAATTGCTATCAAAATTGCTGGCATCACGCCTGGAAACTATTCTCCCTTCAATTATCTCTCCAGATCAAACTGGGTTCATTCGTAACAGGCATTCATTCTCTAACCTCAGGCAGCTGTTTAACACCATTTATAACTCCTCCCCCCCCAACACTCAAGAGGCTTTGATATCGTTGGACGCCGAGAAGGCATTTGATAGAGTGGAGTGGAATTATCTATTTCATACCTTGGGGCAGTTTGGTTTTGGTGAGCGTTTTACTTCCTGGGTTAAGCTGCTTTACTCATCTCCGCTAGCTTCGGTTAAGACAAACAGTGTTCAATCTGAGTATTTTCCCCTTCACCGCTCCACCAGACAGGGTTGTCCCTTGAGTCCATTGTTATTCGCAATCGCCATCGAACCACTTTCGATAGCACTCAGAGCTAACCCGCATATCACTGGTATAGTTAGATATGGCTGCGAGCTGAAGGTCTCTCTCTATGCTGATGATCTTCTCTTATATGTTTCTAACTTGCCCGTTTCGGTTCCTGCTGCCCTGGCTACTCTTAAATCATTTGGTCAAATATCAGGGTACAAACTGAACCTGAATAAAAGTGAAATATTTCCCATTAATAATGCGGCTAGGAACTATCCACTACATGATTTTCCCTTTAAAATTGCTCGGGAGGGGTTTACTTACCTTGGAATTCATGTCTCACGGGAGTATGAGGATCTCCATAAGACAAACTTTGCTCCCCTACTGACAAGAGTCAAGGCAGACTTCGACAGATGGTCTTTACTTAATCTATCCCTAGTTGCACGAATTAACTCGGTTAAGATGAATATTCTCCCTCGGTTTTCTTATCTGTTTCAATGTATTCCCCTTTTTCTTCCCCAGACCTTTTTCAGTAAATTGGATAGTATGATCTCTGAGTTTATCTGGGATAAGAAAGTGCCGAGGTTGCGTAAAGAATATTTGCAGAGACCTAAATCTATTGGTGGAATGGCCCTACCTAATTTCAGGTTTTATTATTGGTCTGCCAATATTAGAATTCTCAAATATTGGATTAAATATGAAGCCTTTGATCCCCCCCCAACGTGGTTGGTCATAGAGTCGAATTCGGCTGGTCCCGTATCATTGAGTGCTTTAGCACACTCCCCTATTCTTTCTTCTACTTCTCCATACACTAAGAACGTTACTGTTAAAAAATCTTTAAAAATCTGGCTCCAATTTAGACGCCACTTTGGTCTACAGTCTTTCTCTATTCATGCCCCAGTGGCAGCTAACTATGTTTTCCATCCCTCTCTGGTTGACGGTGCTTTTTCAATATGGTCAGGCCTAGGCATTCGAACTTTTAAACACTTATACGTTGACAATGTCTTTGCATCCTTCCAACAACTTCGGGATAAATATTCAATTTCCAGACAGCATTTTTTCAGATATTTACAGGTCCGTAGCTTTGTTCAAAGAACGTTTCCCATATTTCCCAATCTACCTGATAACTCTGTTTTAGACACTTTTTTAACTCCACTACCATCTTTGAAGGGTGCAATTTCATGTGTTTATGAGGAGATCTGTTGTCTACGGCCTGAAACTCTGAATTCTATAAAAGCTCGTTGGGAGGGGGACTTGGGGGAGGAAATAACTGATGAGGTTTGGGATGCAATTCTGCTGCGGGTACATGGGTCCTCTATTTGCGCAAGACACGCTCTCATTCAATGTAAACTTGTACACCGTATCTATTATACCAAGGCCCGGCTGTCAAGGATTTATGATACTGTGTCCCCTGAGTGTGATAGATGTCAACAATCTCCAGCAGACCTCATCCATATGTTCTGGCTTTGCCCATCTATACACAAATATTGGACAGAGGTCTTTCAGTCTATATCAGGGATAGTGGGGAGATCGGTGGAGCCTACTCCTTTCGGCGCGCTGTTTGGGGTTTTCCCCTCAGTGCCCTCGCTTTCTAAAATAGAAAAGGATGTTTTAGCTTTTGTCACTCTATTGGCCAGGAGACTCATTTTAACTAATTGGAAATCACCTACTTCCCCCTCTCACACCCATTGGATAAGAGACATCTTGTATTGTTTAAAACTGGAAAAGATAAGATTCTCATTAAATGGCTCCTCCAGTAAGTTTGGGAAGGTATGGGGTCCATTCTTTCAATTTGTCCGGAATTTGAATCCATCTCTGATCGGGGATACGTGAGGTCTGGTGGATCATTGATATGATAGGTTTTCTATGACGGGGGTGTGGTGCTGTATAGTGGATTTTACACGTGACATTGATATGTATTGCTGGACTGATGTTTTTGTTCTAAGTTTGTTTGTTTTTGTTTTTGTCTTGTTCGTTTTGTGTTGGTTTTTATACTTTTGATATGTATATATTATTTTTTATTTATTTATTTTGTATGTTTGTGCTTGTCCTGTATGTTTTGGGGTGATAATCCAATTGTTTATTGTACTTTTGTATGTTATTGGTATTAAGGAGCTTTTCTACCTACATGAGTGTCTGCATTTAATGCTGAACCCTGCTTGTAAAAAACCCAATAAACAAAGTTTAAAAAAAAAAAAAAGATTTTCAAATATAATATCAGAAGAACCAGGATAATTACCCGCTCAGGTAAGGCAGAAGCCACGGATCAGGAGGATCAAAATTGACATCTGCTGGTCGGACCAGGTTCCACCAAGTTGGAGTTGTGGCCATGGCGAATGCCGGCTAGCAGTGAGTGATTCTGTTGAAATAGAATTTGATTGATTGATTGAATACAACTAAAATGTATCGCCCATGAAAGCCACAATAGGTTGTTTCAAATGGGATCCTCACATACTCAATTCATGGAGAGAACAGAAGTTTACACAACACAACACTACACTATCTTTATAGTTTTCTAGATTCACTGGAGGCTATATTCATGAACTATAATTTGTATTCAATAAAAAAGTGTTGAAAATGGGAAATACTCCAGTAAAGTAAAACATCCTCAAAAGTGAACCTAAGTAGCCTACAGAACTTACGTGAATGTAGCCTACTTAGTTACTTTACACCAATTTTTTAACAATGTATTTCAATCGAAAAATTATTACAAATAGTACATTTTACCCATCTCATTAGGTACTGTAAATGTGATTGATTGAATTCTACATTAACAAGATTATTAACAGTAGGCCTACAAGTAGTAGGCCTACAGTCAAAAGTCATACTAAAATACATTACAAATGCGCACCGAACGTGCAAGTTTATGTGCATAAATTACCTCCACGGTGGGGTCGGAGGGTCACGGGCAGGGGTCATCAACACGTCCGTACTGGCAAGACATGTCAATAGTCCATATTCACACGGTGGCCATTTTGGAATTTAACATTGTGTTGCTGTGGCAACTGGGGTGGCAACTGGGGTGGCATTTCATTGACTTAATGGCAATATGGCCGCCGTGTGAATATGGTCTATGGGCCGTGGCCTATATATTTTCTTAATTATAATGTAGAAACATGAAAATGCGTTTGAATGACTTTGGTGACTCGTAAAGTAACATGCTCATTACATGAGTTGCAGGAGATTTTTAGTAGGCCTATTACACATGGTACCATGTACACACAATTGTCAACAAGACAGCTAAAATAAATGATTGCTAATATCTGCCTCAATTCTGTGAAAATAGCAAAATGTGCTTTTAAAAAATCACAGAATCACATAGCCCTAAATATATAATAATGGACTCCTGATTTGTCTCATATAGGCGGCTTATTGTCCGCTCCTCGGACCGTGGACTGTGACTTTATTATTTATTAGCCCTTCACTGACCTTTTATGGTATTGGGCCTGTTTAGGCCACTCTTTCGTTCCCTTTTTTTTTGTTCCCTGTTCTCTGTGCACCGTAATTTGTAGTGTTGTCTTGGTGTTGCCTGTCTTGTCTCATCAGTATGTCTTTGCAATTGTAGTTCACCTGTGTCTTGTTCTGTTACAGCCAATCATGTGTTAATTGTCCTTCGTTCTCACCTGTGCCTAGTTAGTCCCTGTCTATTTATATGCCCCTCTGTTTCCAATTTGTGTTGGTTCATTAATGTTGTCACTGTGTTCTGTCAGTTACCTGTTGTCTTATTCCCTGTTTAAGTAATAAACCCCCCTGCATCTGAATCGTTCTGTCTCCGCTTCACTGTCTGCGCTTGGGTCCTACACTTCTCTGCCCCGCACCGTTAGCCTGGTAAACCCTCCCTCTGGAAATCTCATTTGTAATTTATTTCAGGAGTGAAATCAAATGGAAATGAGATTTTCCGGAGGGAGGGGCTTTACCAGGCTACCGCACAGTGACACTAGTGACACCCAGTGGCTGCTTTCACAAAGGTCTGAAAAGAGTTGTTCCTTCAGGGTTAGTGGAAAGTCATTGGGTCCCTTTACCATAATCTCTTTTATAGTAGCAGGCCTATCATACTAAAAAAGTGGAATATCTCCTGCCTCACTAAGATGCGTGGTTGTTTTTTGTGCTTCCCTGGTCTCAGAATGTATATATTTACTTTTTGTTATATATTTTTGGGAAGGGTTACAAATGTTTTTGTATAATGTTCACTATTAAGATGAAACTATGAGGTAGGATGTACACACTTTTCCTAAATAAAGAATTGCAAAAAAAAAAAAAAGAGAGTTGTTCCTTCATGTCTGTAATGTATGATTTTATGTTTTTTTGTCTTATTTATTTGTTGTGTGATATTTGTATGTACTCTATGGACCCCCTGTGTGTCTGGAATAAAGTTTGAATTGAATTTAATTGTAAAAAAAGAAAGAAAAAAGGTTGCGTGCCCCTTTCTGTAAAGCCACTCCTAATGACAATACAAAGGCAGAGTTTTGTTTGTCTTTATTTTGTTTCAACACACTACACTACTGAATATCAGAAATTATAGACGAGATAATAGTAATAATCTCCATATTGCTCCTTTGTCCCTTCTTTAACCTTCTCACTTTGCCACTTGTTTAATGACTTCAATACATTGCAAAACATTTGAAAACCTTTGTATTTGCATGCTTATAACGTTAATTGTAAAACAATGTCAGACTCAATGAAAAGAACATTTAATCATCATGATCAACTTTGGCATAAGTGGTTTGACATTTAGTAGGGGATTGGTCCATAGTAGGCAGTGTAGGCAGCAATGATTCCAGCTGTATCCATCATGTCCTCACAACCCAGGTTAGCCTCACACACCTCTCTCAGACTGAGGAGAGAGAGAGAGAGAGAGAGAGAGAAGTAATGTGTCATTGTCCCAGATGGTAGCCTACTGATAACAGACGGTATATCGTCAGGAGGATGTGATGAGAATAATTTCCAGATAATCTTGATAGCAATTCGGAGGTTGTAATATTCTCCTTTCCCCTGTAATATTGTCTCTAATACTATGAATGTATCACCCTGATATCCTGTTACACACCACTGCCTTCACTTTAGAGTTCTCCAGGGTCACCCATGCAAACCATTAGTGTAAGTGGCTAAAAAGCAACACAACAACAAAGATCAATATATATTGTTCTCAGTGTTTGTCCTCATAAACAGGTTATTGCATTGGATTCCAATATGCTTCTGCATTTTAAAGGGTATTGACAAAGTAGAACATTAGTGTTTAACAGTCCAGTATAACTGTACAACAGGTCACCTTTCCAGCTGGGTCAGCGTCAAGTCTCCAGGAGCAGTTCTTCCAGCTCTCTTCTGTCGCACCACTGTAGAGGCCTCTCCCCTCTCCACAAACACGCCTGTATGTACACGTATCATCATTTATCATCTGCATTTATACAATGGCTCTCTGATTGGTACATAGATTTACATAAAGTGATCATTGATCAAATCACAGAATTGCATAATGTTGCCTAGAAATGTTAATGTAAAGCTGAAAAGTAATTTTTTTGTTATGTACAATTCAAGAAGATTCAAAGGAAAATTATCACACATCCTCCGGGGGTTTGCAACTTCATTTTAAATGCTACAATTTCATTCACACTGTGAACTGCTTGCTGCTGTGAATAAAATTGGAGCATTTAAAAGTGAGTTGTGAGCTTGTACAATTGAAGGACAACAAATAATTTCCTGCACCTGTTGCAGTATTCAATTCAGTTCAATTAGGTTTGAGCCAAACGCATTACGCTTTTAATAGATTTATTCTGCCTATCAATATACAATACATACAGAAAACAGAACCAAGTTATATGAAACTATCTTAATCTTACCCTCCTGAGCAGGGTTGTCACCCGCAGGCTGTGAGCCGGTGGAGGTAGAGGCATCTGGTGAATACAGGACAAACAAATATTATATCATAATCATTTACTTTATTCTGTGGAGAGGTAAGCCTAATTCTTTAATCCGCTCACCCCAAAATTACTGTAAATTATTTTTCGTTTTTTTTTTACTCTGAATTGAGCAGCAGTCATTCAAACTGGTAGGTTGAACCATGAATTTTAATACTGCCACGTGGTATAACCATGTGTATTCTATTAGTCAAACATTGATACATTGCGCATGAGAATCGATTACAGTGGAAAATGAAACTGTTATTTAAAGCTGCAATCCCTAAGTTTAGTGTCCTCACCAGGATTTGAACTCCGGTCTGCTGTCTGGAAAATAAGTTCCAGATTGCAGCCTTAAATGTATTGGTTTTAAAAGCATACTATAGATATGAACCTTGATTTCATGGGCATATTGCATAAAAGTTGATAGGCTATTCATATTCTATTTTGAATGACATCCACTATAGTATTCAAATTTGTAAAAGCAGCTTTTCAATCTGTTTGCCTGTACTTCCAGTAAAATCCTCAGTGTTAATCCATTTGTAACACCCCATGTGTTACATAAATGTGTACACTCTCAGACTTAAGTTATCACAGTGAGGATTTTACTGTGTACAGGATATGCAGTATATTGTAAGCCTGTGTATAGTGTCTCTGTATCTGTGTTCTTACCTGAGGTCAGACACACTGCTGCCAGGCAGCAGAGAACCAGGATGGCCAAGGTCTTCATCATTTCAGCTTCTTTCTTCACTGTCTTCAGAACAAGGACTGGAGTCTTGCAGTGCTCTGGCTCTTTCTTTTTTGTGTCACACTCACGCACACCGGGTTTATAGATGTGGCCCTCACCATGGCTTCAGTATTTGATTGGTTAGGGCATCATGTATCATACACCCACAAAGATGCAGAAATACACACCTCCATAAAAATGCATGTGGCGATATGCAAGGAAAGGACGCAAGCACGCACACACACGTACAGTACACACACACACACACACACACACACACACACACACACACACATACACACGCGTACACACACACGTACACATACAAAAACATGAACAGAGAGAGGGAACGTCCATTCAGTCCAAAGGGTTGATATTTGCTTTAAAGCTTATGTGATATGAAAACAGTCATGGGTCGGGTGATTCACAGCCTCAAGGACAGCTGTTTGGAAATAGTTGTCCATGTCCGGTGTGTTCAGAACTGGCCTGTTGCTCAGGTTGATCCAGCCCTGATTGGATAAGCAGGTGTGAAATGCACCTGGCTCATATAATGTGGGATAGTGTTTGCATTTCCACATCCTCCTGAGCTTCTGGTTCAGTTGACATGCATGCTGATGTCATCAATTGGGGGAGTTGCCATGTCAGACATAATCTCTTCTTTTCAAATACTTTTTTCCTTCTTCCCTCTCATGCAGACACATGATAACCTCACTCAGTCAAATGGAAGAAGCTTGCGACACACATTTTGTTTCACAGCGTACTTGCATCTGAGACTTCGGGCGCAGAATCGATGACAGACGGAGTTTCATTTTTTCAAGCTGCTAGGCAGGTGATTGGATGATCCCGCCCCTAGCAGCCGCTGATTGGTGAAACCAAATGCAATGCAATGCATGAGATTTCCGGAAGGAGGGGGTGTTTACCAGGCTAGACACATGACACAGTATACGCAGAGTGAAAGATGATAGAAAGAACTGATCACATTGTTAAGTACGAGACTGACATGCCCAGCATACCAGTGTTAGGCAAGAACTATATGATTTCATTTGATTGTATCAAATTTAATTACAGCGTAACATTTGCTATCAGATTTACCAATGCCTTTCAGAGGGGATAAGAGTTTCATTAAATGGCTTTGTGGGTGTGCAATACCTGCAGCCAACCTGGAGAGGTCAGCGTTTGACAGTGTGCCCACACACCAAGCCATTCTGGCCACAAAATACATGTTGGGGGAAACCCATATGATGCTAATTGAACAAGAGGAGAAACCACTGTCCCACATTATGTGACAAGGTTTTAATAAGAGGCTCTTGTAGTTTATTACAAACCACAGTGATTTCCTTCTACCTAAAGAAAGAGAAAGCAACATTTAAGAATAAACGAAGGAGTTGTGGTATAGGCCGGGCCATAATAAAAAACATATGGGTATGGCACCTATATGCTGAATGTGGCAGTGTACCTATAATGGTGTATGTAATTTAAATCAAAACAAAACAACCTAGTTTCCACAAATGAACTTCTAACTTTTCTGATTTGGTTTATTTCAAGGGGGACATTAACGCAATAAAGTGAACCACTTTGGAAGCTAGGCCTACTTGTTGTACAGAATTTCTTTTCTTTGTGCGTGCTTATGCTCTAGTTGTTTGTTTTTGTTTATTTGAAGATTACTTATCAAAAATAATCCTGTATTACTGTGTGCCAAAGGTATTCTATAGCTCTCATCCCCCTCATTGATATTAATTTAGCATATCAAATGTAAGGTCATTCTTGTTTTATTTTTGTCTTCTGCTTTCCTTGGTGTCTCTGTAGACTGGAGCACTGGACACCAAGATGTTGGATGTGTCTTAACGGTATTACATGGGGTGTAATTTCACAGTCTGGGTCACTGCTGCTGGTGCCGCGTCTCGGTCCACAGGACAGACTTCAGGAATTCATCCCAGGACAACTTTAATTGTGCACAGTTTTGGTCTTGTGGTCATATAAAAAAAAGTACATTCAACACGACTGCCCTTCTGTGACAAAGATCCAATGTCCTGAGATGAAACCAATGTGCCATTTTGTACAGATGGTTTCTGTGTAAACACAGAATGGTGTTCTGACCACAGTCATTACTATTAGCATTAGCAAGGTCTGTACCTGTTTTCTTTTTCTGTTTTTTTTTTAAAGCTTTTTTGTACTTTTCAGCAATGTATTTAATTTCAGTTCAAGGTTTCCCTTATATACTGTATGTAATTAAAATCATTTCTATGCACTTTAATTTTCCATTCAAAGATGTTTGAAACCTTTGTCACATGACTAAAATAGGAATGTCAGGTTGAAGGTGGTTAAGTACATTGAACAAACAAGATATATAAATAGCCTATACCTCTTTGCATAACTTGAGTTAGCCTTTCCTTGTTTGTGTTTTACACCGGCTTGTCACTTTTGGTAGTGCACTCTGCCAGGTCATAGGAATTTGACATCTGCTGCTGGATATAATCAAAACAGGCGTTTAGCTGGAGAGCACTGTTGGAATTGGGGAAACTAAATCAAAATACTTGATTCCCCAGTCAACCAACCTATTGGGACTTCTACAATCTAAACTTTACACAAGAGTAATATAACAAAAAAAAAAACATCAACAACAATACAATGTATTGTCTTCTCAAAGACATGGAGATAGACAAAGCAAATAGTGTTGGACAAGTTAATGAGAGAGGCAGATACCATAAAAATGAATAGGGTAGTGTGAGAAACAGTTATCTTTATTCACACAGATCACATTAAGCTTATAAATATTGCAAAGATTAATAATAGTGGAAAAGTGTTACTACTGAGGTTACACAAGAAATGAGACATACATTTCTACATATATGCATGAGTGATGTTGCACAGTGCTTCAATATTTATGTGGAATGATTAAATTGCATTTGTCTTTATATTATGTATACCACGCACACTTAATAATGTTTAATGTTTAACACCTTGAGCCTACAGTACCTAGAAAAAAGTTTTCTCTGGCGCTGTCACATTGTGTAAGGCCATCAAAGCAAAACATAAATTACGTCGTGGTGCATTGAATGAATGAGCGCAAGATAATAATCACTTTCGCAGCAGGCAGACTTTGTTTAGACACGGCGGCGTATAGCTGGGTTCTGGTTTACAACTGGAATCCGGGCTCCGTAGTACCTCGAATAGGCCTGCTGGTAACCGTGGCGATAAGCATAGTGGCGGCAGGGAGCGTAGTCCTCACATGTCTCCGCACGTCTCTCAGCTGGAGACTTCACTGGCCTGGAAAGAGGGGTAATGTGTGTGTTTGGGGGGGAGGGCAGTCAAAAGAGTAGAGGAGCGGGAAAATGACAGGCAGATATAGTTTTTGTTGCATTTCTTTGTATTTCATCATCACTACTCCAACCGATTTTGTGTGTGTGTGTGCGTGTGCGTGTGCGTGTGCGTGTGTGTGCGTGTGTGTGTGTGTGTGTGTGTGTGTGTGCGCGCGTGGGTGTGTGTGTGTGTGTGTGTGTGTGTGTGTGTGTGCATGCATACATGTATAGGTTGTGCCCACATCTGTGCTTACATACTATAGTTTGGCTCATGCATGTGGTCTGAATGTAGGGGTGTGTGTACGTATATGTGAGAAAGAGAGAGAGAGAGCAAGAGAGAGCGACAGTGTGTGTTTTGTGTGTATGTGTCTGTATCTTACCTTGTGTAGGTGAACCTGTTGTAGACGTTCCCTCGTACTGGGTTGTATGCGCTGCCCCTTTGTGGTGGGATGAAGGAGTTGGCTTGGTGTGGACTCATAAACACATCTGTGGCCACATGAAAAATGTTATAATGGATAAAGACACAGTAGCTACAGTATACCTATTTAGCACACCAATATGACTCAAGTAAAATTAAAGCAACATGTTAAGCTAGGTAGAAGTTAAATGAATGGTTGAAATACAATAGTATATCTGATATACTATATTGCGTTATGGGATGCATGTTTTTCCATGAAAGATAAATTGCATTTCAATCACCTTCAGCGGATTCTGAGCTTTCATTTGAATCTATGGGAAAAACATGAAATGGGGTTAAGCATGAATGAAGCATGAGTGGCTGTCTAGGACTTAGTATATATTACAGCTTATGAGTGGGAAATGGTCACTGAAATGTTGGAATGGTTGGAGGTGGAGGAATGCGAGAGGAACTGTACCATAGCAAACACAGAGAGAGACAAAGGCACAGAGTGCCACACACTGCAGGAAATTCCTCATCTTGGCTCTCGTCCGTCAGTCTGTCACTCTGTCTGCAAGAGACAAGGAGACAGGTAATTCAGGGAGCCACCTGATCACTACTGTGAGAGGTTGGTTCTGCCTAGTGAAACATGAAGTGTCAAGGACACAGTGACTGTTCCCCCTGTGAATCTCCCTAATAAAGTCTCAAATCCTAAGAAAGGAGAGAAGGGAGAAAGGATTACATTTAATGAGAAAAAGACAGAGGGAGCTTTAGAGCCAGAGAGAGAGAGAGAGAGCCAAAAAGACAGAGAAGAGAGAGTATTTGGGGCAGCCAGCCACAGAGAGAGGTCTGATTATGAGTCTGTGGGCAGACAGGAAAGAACCGTAACTAGAGATAGAAGTTTAGAAGTGGCAGCATTTCTATATGTGTGTCTGTGGTTGGTTTCATGCATATGCAGCACCAGTCACATAAGTTCAGTCATACAAGTTATCCACTGAACACATATTACTGTCAAGGCAGCAATGCACATCCATACATGCCGCAGGGCTACTGAGATATTTCTAGATGGGACGGCAAACACACCAAGGCAACTTTCTATTTAAAACTGAACTGATCTTGCATGTGGTAAACATGTCAAGTGGGCACACGTTGTTGTTTTTAGTTGTTGTTGGTGGTGTTTGTTTATTTTTTAGTGTGTTTTGAGTGACTCTCTTTTCAGAGAAGTTCCTGAGGAACTACACACAGCCCACGCAAGAGCTAATCCTCTGTCTAATGAACTTAAACTTAGTGCAGGAAGATGGATGCCTGTTAATTATAATGCTGCAGGTATAATATATATGGTATGCAGATATGCACACAAACACACAAACTCACATGTTCGGGCACACATACACACACTCACACTCACACTCAGATAGACACACACACACACACACACACACACACACACACACACACACACACACACACACACACACACACACACACACACACACACACACACACACACACACACACACACACACACACACACACATTCACGTTCCATCACCACAGAAATGCTGTCGTGCCAATCCTCTGAATTCAGGTGTAAGACACTTGTACAAACAGCAGTCCCAGATGTCTTCAGGAAATCAATACAGACACTCACACATGCTCACGTACACACACGCACACACACACACACACACACACACACACACACACACAGACAGGCACACGCACACGCACACGCACACGCACACACACACACACACACACACACACACACACACACACACACACATACACACACACACACACACATTCGTGTGCCATCACCGCAGAAAAGCTCTCATGCCAATCCTCTGTTTGTAGGATTTGGATGGGATTCTGTTTCAGCAGGCCTCCTCGCCACAGTCAATAGCACCTTTCATCAAAGAACACACATGTGCGCGCACATACACCCGTGCACTCAGGAAGCTCATAACTTCAGTGCTTTAGGCACGATTTGGCAGCAGTGTCAGACACATACTCAGCACTCTGCCGGTACAGGAACATTAGGCCTAAGGCCCAGGGTGCAATGTTTCTAACCACTAAAAGGTCTTACATATTGGGTTTACAAGGACAAAAAGAAATCTGTGTGAGTAAGTGAGCAAATGAGAGAGTGAGAAAGAGAGAGAGAGAGAGTAACTGTGTGTGAATTCTGGTTGGATGCTGACAACAGTGTCTAGAGTTTTATTCCCGTCTGAGCCTTAGTAGGGGTCCCAGGTTCACAGCAGGTTCAACAGCCCCCCTGCCAGCATCTCCATACCAAATGTGCCCACCTCACTGGAAAAAGCCCCAGCAGGATGCCACTTAGTCAGCCTGAAGCTAAACTTTAACTTTTTTGTCAGTAACAGATAGCAATAGTGTACAGTACAAAATATTGAACAAGGACTTCCCATGCAAGTTGGAGTTGGATTATACTAAAAAACAGATTGAGTTGTTTCTGTATTGTCTTTTTCTGACGCCTAGACTCTTTTGGCAGTTTTGATGGAGACTGAAATGTAGAATAACTATGATCATAATGGAGAGACCATGTCCTAGTCTAAACATTTGTCAGGTTATAAACATAAAGAATGGTACGTTGAATGTACTTACCCTAAGAGGATGATTACTGTGTGAAGAGTCTTGGAAATATCTCTCTATGTATTTTCTCCCGGGGAATATTTCTTAATTCCTTACTGCAAGGCTTTTATACTCACCTCTCTTCCCCCCACCCACCCATTTTCCCCCCAACTCTCTCTCTTCCTCAGCCCTCGCCCACTCTCCTCCCTTCTTTTGCTATCAGCCATTTCCACCCATTCAATCTGACCAAACTATTAGCTCACTCTCTCCCCGAGTCCTCTGCGTGCACACACACACACACACACACACACACACACACACACACACACACACACACACACACACACACACACACACACACACACACATACACACACACACACGCACACGCGCACACACGCACACACGCACACACGCACAAAGTCACACACAAAGTCACATCAGGCACACACACACACCTAGACACGCTCTATGAAAAACAGATGAGGGGAAGAGACAGGAACGGAGAAAAATAGGCAGGGGGTAAACAGAGAGAGACAGAGAAGAATGGGGCAGAGAGCCGAAAGCTAGTGCTGGAGGTCTACTGTATACCTGCACCATAGCAACTACATGACATATTTATTGCTTGTCTGATCGGCAAATGGCAGCACGGTATGAGGGGAGTATCTTGCATATTTCCCCATAAAAACGTCATTTTATATATAGCTGAACTGTACTAACTTTAACTGGTGTAGGTAATGTTGATAATCTTATAATGTAATGTACCCCAAGTTACCCACTACCAGTGGTTATGGCCAACTGTAGCATTTGCTCTGGAATTTGTAGGATGATCATTTCATAAAAGCTCCTGCACCGTATCTTCAAAGGCAAAAAAAGACAGTTTTAATGGGAAACACAAGGTTTTGGTCCGGAGACCTTCTTCATCAGGTTATCTCAGATAAGAAAAACTCCTGCACACTGCCTTCAAATGCAAAAATAAAGTTTTAATGGCAAACACAACGTAAGATAATATGAAGGTCCCTGGACCGAAACATTGTGTTTCCTATTAAAACTTTATTTTTACATTTGTGGGACTTTTTCTTATGCACTGATCAGTCTTTGGTCTTCTCTGATGCACCTGTCATTTTGTGCAAAAGTCGTTTTAGGATAATTTGTCATGCTTTTTGTCAAAGCTCAACTATGCGTTGAGCTTTGACCCCTAACTAAGGAGCTTTGACCAACTAATTAACCCATTAAGACCTGAGGCCGATTCTACAATTGCCTTCTAAATCAGTTCTCACACTTCTCGCTTCTAAATCAGTTCTCACACTTCTCTGCTATTTTTGAATATCCAACGCAAATAAATCTAAAATGACACAGATGCTTTACCGGTTTTAATGGGTTCTTAAGGTAATACAAGGGGCTGTGTTGCATATATAATCTTTTGGATGAATTCATCTATTTACCTATAACTATTCATCTTACATCAATTTTTAAAGAGGGGGGTATATTTCACCACACATCGTATGTCAGAGTTTGTATACACCACAGTAACTTTGATAGGTAATATGCAGAACAGCACCTCAGAGGGTTTAATAACAAATCTGTAATAAGTTGTGAGGAGAAGGATTTCATTGTCACACCTTTTACAAGGTACGTTTTATATGTTATGTTATGCGTTTTATAAGTGTGCATTTGAAAAGTTTGTGTGATGTTGTATACCAGCTATACCTGAAGTGTGTTTTAAGTCATACAACTTGATTTAGTGTGACTGTACACGCTACTGTATATATCCCAGCACCTTTATAGCATGTTTCCCAGTGTTACGCAATATGCAACATCAGATTTCTTTCAACCAGAACCTGTGAATAGCTGTCTGAAACCAAAGCCTAGCCAAACAGTAAATAAACCAGAATAGGAGGGCCAAGCCGGCCGGGAGTCAGACAGACAGATAAACACTGAGAGAGACATAACTACGAAGATAAACCCCGCAGGCAGATAAGAATAGGGGGAATTCACGGAAGGGGAGAGAGAGAGAGAGAGAGAGAGAGAGAGAGAGAGAGAGAGAGAGAGAGAGAGAGAGAGAGAGAGAGAGAGAGAGAGAGAGAGAGCGAGAGAGCAATGGGGAGCGCCACTCAAAATACAGATGGATCGAGGCAAAAGAGAAAGCACATGTTGTCAGCCTCTTAGAAGTCTGGCAGTGTGGCGGCAGGAGTATAGTCAGTGATGTGGTCACACCAGGCTTTTCCAGAGGCTCTGCTGCCATTGAACAGTGGTTTGGTTCTCCAACACAGATATTAAATGTCCTGTATCCACAAATGAACACCAATACAAAACGAAGAAGAACTAAAGAGGAAAAATGAGAGAGAAAGGGAACATGAGGGAGGCCTGGAGGGAATGAGTGTGTGTATGTGTGTGGGGGGGGGGGGGGCATTTTTGCCTATGCCCTGCAGTTGTTTATATTGACTGAGGATGTTTGGGAGTCGACAGCCTTCTATGGGAGCCAAGAAAAGACAAGCTGATTTATATTTTACTCAAAATTGGCTGCATATATGAGGAAGAGGAGAAAGTTCGGGGGAAGGAAGGAAGGTAGAGAGAAGTTGGAAACAGTGAGGGCTGTGGAAATAATGACATGGTATGGTGTTTTCATTCGTTTTTGTTTCTCCTCTCTCTTCATCATGAGACTGCAGCCCGCCTTGCATTCACCCTTTCTTACTTTATTACCCTCTCTCAGTATTTTTCCTATTTCGGTCCATCTGTGCCACTTGCTCTTATGTAATTCATATCCTGTGCCAACCAGAGTCCGTATGCCACTCTCTAAACATTCTAACCGAACTCAGGAGTAATGTTCTGGAACGAGTTTCAGAGCTCCAGATCGCATGATTTTGAGGGAACAAATTGAGCCAAAGGCTGAAGATGAATGATAAAGGGAAAAAACAGGATGGGAGAGTCAGTACAACAAGCAGTTGGCACTAACAGAGTGCACCTGCCTGATGTCTGAACCTGATACTCAGACTGATGACACAGGTACTAAATGGAGCATAAAAGAAAAGGGGGATGGAAGGCCATTTAAAGACACAGCCATAATAATACACAGGTGACAATGGACATAATAGGAGATGAGAGGTTTGAAAATGAGTGGGTGTGAAATGAGTGGGTCAGTTGCTGTGAAGTGGGTGTGAAATGAGTGGGTCAGTTGCTATTGGCTCTATCGATCACATGATGAAGAGACGTGCCTGAGCCGGTAGAGAAAGTCGAATGACAGAGTTCTTGTCGATGTATCTGAGTGTTGTTGTTAACTTATGTTGTATTGTTGTTATATTGTGATGTCTGTTTGTTCTCACGTTTTAGGGGACTACGGATGGAAAGTAGCTTTCGCTAAATTTGGCATGTTTACATTTACTGATGTGTATATGTATTACACCTGACCTGTGTGTTCATTAAAATGCACTGTCCCGTCCAAATAAATAAATAAATAAAGTAAAGTAAGTGAGTACAGAGAGAAACAGAGGGAAGGATTGGACATTTGGTAGAGAAAATAAAGAGAGGGTGAATAAGAAGAGAACAAGAAAAGGGGGGGAAAGTCTGTATTCAAACAGTGCGAGAGCGAAATACAATCTGGAGAGTCAATCTAACTTAAATTGATAAAATGGACTTTAAAGTGCAGACACGATGAAGAAATGAAGGAAAAGACAGTGTGAGAGAATGAATTCAATAATGTTGTGACCACAAGCCTGGAAACGATGGAAACAATCTCTACAAAAACAATGCGGTCATATTCTGACCTGTTTGAGCAGGCTTGCTTTTCAGCCACTGGTCAGACAGGTGTACCAGAGGCTGCTCTGTGGCTTGGTCGGTCAGAGAAAACATAATCCAGACAAATTGCTATCCAACAACAACTCATAATGCCCCCCACGCCACCTCCACACCCATACCGAGGCGTAACCACTTGAACCCTAGCATGCCTATTCTGGGGGCAACATTTGGCAAAGATAGCAGATTGACAAGCTCACAACAACGGTGCATTGTGAGCTTGTAGATTGGCTATTTTCAGCAAAGATATTTAGTGTAGAGCAAAAAGAGGAGGGGGCTAGTATAAAGCCCTTGGGAATCTGTTTTTTGAATTGGCTAGCCTCGATATTATTCCAGCTATTTTTAAGGCATAGTTTCATATTTCCATAATAGTAGTAGTCATGAATCATTTTTATGAGGTCTATGTGCAAACAGTGGACACATTAAGGATTGTGGCCCATTTTGTGAGTGACTCAGAGATTCAAGTGAAAACATTCAATGATGTAAGTCAAGGTCATGTGTTGGCTGCACCTATGTGGGCTGGAGTGGGTGACTGGACCAGACTGGCTGAGGGATAAGCAGACATTACTCAAGCCTGGCCCTCCTTTCTTCAAAGAATCTGGTGGCTCTGTCGTGGTGGTGGATAGTGCTGCCCGGGACAAGTGACTGTGAATTTTGTTATTTGAACGTCAACTAATGGGCATCTAGATTTATGGCTGTTGCATAACATCGGTGTCCCGTCTTCAGGTTTGATATTTGTTTTGATTGCTTTTGGAATCAAAATAACATACAAACATACTGTATATAGGGAATTTAGTGGAGGATTAAGATTTGGATTGTGCCTGACGGCAGCTGTGGTCAATGGATGTGCTTAATGGATATTTTGGCACCTGGCATTGTCTTTCAAGTATTAGAAAATATCTTAAGGCCCAAGCCAAACATGAGCAAATATACTGACAAAACATTATCTCAAGCACATGTTTTTTCCACGTGCTTGAAACAGGGTATTTATATTTGGATTACTGATATCATCATGTTCGGGAAGCCCTGTGATTCACTGTTTAGAGATGGGTCTTACATTTTGGAACCGCAAAGGAGTCAAAGGTATTTATTCACTCCCTCATCTCAACATCTTGAAACTATTCTCATAACACATACGGTATAGGGCTCTGCCTTTTAAACATCTAAAGCCTAGCAGTTTTTTAAAAAACAACAAATTATGTCCAACTTGTCGCGTTGATTGGTGGAAGGGATAAAGTGGGTAGCTTAGCTGGCTCCACACTGTCAAACACAAGCACCTTGTATTCTCTCACCCCATTGCCTCCGTCTTTTAATCCTGCCCCATATGCTTCACTCAAGCAACCAACCTGTCATTATTGTGAGCTCTCATAAGTGCTCATACTTAGTCCTGCATATTTTTGGCTTTAATCACCAGCGGGAGAGAGATATTGCAAGATTGCTCTACATTTCTTTCTGTAGCCAAAGCAAATAAAGCATTATTAAACTTCTGTGCACAGGTTCCACTATGTGTCTCTCCATGTTTATCGTATCATAACATTTTAATATGATTATTGTGTAATTTGTAACATTTGTCGGGACTGTATTTTAATCTTGATTTAATTATGTAAGCTTCATGCTGCCCAGGGCCTTGTTTCTGTTCAGAGACGTGGGCATGATGTTGGCAACCTGCATCCTTTAGTAGTGTGTATGTGCAAGCTGTTAAAGTTTAAGGATGGACTAAATTATTCAAGTGTGTGTGTGTCTGTGTTTTGCATGAATAATTGGGGTCGTTTCAGGATACGTTTATCTAATTTAGTTACAACACTCAGTTTAATCTGCGTATAATTCTGAAAGCATGCGGGACATGATCTCAGTTCTTCTTTACACCATCCCTGTACATAGGCTCTGGTGCCAACTCTAACAAACTGACCCACAGGGTGGACTGCCAGTTCTCACCTACACAGTCAGGAATGTGAGATAAACACCCTACCCAGATGCACGCACGCATGCACACACACACACACACACACACACACACACACACACACACACACACACACACACACACACACACACACACACACACACACACACACACACACACACACAGAAACAACCATACATCAACAGCATACACATGTGCACGCACAAATACATCAGCGCACACGCGGACAAACAAGTAATGAACAGCACAGGCTGCCTTTGTTAAAAGGGCATTGAGTGCAGTGATAGCAAAGCTCTGCCGTTTGTAGTCTGTTGTGGAGGAAATTCCTCAACCAAGTTGCCAACACTGATTGTTATGCATCACCACAAACACACTAACTGCAACAATCTGCTCATCTATAAATAAGCATCAGCCTATATTTCCCTCTCTCTCCATCATTCTTTTCTCCAACAATCTGTCTTTTATTTTGTTACTCCATATCAGTTCTGCCTATTCCTCCATCAGTCTGGCAATCTGTGTGTACATCTGTCCCACTCCCTAGTCATTCTTTATCCTCTGTCTTCTCTGCCTTAATTTCTCATCTTTATGCGACAGTGCGGTTCTGCTTTCTTTCCTCTTGGCTACGCACTCCCACTAATTATCCAAAACCAAGTCTTGAACTCCTCGTTGTCTCTTTTTAGGATTCTAAACATAAACTTCACAGCTGGCCTCCATGCTGACCGTGGACAAGATTTAACATATGATTATGTAACTCTGTTTGTAGCTCCATGTTAGTGTTTCTGAGTTTATTGATACTGTTATAATGTAATGCTGCTACCTAAACCGCCAGTCATTTCACACTTTTCTTTCACTCCTCCAGTAAACTCAGCACCTCATTTCCACTCTGCCTTTCGTGCTTCGCTTTTCATCCATGTTGGAAGTCTGTTTCAATTTTCATTCCGTATCAGTGGTTGTGTAACATGAGTGTTAATCTAACATGTTTAGATCACCACCCACTGTCTGCTTATCGCAGATCTGCGTTCAGTGTCTGCAGGTCTCTCTCTCAGTCTCTCTTTTTGTATTCCTCTCTCCTATCCCTCTCTTGCTATCACAATTCCAATCATGCTACCTCTTCCTAACTCTCTCTGTTCTTGCCTCTGTACTGTATCTCTCTCTCTCTCTCTCTCTCTCTCTCTCTCTCACACACACGCTCGCGAACACGCAAACGCGCACACCACACACACACACACACACACACACACACACACACACACACACACACACACACACACACACACACACACACACACACACACACACACACACACACACACACACAGTTTTTATCTCCCTTTCTGTCCCTCTCTCACACAGCCTTTGTGGTTTTCAGAAGTGGTCAGCGTAATCACATGTGCTGTTGCAAAAACACAACAGACCAAGCAGCCAACCAACACACAGGCTGCCATTGACAAGTGACACGCAGGCAGCCAGACTTACATTACAGAGAGCCACTGAGTCCTGAGTCCTGTGGAGATGCACTCGACAACCCGCTCAACTCTCCTCACCTCTCTGTTCACCCAGCTGCCTGCTTGTTTCAGGGACTTTAATGTTATTCACCCCGAGAGGAAAGAAAAAACACACAGCCTTGTCATGAGGACTAGTTCTTCTCCGACACAGTTATTCCTTAGTACCATGTTGACGTTTGGTGGGGGACTATGAGTATGGTTAATGTTAGAGGTAGGATCAAATTAGAAAGTACAATTAACCACTATAACTGTATAATGTATACATGCTATAGACCGGGCTCCCCTAGGGGTCTGTACCAGAGGTCTGTAAGATTTGATGTAGACTAGGGAAAAAGGAGGGGTCCTTTTTCCCTAGTCTAGTTATTTTATGTATTTGTGATGTATCTTGGATGACTATTTTGTTGTTTGTTTTTGTATTGGTATGTTAAGCTTAGACTGTGTAATTTTAACGCTGTATCTTGGCCAGTTCACACTTGAAAAAGAGACTGTGTCTCAACGTGTTTTTACTGGTTAAAAAAAAAAAAAAAAAATAATCTTTTACCCCAAAATAGCCATGTATCTACAGGGCAGGCTCACAATGTGTCGTGTTGTGACGCATTGTGAGTTTGTAGATCAGCTAATTTTGCACAATGTTTACCAATTATTACATGCCTGCAGTGCCTCAGGAGGTAGAGCGGCCGCTTGGGAAACGGAAGGTTCCCGGTTCGATCCCCAGCTCCCCCCAGAGTTAGTGTCGATGTGTCCTTGAGCAAGACACTGAAACTCTAAGTGCTCCCAAATGAGTCAAATGTATTTATTCATCATCTCAACATCTTGAAACTATTCTCATAACACATACGGTATAGGGCTCTGCCTTTTAAACATCTAATGTCCAACTTGTCGCGTTGATCGGTGGAAGGGATAAAGTGGGTATAGCTTAGCTGGCTCCACACTGTCAAACACAAGCACCTTGTGCAGATTTAGTGTCGAAGTGGCCTTGAGCAAGACACTGAAACTTTAAATGCTCCCGATGAGCAGGTTGATTGATGCCTTGCATGGTTCCCTCTGCCATCAGTGTGTGAATGGGTGAATTTAATACACATTGTAAAGTGCTTTGGATAAAGGTGCGATATAAATGCACCATTTACCATTCATGCCCAGAATAGGGACGCTAGGCTTCATGTGCTTAACTCTTTCAATCCGGGAACATATCTCTGTCATTTTAGATTTCTTTGGCTATTCAAAAATAGCAGATATACAAGCTCATAGCGCGGCACAACAAGCTTGTAGATCTGCTATTTTTGAAAAATGTGTGCAAATCTTAGAATATATATTTTTTAAAGCGAACATTTGTAACTGTCAAATGTCTCAACAAATGTCTTAATTTTTCTGAAAAACTATTGTTGCTATATCAGTGGTGCTCAAACTTTTTCTTCTCAAGGACCCCCCAAAATTATATGTTTTTGGCCACCGACCCCCATCAAAATATGCTGTTCCGAGTGCCGCGCTATGTATGAGCTTGTAGATCTGCTATTTTTGAAAATAATAGTTATAGCTAAAATCTAAATGGGGTTTAGATTTTAGCTAATGAACCCCAAAATCTAAATGGGGTTTAGATTTTAGCTAATGAACCCATGCGTCTCATTTACAGGTATCTTATACATCATGTACAATAAAATTGTACCTTTGTCATAATTTATTTCTAGGCACAGATACTTTAATACTCATGGCATACTAATTACACAACATTTAACTAAAACATTAGGTGGTAACACCTTATCAAAGTACTGTATGTCCAGAATTCTGCAAATATCAGTACAATACAGTAGTGGTTATTTTGTATCAATTAATTATACAACTCATGGAGTATATATCATACAGAGCCAAAAACATTTTGAACAACCGTTATGCAACTTATACTGAGAAGACCTCTATATTGTTTTGTCTCAGAGTGCACATGATGTTCCAAATAATGGAGATGTTTTTCCTGCAAACCCAAACGAATGTATACAGACATCATATCTAGAGATATCCAGTGAATGTACATTCTTTGGCTGTAATGTCTCTATCCTCATGCATGGGGTCATGCCTATTTTCCCTCAGCCCTATGTTCCCTCAGTATAGGGTTAGGCATGGGGTTAGGGGGTTATAGGGTTAGTTTTGAGGGAACATAGGGCTGAGGGAACAGAGGAACTCTCACCACTGCATCATAAGTCCTTATTGTGCGGTTCCACATGCAGGAAATCCACACTCACTCAATGTAAAGAGCAGCGACCACAAGCCACTTGTAAAAGCAGCCACAGAGCTTTTGTTTTATTCATAGCCGTGGCGTATGCTGTGTGATGTGTGCTCCATGTAACATGTGATCCGACGCACTGAAATCCTGCTAATCTGTCCTCCTTTACCCTCTCTGCCACAGTGATGGAATTAGAGCTTAAATAGACGTTGGCAACCTGTGGCAGTGCAGCAAACAAGTACCGCTGTGCTCAGCTAAGTGGATGGAGTCTGCCCCCTGCAGGCGTAAATGAGAGCTTGCTGTTGCTAATGAGACCCCGGGTGCCATTATTGACTGTAATGCCTGCAGAAATCTGTCTTGCTTTTTCACTCCATCATTAATATAGCCTAAAGGGCAAAGGCATTTTGGATTGATACGCCTTTGTAGTAGCACATGAAAGATGGATTCAGGTTGATGAAACAGATATGAATGTAATACTTTTACTGCTACATAGGATGCAGTGTCAGTCTATATGGACAGAGTCATAAACGTTCTACCACTCTCTCTGCCGTTCATATTGCCGTGCTTTACTTTTTGCCTGCTCTGCCTCTTTCCCATTCCAGTAATTTTACACACTCTTGCCAGTTGAGCAATTGGCTCCATTACACCCTCTACCATCAATATACCGATAGCCCCATCCTATCCTCTCCTCTCCTCTCCTCTCCTCTCCTCTCCTCTCCTCTCCTCACTTCCCTGAGCACCATCTCCAGCCAAAGGAGTTTGGCAGCACATGCTGTCTTCCCACGAAACGCCAAAGCAAATGACATACCAAATGTTTGCCTTAAAGTAAGACAGACACGCCAGCTGGGCAATAAGGCTCCATCTTGGACAGTACATATCATTGCTGTCGGATGGCCAAGGGCATGTCCAAAATGGTTACATTTCAGGAAATAGAAAAATAACCCGTGTTCCAATGGATCCATTGTAATTATTATTTAGTCAAAGTGTTGTTAATATTTTATATTAGTTAAATATTCATAAAAACCCAGACAGACTTCCTGATTACCCTTATATGGACATGTCGTATATAGGCAACATTTTTTTATCATTACAAAATTAATTCTAAATGTTTCAAAATTAGCATATCTACAAGTTACAGATCTACAAGATCACAACGTGTCGCGATGCAACATGCTGTGAGCTTGTAGATCGGCAATTTTCGCTACTTTTGCGCGAAACTGTCATATGACTAAGTATAAAATGGGGCATTAATTCATGAATAAACATAAAAGAATGAAATATGGAGATACAGGGTTTCTGCCCAGCAGCGTGGAGATAGTTGAACACATTCTTGTATTAACATGCGTAGATACTGCATAATGTACATATTAATTTGAGCATTGCATACAGTTCACACAATTAAAGTGATGAACTTTGAAAGGCTGGATCTGCCCATGAAACCTCTTTCAAGGCCATTCCTCAGAGGCTCTTCATTCCTTTCCCCTTTTATGCTATTAAGCTGTATGAGAGTCTCCCTGTTAGCCTGCCTCTCTGGAGCTTTCCTGACCTCTGCCTGACTGCCTGAGAGCCCACAGCCATGGACTAGTAATGAGCTATTAGCCCTGACAGTGGTAACCAGGGAGAGACTCCCTCCTCTTCCCTCTCATCATCCAGAGCCGTCTGAAGCCTCTTTACGCCATCCGGGAACTGTGGCATGCGTTCTTTACTCAAATACCACCTTTCCTCTCGCTCTCTCTGTCTCATTGCCTCTGTCCCTCTCTTTATCTCTCTTTCTCTCTCTCCTGTTTTCTCAGCACATTTCCGCAGTTTGAGTGGGTGTGGAACTTAAGTGAAACCATTGACTCCACACACACGCAGCCCGGTTTTGGGTGGAGGGAGGAAGCTGTCTTGGGGCTGCCAATATGAACTATATACAGTATGCTACTCACACCATCCAGTGGGCTGTCGGAGTGCATATTGATCACGTCACTGTGGGTGAGATAAGGTAACATAAACTATGTCAAACTTACCCAATGGCTAAAGTCATTTTGGATTCCATTTTTGGGTTTGCTGCAGAATAAGACAGAAAATAGAAAATCACGTCCAACATAGTTTGTATAACCTTTTACAATTTAAAAACATCAGACATGGATTTTTGGAAATCTATTTTTCATTTAGACAGGCCCATTAGTCTCCCTGTTATTTATACTACAGACAATTTGTGGAGAAAGAGGCAAAATATTTTAAAAGGTAATGTTTAATTAGCAAGTCCAAAACAGCCAACAGTATAAAATGTAAGATAATGTCACTTGGCGTCTGGTTTTCACATTTCATCAAAAGGTCTTTGAAATTTGCTGAGAAAAACATAATCGCAGGCCAGAATCTAAATGTGGTTTCACACGGTTTGTTTTTCTCATATCCTGTTTTACAGTGCTGTACTGATTGTGTTTTCACCATGCTGTCAGTAACCCAGAGCATATCACATGTAATATTACATGGCCTACATATGCCTCAGGTTAATGACCATTATGAAGCTGACATCATACAGACACACCAATATAGAGTCTCTGTTAAGCAACTAAAGAGCACAACCAAACGGAAATAGAAGATTTAGCTAGCAAAGGGCAAAGCTGGCTCCATCCAAAAGAATAATAAATGCAGAGAAGTCATATCAGGTATTTTGACACAAGGGCCTGGTCTGTTTTGTTTATTATTTTAGGTGAACATCCCTCTAAGGTTGCAAATATATAGTACCACTTTTATTACGTTCATTAAAACCATGTCACACAGAGTGGGTGCACGAGGGAAATATATACTGCAGTAAAATTTTAATGCCCAGCCAAACAGATTTATTTGCTTGTTTGTGTCTGTGTGTGTAAGACTGGGGTGGAGAGAGCAAGAAAGAGAGAGCATAAGATAGAGGGAGAGAGAATGAAATCGAGTGGGAGAGAGAGAGAGAGTCAGAGCTGTATGTAGTAAATATTTTCAACAACACACTATTGCTACAGTATAAACTACACAGATGTCCAATTAAAAGATCTTTGGATGTAGGCTACACGAGAGTCAAATGTGCAATCACTTAAATACATCATTTAATGGTAATGCACAACATATGGTATTGGTAATCGGAATCGAGATTAAACTGAACCAAAATATCGCAATGGTTTGCCTCTTTTGAAATTGTTATAAATGAGTGGTTATTCAAGCTATTTATTACTCCGTAAACTTTCGGTTCGGGAAATTCAAAAAAGTTTTCATTCAAGAATAACCTTGGCCACTTTAAAGAGTCTTTTCTCTCTCTCTCTGTCTCTCTCTCTCTCTCTCTCTCTCTCTCACACACACACACACACACACACACACACACACACACACACACACACCCTCTCTCCGCCCTCTCTCTCACTTTGTGTGTGTGTGTGTGTGTGTGTGTGTGTGTGTGTGTGTGTGTGTGTGTGTGTGTGTGTGTGTGTGTGTGTGTGTGTGTGTGTGTGTGTGTGTGTGTGTGTGTGTGTGTGTGTGTGTGTGTGTGTGTGTGTCTTGTTCCAATCCAGAAATGAATGCAGCATTTATCAGGTCTGCAGTCTAGAGCAAAATACAAAGTGTACAGTATGAAATTAGACAGAACGGAGACACTCAGAGCCATGGGGGGACTGCAGGAAACCTAGCGTATAGTCACAGTGTGTGCAATATGAAAATGAAATAAGACAGCCTGATGCTGCGGAATGCAAAATCACAACACATCAGCTCAGAGGGCCAATTTCTCTTCAGCTTGATTGTGTTTTATTATGTTACTGTGCAAAGTCTTTGAGGGGTGTCTTGGAGTTACGCTGCACCACAGAATAACATTTATCTTATTTTTTCAGAATTTGTTGCTCTGTCTCTCTATCTTCTGTTTTATCTTTTGCAGTAAGCAGGCATAGACACAGACTGGCTCTAGCATGCACACACACACACACACACACACACACACACACACACACACACACACACACACACACACACACACACACACACACACACACACACACACACACACACACACACACACACACACACACAATAACACACACACACACACACACACACACACACACACACACACACACGGAATGGTTTGGGGCCAAAATACATCTCTGATCTTCTGCTACGTTATGATCCATCCAGACCTCTCAGGTCAGGCCAGGTCTGCTTTGTGTCTCCAGAGTCAGAACTAAACATGAAGAAGCAGTGTTTAGTTTTTATTCACCACATAACTGTATCTGGAACAAACTCCCAGCAAACTGCAGTTCTGCTACAACTCTGTTATTTTAAATCAAAGCTGAAGACTTTACTTATTGAGGCTTTTGATTCATTGCTTGCATAAACTTCACAGCTTTATTTATAGCTTCATTTTTTCTATTCTTTAATAATTGTTCAAATGTCCTTTTATACGTTTCTTTTGCTCATTGTCGTACTGCTCTGAATGTTTCGTATAAAGCACATTATTACTTTGTTGTTGAAAAACAAAACTTGAAACGAAAAGCTTTGCCATTCTCTCTCGGCTGTCTTCGTGTCTTTGTACAGCCTGTAAACTGAATTTGCACCAGGCGATTGGACCAAGAGATGTTTGTGCTCACCTTGAGCGCTGTGTTATGTGGAGGGACCAGGGGATTGAATTAAAGCATATCTGTCCACTTCCCTCCATACATTACACTCTGAGAAATCACAGAGGCAAAGTGTTCCTTCCCATGTTCCTCTTCAAGTGCATAGCTCATCCGTGTCTGTACAGTGCAAGCATGCATGTGCATACATACATACTGTACATAAGTCCAATGCGTAAAAAAATATGCGTATACCTGCATTCAATCATTTAGTGTAAATGTACTTTAATGTGTTTATACAGTCTGTTTATAATACAATTTACAGTAAGCATTTTTGTCCTCCCAGGTTTGTGTACTGTAGGTCTGTTTTCTAGGTAGCATTAGTGTCATTAGCTTACCCGGGAGGGACTATAAATGGCAGTGTTTTCCATTGTTTGTAACGTCATACCCTTAATTGGTCGTATCCAATTAGTCTGTACACGCTGAGGAAGAAAACGCTTGTCTTCCTTTAATACCCAGCCAAGCCTTAAGCCTCATTTAGACATCATTGTTCAACCGCATTATTCAGCAAGAATAACAGACATTGAAACAAACACACACACACATTTCTTTCTCCACATTGGGAACATCAAAACATTTTGTTTACTAGACACCTTCAGGGTTGCAATGAAACAGGCTTCATTTAGAAATCAACCAGGTGTGTGGGGACCCTGCCCACTGTACCTCACTCCTAGTTTTTTTGTTCGTCCATCATCCTGGACCCTCAGTACTTCTGACCTTCTCTGTGCTCATTTCTCGGCAGCAAGCTTGAATACTTTACTACAGAGGGGACATTTTAGATCACAAGGAGCAGTTTCTCGGCTGTAAAACTTGAGAGCATCTGTAGGGGGTACGGTTTTAAGCCAAAACCAAGTAAAGTATGAGAGCATAATTCCTTATAGTCAACTCAAGTTCAACCTGCGGTTATTGTGTTAATGTATGTAGACGAAGAAAAATGTTGTCACTCACTCGTGAGAATGGTCCTGTGCCTCTCTGTAGTAGAACTGGCCTAGTTTTCAGCTATAGTGAGTGAATCTTTTTATTCCAGTTGAATTCAAACCAGCCTCTCCTTTTAGTTCCTCTCCGATCTATTTTTGCCTGAATATAATTAACTGGCTTCGGACATACAAGGTTTCCACCCGACAGCAACGATATGAAATACGTGATGAAACTTATTTTGCTGACAGAAAAGGGTACCCTGTGTTACAAAATAAAACATTCTTCTCCTCCAGCAGTCTCTCACTCTGCTCTATCATTTGTGATTCATCTAACATCAATGTCAGGGTCATTTTAGGACTCTTTATTTCTCACGCTTGTCATCTCACCATCTCTCTGAATTTTTCTCTGCTTTACTGTATTTGTTCTCAGCTGGACACATTTTCTATTACCTGTGAATGAGCTAATCATTCTTTCTGTCAGATCTTACACCTCGTATGGCTCTCAAGTCATCCACATCGTTGCTTGCAAATAGATGTGAATGGGTTTGACGTGGCCTTACTACAGAACTGTATGCTGTTAGTTCTGCACCATTTGCCTAAAACATGATCTGACAATTCAAATGCAAGGTTTCCTGTGTTCAAAAATGAAATGAAAAGAAACATTCCTCCGTCCGTCCCTCTCTCCCTCTCTCTCTGACGTTAGCATTTCTGAGTGATCTAACATCAAAGCCAAGGTCATGGTGTGACTTTTGTTCTGTGTTCCTATCTCTCTGGAGCTTCCGGTGCTTCACTGTGTCCATTCTTAACCAACGAGGTTCTCTTCTCTCTTCTACAAGATTGAGTCTTCCTTTCTAGCACCAATGCAGCCTGCACAGTAAAATCCTCAGTGTAAAAATAGACCCACTGTAAAATTAACATTGAATGGAATTCACCCATAGACAGAATTTGCTGACAAATTATTTACAGAATGGACTTTAACTTGACATAATTATCAATGGTTATGTCTAGTTACTTACTATAGTTCAGGGGGGGGTGTTCTTCAGACAATTTAGGCATTTACAGCAGGTGCAAGATCAGAGTACAGGAAACAAATAACAGGGTATGTGCAAAGAAAACAATTTATTGCTACAATATAAATAGGATACCAGGTAAAGATCAAACTAACATCTGTCTAAACATGCGATGATTGCGATCACAGCATTTGTGTACAAGCAAACAATATACTGTATGCTTACCTAAATAGCGTACATATGTAAACAAGTAATAACATACATCTGCACAACATAACCCGCATCGGTAACACTTTAGAATAACCATCTCTTATAAACAGATAATAGATCATTCACAAACTGTTGGTTAATGAGTTATTAATTACTCATTAAATGTTTGTTAACAGCTGGTCAATGATTTAAAACTATGCTTTGTAAATAGGTATTAGATCATGAAGCTATGAGTTAACTCATGTTAAATATTGTTAACAGTTGTTAACGCTAAACCCCATCTGCTCTGTCAGTATTGGAAAAGGCAACACGAGCTCTCTTCTCTAGTCAGGCACTGCTACAGCAGTGTTTAGACACTGGGGTCGGGACCCATTTTTGGGTCACTGACCCATTTCAATGGATCATGAGAAAAACATTTATGTTTCCTCTTATTTTAAAAGATTTAAAAAAAAAGTTAATCTAATATCTTTCAAAATAATTCAAGATATTTTCAAAACAACCATTTAAGAAGTAGTGAGAGAATATCCTGCTGGAGATCCAGTATAATTAACAATAGATCCTCCAAAAATATATTTTTGGTTTTTAAAGTCCAACCTTAATTACTTCCTGTCAAACAAAAACATAATGTGTGATTACATCAGCAATTCCTTATGAATAAAACAGTACACTAAAATATGTATCAGAAAGCATTTGAGGTGAGAAATAGGCAATTCAGTAACATAAACATGCACCCTGCACCTACAGCTGGCCTAAAAAACGAATCAACGTTTAAGAAAATTTGAGTAACAAATAATTATTTAAAGGTTGCTGAATACATTTGTTTAGACCATTAGTAATAGTTTGAAAACATTATTGGGACGTAATTCTAAGTTGCAACTATTCCTCATTTACTACAGAAGAGGGCTCTGTTGATGCCTTTTCCAGTGCTGATGAGAAGAGTGGCCATAGAGAGAGTTTACTTATACTGAAATTTGTTATTCAACTATTGAAAATTACAGTACTTAAGTAGAAGTAGTAACTAATAGCTCATGATCTATTAAGTATTTATAAGATACAGGTTTGAAATATTAACCAACTATGAACAAACATTTAACAAGTCATCAATAACGCATCACCTTACAGATTTTGAATGGTCTATTAACTACTTATAATGGATAGTTATTCTAAAGTGCTTCCATACAAGGAAATGAGGAGTTCTAGGGGGTGTGGTGGAGTCTGAAGAGGTGATTTTTCAGACTGCTGCAGAAAGTGGGAACTAAGTAAGTCTGCAGTCCTGAGGTGGAGGTCATTCCATATCTTGGGAGACTTTGAGCATTGTACAGGGTGTCGTATGGAAGGGAGGGACAGACGTCCTGTGTTAGCTGATCTAAGTGTGCGGGGAGGGGTGTATAGAGCTTTATTATAGGCTATAGGGCCTGCCTTGCCCATGATTTCCTTGTAGGTCATCACAAGTGTTTTGAATTGGATTATGGCAGCAACTGGAAGTCAGTAAAGGAATTGCAGGAGGGGAGATGTGAAAATAGCGGCATGAAAATAAATATTGGCAACCATCTTTGTTTATAGTAACATCCTGGGCTGGCTAATGTGGCAATTTAGCACCACCTGGTAAAGTAGATCAATGTAGTAGTGCTTATTTGTTACAAACGTGGGAGCCCCAAATGAAAACAGATGTTTCGCTGACTCGCTGTGCAAATTTCTATTTAGCCTATTTAAATCACAGTAGTCAGACTCCTGAATTGACTGGTACACACATTTATCATGTGTGTGTGCGTTTACAAAGTTGGTCCAATCAGTTCGACCCACTCTCTAGATATTGGCAGCACATTGAAAGGTCAATGGCTGGAGGGGTCAAAGTTGAATTTGGTTGAAGGAGAATTTGGTGATGTGCTGCGATCACCGCGCGGAACAAGTGCACATCACTGTTCATTGATTTTAATGGAACTTGTCGCCTATGCGCGTCCTGTGTGAAGGGCCTGTTAGGGATGGTGTGGGATTCTAGATCAGTTGATTAACAAGCACAAATAATTTTCTTCCATAAGTGCCCCATGATGACCAATGTGCATAGGCCTTTGAAACAAGATTTAGGAGTGTCTACATTTCCACAGAGTTGTCACCTAACAATTGGTCTTTTAGCACTGACTTCTTAAGGTCTTACATACCGTAACTAACACATGGCAGACACAGGTAGCGGAGGAGATGACAAAATCATATTTCAGCTTTTGGTAATTTGACATTACCAAAAATATACTATTTTTACTGTCGCACATCCTCTTAAAATACAACCTGGTGAAACATCATTGCATTGTAATCAGACAAAAAAGGACATACATAGTTTGTTACCATAAAAAACAGGACACAACTCAATTATTATGCTTACCCTACAGCAATCAAACCAGTCTCAGGAATTGCAGTGCATTTAAATAGAAAAGCTTTGTTACACTTTAAAAAAATGCTAATGAAATGGATTGAAAATACATTACCAGGGGCAAAGTCCCCAGAATTAAAAAATGTAGTTGTTACAAGGTAAGCAAGCATTTTGGATGACTGAATGAAGGGTACAAGGAGTTGGCACTTCAAAGCTAAAAGGAGCGTGGCAAATAGGAAATGAGAATGTGTTTGAGTAAACAACAAAATCATTAGTTGCGTCTTGAAATGTGTTTTTGTGAGCCGTGCCATGGAATTTCAATCTAGGGAGGGTGAGGAGTGAACATATGTCTATGAATACTAAGTGACTTGATATTAGAAAAATAATATTCATATAAAGGTACTGTAGGTTGATACATAGAAATAATAAAGGGACAGCAGATTGTAAGGGCTTTCATTAGTCAGTATATTATTTTCATTTTCATCTGATTTTCATGTAATAAATGTTAATTTACGATCCAACAGTCCATTCATCATGACTTGTCCTTTGTACATGCATGTGTGTAATAATAAACTTTATTGTACTGCAATAATTGTATTATTCTACTGTACTGCAGCATGTAGCACTTTTTTAACAGAGTTTACAAAGTGCTTTACATACATTTAAGAATTAAGCTCATATAATATATGCACGTATCAACATGTTTGTATGTATTTTCTATCTATGTGTTTGTGTGTGGGACAGAGAGAGAGAGAGAGAGAGAGAGAGAGAGAGAGAGAGAGAGAGAGAGAGAGAGAGAGAGAGAGAAAGCACCGTGCTGACCTTTCTGTGAAGTGTGTCACTTCAGTATGTTATTGTACAATCCCAGGTTACAGGTCATTAATGCTGTTGATATTCCCAGTCAACATGTGATTTAATTGGATTAGGAACACGTGTGTGTTTAAAGCAGGCTGTACTGTACGTGATCTGACACACTACTTCTCTCTGACCGCAATCTGCAACTGTCTAGGCCAACGCAGGTTCACTATTATCTGACCTAATATGCAGTCTGATCCTGAGCAGTCTGCCTCTTGTCAATACATGCCAGACATGTTATAAACATGTCTGGCATATATATTTCAAAGTGGGGGGTACGGCCCCCAGGGGCGTTGCCAGGGGGGGCAGAGGGGTAAAACATATTAATAAAAAAAAATGAAAAAATTAATTGAAATATTCGTTGCGTATAAACAATTATATAATTGTATAAACACGACGTGTATTTCAAATCAAATTCATAAGGTGAACGTTTAGCCACTTTCAACCCGGCGTCCCCATTCTGGGCATGTAATTATAGTCAAATATTTGAAAATATGTTTTAAACATACAAAAACATGTAGAAGCTCACTATGTATTACATCGCAGAGTGTTGTGAGCTTGTAGATTAATAGCTATTTTCTTTTTCTATTTTTTTTCCTTTTTCTATCTAAAAAGTCAACTACTGTATAAGGGGGCCACAGCTAGAAGTTAAGTTTGGGAATCCCTGGTGTAACACAAACAATGGACACATGAGTAGGTATTGCAAGAGGCAACCATGTTTCTTCCTACATACTGACAGCTGAAAATAATGATTTGGCTAGATTTATTAAACTTCGCATAATTTCATGTAGCACTTCTTTTTGCTAATGACAATGCTTTGGATACATTCAAAGAAAAAGAAAAAAATAACGCACATTCACAGTTTTTTGGTGCTGAGACAAACTGCACAAACAGCAGAGTCATGCAAAACAAGAAGCAACTCACTTTTTAAAATACTCTAATTTTATTCACTGTAGCATAAAAAGCACTGTGAATAAAATTGGAGCATTTTAAAAGTGAGTTGCGAGCCCCCTTCTTGTTTTGCAGTGCTTTGGATACAGCCAAGAGCTTTGCATCTTGCTCATTATTCTTGTCATTATTCATCTACCTGGAGAAATAGGAGGGATATTTGGAAATAATGCTTTCCATTCCATTCCAAGTTTCCTGAAAGCCTGTTCATTTAAATAGAGCAGAGTTGTAGGAGAATACATATTAATTCAACCTTGCCTGTTAAGGTTTCTCTCTGCGTTCATAAATGGTAAATGGTGCATTTACAGTACTGTACACCTTTATCCAAAGTGCATACATTCACCCATTCACATACACGTTCAAACACTGATAGTGGAGGAAACCATCCAAGGCACCAACCTGCTCATCGGGAGCAGTTAGGGGCTCAGTGTCTTGCTCATGCACATTTTAACACTGAACCAAATACATCCAAAATGATGTATTTGGTCGCGGACCCCCATCTAAAATGTTTTTGTTCCAGGGACCCCCAGTTTTTGCGGATGATGAATGATGTTTTGGTGAATGTCTGGCACCTAAAGATATACGTTTAATGTTCAACTGAATCCCCTAATTTCAAGACATGTACATATGCCTACATTTACACTAGAGACTGTGGCTTTGCCCAGTCTAGACCACTTTAAATACCCAAAAAGTCTCTGCCACTTAGGAAACAACCTCTGTAGAGTTCACTCGCTGAATCTTTGAGCTATATGGAGATGGGGGATAGGCCTATAGATATACCTCCATGGATTTCACAGGTAAAATGTATGCATGCACTGTAGAGTGCACAGACCTTGCACAAAACCTTTACTGTAGTCTACTGTACCTAAACACAACTACACACACAGACACACAGACACCACAAAAAAACGGAATGGCTGGAATTCAGGAGGCTCATGAAAGAGCTAATTTGTCTTCTGAAGTCATACTTGGCAAACCTTCATATAAAAATACTGGGCAGTAATACATTGCCTGCGAAATTCAGTGGGCATACAGGCAAACACGCACGTACGTGATGTCACACACACACACACACACACACACACACACACACACACACACACACACACACACACACACACACACACACACACACACACACACACACACACACACACACACACACACACACACACACACACACACACTTTGATGCTCCTACATAAATGCATGCACACACAGTGTCTTATACTGTAGGGGAGTGGGTCATATCCATCCAGTGCAGTTTTTCCAGTGTTGACTCTTGAGTGCCTGACTCGGCTCTAATCGCATTAGAAAGCATTAAAGCTCTTGGCACGTGGACAGAAATGGGGTGGGTCACGGGCATGAAAAGATTGACATATTGACCTACAATCTATCTAGCCAGAACCTTGCTTACACTTCAGTTCAGATCAGATCAGATCACTGTGATAACCTTATCTGAGTAAATGTGTTAGTATTAGCATTAGTCCACAGAATGTCACTGTAACTAGAGCAGGTTTAAATATGTTTCTTTGTAGTGTCAGTGTCATTCTGAGCTACAGAGTCCTTCCAGTCATCAGTACTGGTGGACTTGACAAACAATTGTCTTGTCTTGTCTTGACTTTGACTGTACAAAAAAATCAACACCACAGTCAAAGACAAAATATATGTGTCATCATGAAGAGGGAGAGAGAGACAATTTATTTTATTTTGCTGTTGTTGCTTCATTTAGATGACAGTGTAGAGAGACAGGAAACGGAGGACAGAGAAAGATAAAAACATACAGCACAGGTCTCCAGACGGAATCAAAATGAGAACACCATGATCCCGTTAGTCTATGCTCCATCCGGTCAGACGCCCTTAAGATAGTTTTTTGTTAAAGGGACCAAGAGCTTATTAGAGAGCCGGTTCAGTCTTGCTTTAGCTACATTTGTCAGTATTGTCCTGCTCTCGAAACCTGCCCCTAAAGCCTTCCTCTATAGACGAATCCACAGACGCGCTGCCTGTAGGCAGCCATAGCTGCGGTGTCAACGCGAAATAAAGAAATTGCCTAGATCTTCTTATATACGGTAGCCTACTGAAGAAACAAGTTGGTTATCTTATTGCTAAATATCAAATTAATATAATTGTATTGCACAGTTATTGCAACATGTTTTTGTTTTGGTCTTTTTGCTGGAGTGAGAAGAAAATAACTTTCTCCAACAGAGAGAATGGTCTTTGTTTAGGCCCATGACACCAATTCAAACCCCAAAAGTCATGTGTGTCCTGATGTTACATCCACCAAAATGGTCTATTGCAGATTCTGGATAGCGTAGTTTCCCCACAGTGCATCATCATTATATAAGGGGAAAAATACATCTAACTGTATTGCGTACAAAATAAAAAATACCTTCAACACAGTTGTATGAAAATAAAATACAACTAGAAAAGTGCGCTCCTCTGACAAAGATCAACGCCAAGCCGGGTTACCCACCCAGGGCCCGCAAACTTTGTAACACAATCATAACCAATTGAAATGTAAATCTGCTAAATCTGACTGATACATCTTGATCACATGATTCCAGAGATAATATGTACCGACACTTGTGGGAGTAGCGGCAAAGAGTGTGTTTTGAAGATTACGTGAAATGGCTGAAAATGTAGTCCAGCTAAAATCGCTGGAGCTGTGTCATGATCCAAGGAATCCAGGGGAAAAAGATTTTGATTGTGTGACCTACGGTTCAAGAGCTATAGGCCAAACCGTGAATTGCCCTATTACAGCACCACCATGATGCCAATTTGAAAAAAAATGGGTCAGAGGTTCTTCCTTGGCTTACTGGAAGTGTGCAGGCAAAGTCGCGCACAAAATGCCAGAGATAAGCTGTTCACAGACAGACAAACAGATAGACAGGCAGGCGGACGGACGGGTGGACGAACAGACGGACTCACAGGAGTGAAAACATAATCCCTCGCCTTCGGCCGTTCCGGCCTCCTGGAGGGGATAAAAAAACAGTGCCAAATAATGAAGCGCTGTGTTCATGCAGGGCACGGGGGGCACAAAATGTTGTACATTTAGAGGGTTAGGGTTATATAACAATGTTATCTTGTATGTCTTGTATGTCCCTGGCACAAAATATATTCAGATGGGGGTCTGCAGCCAAATACATATTAATTTGGGGGTCCTGGGCACGAAAACATTTGAGAACCACTGCCCTAGATTTACACCACTGATGCATGTGCCCAATGTACTCAGCTGGATGTCTAACTCTTCTCAGGTGATGTGAACTGGATACATTTCATAAGTAGGGCCCAGAACTTCCTTGGGGAAGAGACATACAGTACTGTACTTCCTATTCACTGTAATTCTATACAACTTACGTGGGCAATGATTTAGGCCAATGAAATACAAATGTCAAAATACTCAAATGTAATACATGCAGAAATATTGCCCTGAGAATTACGATAATTATGTTGCACAGAGCAAGTATATCTGTGAAAAAACACCCCAGGGTTGAAAACTAAACTAAACTAATTATAAGATTAACAAAATAATATTACTCTTATGTAACCTTGAAACTTGAAATGTATGACTTAAAAAGTCCATACATGCACCATAGCAAATAGCACATTGGGAATCTTTACACTGTAGATACTAGTGATGAGCGGGCCGACCCGTAACCCGTGGGTCCCGCGGGTCAACCTGCGGCGCGGGTGGTCGAGTCAGGATTTCAGAGGCAATTATGCGGGCTGCGGGTGTGCGGGTCAGCCGCTCTCACACGCAAAAAAAACAAACAAACATATTTTGAACAACATGCTTGTTTATTTAGCCCATGACAATGTTGTGCTACTGTAGACATTTAAAGCGACTTTGGGTACTTAAAAGAGCGCTATATAATATATATATATATATATTCCCACCAAGGGTCGCGGGGCGGGTCGAGCCATAGATTTATATATGGGTTCGCGGGGCGGGTTGAGGCGGGTTGGGTTCCGTGGCGGGTTGGGGCGGGGCGGGTCATGAAAAAACCTGACCCGCACATCACTAGTAGATACAAAGATTTGTACGGAGCCTCGTAGGTGACAGGTATAGTTGAATGGGTTGTTATTGGTTTCAATTGAATCATAGGTCACACAATGGGGGTTCGAGTCACATGGTGATACGTTGGTCAGGAGTAGTAGTAAAATCAGCTGCTCACCTGCGTGGGAATTTATGAATGAAAGGAAGAGGGGGTGAGTGGGGGAGTCAAACCTTTTCTGATGGAAACCTATGCTTTGCACTTTAATGCCACTTTTGATATGAAACAGTTTTTTTTATCGTTTGGGATGCCCTTTCATTAACTGTTTTTAATCCATTAATAAAGCAACCAAAACACAGTACCTAGCTGTCACCTGAGTTTCAAAGTTGGACTCCGTAACCGTATACATGAGACCAGAAAGCATCACTACATATAGTGCGGATCGTAATATGCATGGTGCAAAGACCATACAGGCTCATTCAACGACAGATAGTCTATCTGTCACAGGGAAATTGGCATTCCAGGGAAATTGAAAGAGGAGCTCTCGCTTTTAGGCGCGAGGCTTCGCGCGAGGCGGGGCTTTTCGAGACAGGGTTTTTTACGCGAAGCTCGCGAGGAGGAGGAGGCGCGAGGCGGGGCTTTGATACGAGGCGGCGCGAGGAGGAGGAGGAGGAGGCGCGAAGCGGGGCTTTGATACGAGGCGGCGCGAGGAGGAGGCGGCGCGAGGCGGGGCTTTGATACGAGGCCGAAGGTCTGCTAGTCGAATCAGCGCCGTCCGAGTTGTGAACCGATAGGGGGAGAATAGATCTTTTCATGGGTTACAGTCTATGGTTACTATCCAGTGTCCACGACGACACACATGTGTGCATGTGTGCATGTGTGCGCATGCACACACGCACACGCGTGCGCACACATGCGTGTGCATGTGTGCATGCGCACACATGCACACGCACACACGCATGTGCATGCGTGTGGCTTGCATTCATTGCCTTCTAGTGTTGGTTATACCGAATTGCCTGGGTGGGTGGTAAAAACAAGCGCTCCTTTTTCAATTTCCCTGGAATGCCAATTTCCCTGTAAATATCCACTAAATAAAAAAGAGATTATAATGTGTCAGCTGCTTATATGTAAGTCTGTTTTAATTGAAGAGTCTCTATTCATATCTACAAACAAGGATGCTGTCGGTGGCTGAAGTGAATATGGTATGTTGAAATCTTCACTGTGATCTGTCTGTCTGTTAGTCTGTCTATTAGTCTGTTATGCTGGTTTCCCCCCCAAAATCTACTGTCCACATTGATATAACAATGATACACATCGTAACTAGTATTTATTTTGAAAGTTATATATTTTACAAAAACATTTTATAAATAATTCCCAAATGAAAAAACAAAGGAACTATACAACTACTTAGTTTTGCCTCACTATATTTATATTATAATTTAAATCAGATTTATACTCAAAGACAAACTGAAAGATTTGGAAAAGATTTGGAAGCCTTTAGTTAAAGGTTGAAAGGCTAATCCTTGTGGATGACCCGTGTCGCACGTAATTTGGGGCAGCACTTCTGGGGAGGGGGAAGGGAGGCGGGGGGGTCCCTTTGTTTTTTGCTTACGTTTGAGTGCATTCTTTTCATTTTACCTGTCTTTTGTGTGTATATGTCTGTTTGTTTTTGAAAAAAAAGGAAGCAATCCATGTATATGAACAAATGTATAATCCTACCCTGTGCTTCACAATAAAAAAAGATTTGAAACAATATTTATATTATAATTTAAACTAATAATAAGTGACAATAAGGGACACTGAGAGATTGTGATAGAAAAACATTTTTAGTTCTCAAGAAAGGCATCTGAATGTTATGCCATGTCAATATGGTGAAGTTTCTATGTGCTGTCCAGGACAAAGACTGTTAAAAAGCCATCTCACGTGGACCTGAACGCGACCGGCAGGTGGGCATCAGCGCTGCCCACCTCACGACAGGCTAAAAGCAGTCGTGCTGAGGCTTAAAGGGATAAACCCATTAAAAACTTCCAGACTGACCTCTCACACTGTCCAGCCTATGGGCTGAGCATGCAACATAATCAGGATGGGTCAAGGGGAAGGGGGTAAGGCATGGAGGGAGGAAGCATGGATGGAGAACATGCTGGGTCGGGTGATTGAGTTGTCTGACCTTTTTGTTGACCATGTGACCAAGAAGAGGAGGCACCAGGGATTAAAGATCGAAGGATAAAAGAGCAGGACGGACACCCATCGTTACACGGTTCTACTAAGAAGCACCAAGCAGCTCGGAGGAAGAGACCAGGAACAGTCCTTTTGAGCATCTGTGAAGACAGGTGAGGAAAAACTGCTTACTTATTTCTGTGCTATTACTACTACTATTACTATTACTACTACTACTACTACTACTACTACTGCTGCTGCTACAACAGTTACCTAGTATTGCAATTACTGGCACTAACTTCAAAAAACAATAGTTGCTTCTACAGTAGAACTGAATATGGTGCTTGGATTGGTAAAGTGCTTAAAGTAATAGTATGCATGGATGAATCTAATTAAATTGCAGTTTCTGCAGAGACTAACATTTTAACAGTTGGTGAAACTTAATTGGAAGAAATTAGGAAACCCTAATCTGTGTATTCATCTTATGCTGGTAGATCAGTATTTTCAACAGATAGTAAAAAGGCTCGGTAAACCGGTTAAATGGAGCGTTTAATTGTCAGTGTAAATGCTGAGCTGCGAATGTAAAATGGTTCAGGAATTGAACTCTGCACACTGAGAAAAGGCTGATACAAAGAACCACCGAGAAGAGAACAGGTGCTGGCATTTACTAAAGCTTGGAGAAAAGAGGATTGACTTGAGGGGCAAAAAATCACGGGAGCAGATGGCTAATTATTTGTTGGCTGCCCTCTGGCTGTGCCCTGGCGCTGTTCCACAGATCTATATACAATACATCAGTGTGATAGATTACTTATAGGAGAGTCATTTTAAGTCTACCCATGTGACTGTTGGATCTGCTATGAGACACAGGTGGAGCTATTACTTGAGCAACATAACGTGACCTGCGAGATTGCTTTCAGACTCCCTGATTCCCCTAATGGGATTACTATGGTCACTGGTCAGGTAAGGATAGAGACAGAGTAGAGCTTAGGAAAGATACTCTTTAAGCAGATGAAGAAAGAAGAAGGTGGACAGACAATGACGTGATATCTATTGGTCACCCATGCACTTACGACTGCCTGCTCTCAATACCATGACATGATGTTGAGACCTGGCCATCGGGGTCTAAACTCATAGCTAGATTCACACCTGTGGGACCAAAACTAAACTAAACTAAACTAATGAAAATACAGTTAGAATAGTGCATAATATAGACTGATAGACAGCATTATAATGAGCAGAAGAATATCTTGGATTGTTGTACCATGCTATTTATACATATTGGCCTCCAACAAAAAACAGCTTACCAGCATCACACATACTGCCTCCGAATTCATTAGCCTTCCCACACCCAAACTCTCAGACTTGAACGACAGAGCCATCACGCTTAACACTCACGATAGCAAATGGCACTGATCACCCCCTCAATCATCACTTCACAACAATCACCTTCTGGATGGAAATATAGAACTTTGAGATGGGAAATGTCTCGCTTTAGCAGGAGGTTTGTGCACTCAGCCATTGCAGAATTAAACAAACTGCTTTACGGACATGTTGCTGTGTGTGGTGTGTTGGAAAGAATTGTCCAAGAGAGTTTGAAATGATTTGGTGTGGAAAAGGTTGAGGGACTTACTATAAACAACGGAGGTTAATCTCTCATTACGCAGGGCATCCCCGGTGTCTAAAAGTAGCAATTAATCTGCCATGAATTAAAATGGCATTAGAGCTAGCATAATCTGTCCGTTAAACCTAATCTGCATCATCCTCACTGATTAGCAGTGCCAGTGGGGACTGGAAGGAGACAGTTAGGGATTAACAGAAGGCTTTACAGAGATGGACAGAAAAAAACCCCAGATGTAATAATAATAATGATAATAATAATACCTCTCCTGTGTCTTTTAGGAACTAGCAACAGAAATGAACGCCGCAAACCCTGCAGGAAGCGCACTGGCCGCTACTGGTTCCGCTGCTCCCACCACACCCAAGAAGGGACCACCCAAGTTCAAGCAGAGAGCAGCTCGTACATTCAAGAGCAAGGCCCCCAAGCCTGGCCAGAAGGGGTAAGCCACTGACTATGCCTCTCACTCTTTAATACATTCACCGTTCCTCATATAAGACACCAATAGATAGACTGAGGCCAATTCCCACAGAGGTCTAATTCTCTTCCTTTTTGCTCTGTTCAGCTTTGGTGACGACATCCCCGGCATGGAGGGTCTTGGCACAGACATCACAGTGGTCTGCCCATGGGAGGCCTTCGGCGACATGGAGCTCAGCGACCTGGCCAAATATGGAATCATCTAAAGCTGCTGGCTCCTGCCTTGCCTGCACCTCTCCTTTCCCTAACCCCCCTCTCTCTCTCAGTCCGGCATGCTACGATAAGGCTGCCGGCCAACCCACTAATGCCCCTCTCGTCTATCTACTTTGCACTCCACTGAAGTGGATGAAATGCATAAGAATATTCTTATGTTTATATTATTATTATTATATAATACTGTTTACAGTGTATAATATATACTTTGAAGTCATATGGCGAGAAGAAAAACCTTGCTCCCCACTCCTTTTCCTGCACCTGCTCCTCTCCTCCCTTCTTCCATCTATACCACCAGACGCAAGCAAAACACTAGCTACTACTAGCCTGTATTTGCTTCTAGCTGTCTGTGAAACTGTAAATATTTTTGTTTTCCGCATTTAATAAGAAAAATGTTTCACCTTTTATATTCCCCTCGTTCGTCCCTTTAAACATGGTTCTGTCTATTTTTATGCAGTGTTTTTTATTACTTGTTGATGAAAATTGTTTTGAACAGACAGGGAAACAAAGGGACACAAGAGTGTGTGATGTATCGTGACAACCAACGCTACAATGCATTTCCAGATCATTATGGCCGAGGAATTCCCTCGTTTCCCTCTCTGTTGCAAACACAAAACTCACTTGAGCCACTGAATGTGTAGCCTTCTGTGAATTGGTCATGTCATCTTTAGCCAAAATAAATTGTGTCAATTTTTAGTACTCATATTGTCCGGTGTCTTTATCTGGAATCTATACAAAGCTGGAACGGATCACATCCAAGAAGGCCTGAAATTAAAATGTACAATTACAATTCGACGAAACAACCAAATGGAATCACAAAACCAGAACCATTACACACCAATTCACCTTGCTATACAAAGGGTAACCCCACATACTGCAGCACAGCTACAGTTTCTATGATATGATACAATGCATTGCCCGCCTAGATACCATCACACTCTGCACAAACACTCATCCATGCCTTCATTACATCGTTACTTGATTACTGTACTGTAACAGCCTTCTGTGTATCACCACCACCAAAGTCCACAACAAACTACAAAACTCCACTGCCCATCTTCAGACCACATCAACGAAATGACAAAGACTACATATTTCCATCTAAGTAATATTGCCAGGATCCGCCCCATTCTGTCAATGACTGATGTTGAAACACTCATCCATGCTTTTGTATCATCTAGGCGGGTAGACTACTGTAACACCCTTCTCTCTGGACTACCTAAATCAACCACCAACAAATTACAACTCATTCAAAACACTGCTGCCAGGATATTAACCAGGACATGAATATTTGATCACATCACCCCTGTACTCATCTCTCTCTACACTGGCTCCCTATACACGCCAGATCTGATTTTAAGATTTTACTCTTAACCTTCAAAATAATACACAACCTAGTACCACCCTATCTATCATAATGTACCAAGTTAATCCCTATATTCCAGTTAGATCCCTACGATCAAGCAATGCTGGTCTGTTAACTATCGCAAAAATAGATAAAACGCCAGTAGGTGGCAGAGCCTTGTCTTATCAAGCCCCTTGACTCTGGAGTCATCTCCCCATCCACATCCGACAGTCTAGCTCAGTCATCATATTCAAGAATAAACACACCTTTTTGCTTCAGCCTTTGACATCACCTAGTCTAAACCAAGCACTACATCCAGCTTAAATTGCTTACATTGTTTTTATGTGTGTGTGTGTGTGCACACCATCCCTGGATGCCACAGCAGAACCTCTGCCCCGAATTTTCCAGATCAACCTGAGACCAAGTTTTGCTAAACAATTCTTTTGATATTATTCCTACAGATGTTGTCCAAACATCACGCCAAATCGGTACACAGTATCTCTATAGTCATGTGATCAAGACGGATCTGTCCGATTTGTCATATTCTATCCTGATTGGCTAACATTGGCTTCCAAAGTTTGCAGGAGTGATCCGTTTTGAACAAAATGCCTCAAATCGTGAATGCAGCGTGCGATTGCCGTGAAACTTTGCACTAGGGATGGGAAGATATGACATTTTCATGTCACGATCATTGTGACCAAAATAATTGCGATTTACGATATTATCACGATAATGTAAATATGCTTAAAAATCTTAAAATGCCACTTTGTATATCTTAGATATCTTAGAGGGGGGGGGGGGGGGGGAGATGAAGATGATTAGATATTCTAGAAAGACAGGAACTGACCATGTCCTTGTTTATGACTCTTAACACATTCGGTGCCAGAACAGATTACGTTCAGTGCCAGAAATCTCACCATTGAGCTGCGCGGCACTGTTTTAAGCTGTAGACTGCAAGACGAGCAATCCATGGGGAAAAAAAGCATGCATGCATTTTGGACGATGGTCCTGGCTAACGCCTGGAACGATAACATCTTTCACGCGGGTCACATTGGCAAAGCGATCGCCCATACAAAATGAGTCGTTTTCCCCAACGTAAAAAGTTTCTGGGTTATAGGGGTTTTAGAGAAGGAGATAGAACGGAAGCGGATGGGGAGCCATGTGTTTTGGCACGGTGATCTATAAGGCCCTTCCTTCTCAGAAACACTGTGGGTGATTCCAGAGCTGCTCCAGCCCCTCCCGTGAAAAAAAAAAGAGACTGAAAACACGTTTCAGACCTTTTTCGGCACCGAAGCGCTACTCGGTGCAAACACGGTTCAGACCGTGTTTGGCACCCGATGTGTTAACAGCTGCTGGGTAGAAGCTCTTCCTGAGCATTGAGCCTCAAACTCTTACCAGTCCACAAACACTCAGAGGTGTTGCCTTTCTACATCTCTGCATATCTGTCTGTGTCTTTATCTCAATATGCCCAAATATGGATGACTGATGTCATAGTACTGGTGTCATACTGACAAAACACATCTTATTATTAGCACATTTCAGATTATAGATTTTGCTAAAATGGCCATTCACTTTGAGTAACGTCATTTGCTATTCCATAATAATGATGTCATCAAGGAATGACATCACACCATCGTCTTCACATTCAACATAATTGTCCTTTTAAATGTTTTTATTGTATTTCCCAACACAACACCATTCAGCAACTGTTACCAACACATTGCCTTGCCTTCTAACCTCTTCTGTAAATTAGTTGCACTGATTCACAGTGGTGCTGGTGTGTGAAATGCTTCACTGGACGATACATCTGAAAGGAGGAGATAGGCTTTCCTGGCCGGCTGCTGTGGTAGTCGGACACAAGCTGTACTCTTTTGGAGGTAAGGACATCTATTGCATCTATAACAGTCATTATATTGATGTCCACATCTTCAACACACTGTCTTTACGCTGGATGAAGTTGACCACAGTGAAAACTGGAGGAGGAGAACATCACCTTGAGGTTCCCTGCGTGCGCGCGGGCTACACAGCTGTTCTGGTAGAAGATATTGTCTACATCTGGGGAGGATATCCTTACTGTAACGTGCTTTATTCATTTGATGTTGACAACCACAGATGGTCCAAACCCAATATTTCTGGTACTGTTCCAGAGAATAGGTACGAACACTCAGCCTGTGTCTTGAGGAAGGTCATGTATATTTATGGAGGAAACACCCAGCTGACTGGACACACTAATGACATCTACAAGTTGGACACCACCACAATGGTCTGGTCTTTAATTAACACCAGAGGAACTCCTGCACCTGTTTCATATCACTCTGCCACTATCATCGGGACAAAGATGTTTGTATTTGGGGGCAGGGGGAACCAGTGGGACGTCTACAACAACAAGGTCAGAGTGTTTGACACAGAGACCAACTGCTGGCTGAGCACACCTTCTGCACAGCTTCTTCCGGAAAGATGCGGGGGTCATTCAGCCTTTGTCTACAATGGAGAGCTGTACATATTTGGCGGCAGCAACTCGAAGCAATTCTTCAATGATCTGCGGAAATTCAATCCACAGACCCACTCATGGAAGAAGGTTGAGGCCAAAGGGAAAGCCCCGTGTAGGATGACTTGGATGTTGGGATGTTGCATGGTGGGAGATCGTATCATCCTCTTTGGAGGACGCAACACACTTGATTACCTATATATCTTAGATTTAAATCCTAATCTGAAGATGTTATGCAAACTAGCAGTTATTCAGTACGGTGTGGAGCAGTCTGAACTCACACATGACATCAGGTGGGAACTGGCAGCCATGACCAACAATAACTGAAAACCTAACATAGCCCTACAAAAAGAGTAACACACTGTAATCCCATTTAAATAAATAAATAAATAAACAAACAAACAAACAAACAAACAAACAAACAAACAAACAAACTGCAAGTGGCAACGGGGTCGAAGCATATCAGAGAAAGATGATGAAGAGGAAGATGATGGCCCTCAGGAGAAAATGCAGACGAAGAGGAAACATAAAAAGATCATGTGGTTCACAGTGACATGTGTAGACCAAGGACCAGTGGAGATTATACCCAGAGCTAAGTGGATGATGTGGGAAGACGGATTCTCTGCTGGAACTGTTACCTCCGCGACCCTCTGGATAAGTGGATGAAGAGGGATGGCTGGATGGATGGATGGATGGATGGATGGCTGGATGGATAAGTGGGTGGATGGATGGATTCACCAAATTAACACGTTGCCTACCAAGACGCATAAAGTCGTTCTATTATCTTTTTTTTTTTGTTGAGAATTCCACAAGGGGCACCCTAACACAGCTTTGGAATGATCCATCGTCACTCAGAGAAGAAGTATGTGGATGTGACGTCATTCCAAAAAACGTCACATCCATCCACCCTGACTATGGGATTTTCAGAAAAACACTCCTAACTCAGTTTCTTTTTTTTTTGCATTGAAAACCACGGGCCATAGCCCCAAAATGGCCGATCGGTGTTGGAATGTTATTGTTCCAATGGACACACGAATCCCTCCGCCTTCTCACAGGGACTTTTTTTTTTACACAATCTAGCTTCCACTGAGTTTCAAAGGTCGTCGGATTAAGGTAATTACGCTGGCAAGGGGATAAAAAACAATGTTTAATATCTTGGCAGGCAATGTTAAGACTAGAGAGAGGGGCGTGTCTATACAATGAATATATATATATAATATCTAAATACTGAATCAAGCAACTGTCCGGGGTGCTCCCAAAAGCCTGACAATTTTCGCGATAATTACAGTACCCCGCGATACTGTTATCGTGGACATTTTTTAATCGCGATATACGATAATATCGTATATCGTCCCATGCCTACTTTGCACACACATTCCCACAAGGCCAAGGATGAAATGCCACCCTAAATGTTTCAAATTGGCTTCATGGTGGCACTATAACAGGCTGATTCGCGTTTTTACCTATAAATGCACCGATCCCGGTGAAACTGGGCACACTCCCTAGAGGCCAAGGAAAAACCTCTGCCCTGCATTTTTCACATCTGCCTTTAATAGCGCCACCAGGAGGCCGACCTTTGCTAAACAAATGACAAATTACTCCTACAGATTTTGTCGAAACATCACACAAATCGGTACACGTTATCTCTATGGTCATGTGATCAACACGGATCCATCTGTCTGATTTTTCATATTCCATCCTGATTGGCTAAGATATGCATCTGAAGTTTGCAGGAGTCGTTCGCTTTGAACAAAATGCCTCAAATCATGAACGCAGCGTCCGATTGACGTATAACTTTGCACACACATTCCCACTAGGCCGAGGAAGAAATGCCACCCTTTTCACATTGGCCTATTATATTGCCACCAGCAGGCCTATTTTTGCAAACAATTTTTTCAATATTACTCCTACAGATTTTGTCCAACATTCATATTCCATCCTGATTGGTAATACCTTCATTAAAGGAGAATTCCGGACAAATTAAGTGTTATCTTTCATGTCTCGTTACTCACCTAGCGACGTAAAAAGTGGCGTTCTTTTTTTCCATATATTCCCCTGTCGTCATTTTTTAAACACCCTCCGTTGTTATAATGGGAGCGAGTGGGTTAGTGAAGTTCGTCTATTATAACCGACGCAATGTTATTTTTTTCTCTACTACGATTCATTGTAGAGTCTCATGATAGTCAAACATGCGCTGAAAATTCCTGCGAGCCTGCCGTTAATGGCGAACGATTTAACACTGGATGCTTGTTTCTTTCCAGAACCTGGCAACTCGTGTTGCCAGATTCTGGAAACAAGCAACCAGTGTTAAATCGTTCGCCATTAACGGCAGGCTCACAGGAATTTTCAGCGCATGTTTGACTATCATGAGACTCTACAATGAATCGTAGTAGAGAAAAAAATAACATTGCGTCGGTTATAATAGACGAACTTCACTAACCCACTCGCTCCCATTATAACAACGGAGGGTGTTTAAAAAATGACGACAGGGGAATATATGGAAAAAAAGAACGCCACTTTTTACGTCGCTAGGTGAGTAACGAGACATGAAAGATAACACTTAATTTGTCCGGAATTCTCCTTTAACATTGAACCTCAATCTCAGCTTCTACAGATTCCACTCACCTCTATAATGACTGAATTCAGAACATTGCTGGCCCGGCGGAGACCTGTGCTCCGAGGAGCACTTTTTCTAGTTACTGCTTGTTTTTATGTACAGCCGTTTGGGACATGTTTTGTGATAATGGGCAACAATAAAATTCGACTTGACTTGACCAGACCAGTATCTACCCACTCCAGAGACCACATCACACCAGTCCTCTATGACCTTCACCAGCTTCAAGTCAAACACAGAATAGACTCCAAAATTCTACTCAACAATTACAAGACCCTCAACAACCTACCATAGCTCCCCCCAACCACTCTGACCTCCTACAACATCCTGAGCCCCCCCACCCCACACCGTTCCCTCAGGTCTGGTGACACCAACCTCCTGGTAGTCCCCAGGACCAAGCACCGAACCTGGGGAGTTTGATGCATTATTATTAATAGCAAAACAAGTTCAACATACACAAATAGCAGCAATCAACTAGAAAGCGGCACTCCGCAGAGCGTATGTGATATAAGGCTGGTACCTGGTATAGCTCGGCCATGAGATCAATTGGAGGTGGAGCGTCTTCCTGCGTGCACACAAGGTTTGATGCCGACCGGTCCGGTGGTTTCCAAGATTAGCCTTGCACACACACAGATAGACAGACAGACAGACAGACAGACAGACAGACAGACAGACAGGTCACACACATCCACATCCACACGCACACACACACACACACACACACACACACACACACACACCACACACACACACACACACACACACACACACACACACACACACACACACACACACACACACACACACACACACACACACACACACACACACAGGCGGAAACATGATCTCTGCCTCCCAGGCTTCCTGCCTAGCAGAGGTGTGCTCCTCAGAGGGGACACAGGTCCCAGGTTGGACATTCACTTCACATACATTCACTGATGGGGACATTCAGTTCCAAATCTGTCGACTCAAGCAGCAAATTGAATCACTCCCAAATAAATACATGAAAAACAAATCAAAACTGGTTGCTAGGGTTATTCCCACAAATAACACTGATGATCTAATATCAACTCAGAGACACCCATTGGCTGAGCATCTACACAAAGACTCCTCTATTTTCTTTCCCCAGTTAATACCCAGCAAACATTGTGTGAATGAATACAGTATGTAGCACCTCCGGGTTTTCTTAAATCATGACACCATGCTTGAATTCTCACTAATGTTAAGCATCGCACACGCTCTAGGCTTTAATGCCCTTGACATACTTTGCAGACTCAGAATACATGATGGCACATAACATTACACTCCCCTCCAGGCTCCAAGCAAGCTTGTTGTTAATTATTTAGTTGAAAGGCATACCCCCACTGTTATTCTCTATCAGAGATATAAAGCTACAGTGATTCTCCACCATTCCCAACCCTTCTGACGGAATAAACACACCCTGTAAACTAACAAATGCCTGTACAGACATGAGCTGAAGTGTTGCGTACAGACTTGCAGGGATGATCAGTGGAAGGTATTCTCTATTCCTAGGGCTCCTCACTATTTCCATGGGCTGTTGCAAACAGCTCACAAGTAAACTATTGTGACTACTGGTTTGTCTACTGACTTGTAGTGTTGGTGACAATAGGCTGAGTCAGGTCTTCTAATCTCCACTCCCTATTCTCCGATTCACCTCTGGGGGGCTCTAATATGGGGCTGAACAGTCACCTTAAAAGTGATTTGAAGTACAGTTTTACAGATTTAGTTCAGTGTCTGTGTTTACAGTTTAAATTTCAACCAATCTCAGAATGACTCGTTGTCAAAATGTGTTTTGATGCTTTAGAAGGTCACTATGATACTGAAGATTATGATGTGCAGTGATTGTGGGAGGTTATGGGAAATGGGAGTCAAATATATCAGGGCGTGGAGTTTCTCCTTCCCTTTCTCTCAAGCCCCCCCACACCTGCGTGTGTGTGTGCCATTGCCTCCAGGTCTTTGAGCCCCACCTATACCTTCCGAGAACCTTACAAGAGAAAAAGAGAAAGGGAGAGAGAGACACAGAAACACACAGAGAGAGAGAGAGAGAGAGAGAGAGAGAGAGAGAGAGAGAGAGAGAGAGAGAGAGAGAGAGAGAGAGAGAGAGAGAGAGAGAGAGAGAGAGGGTTGAGGTGAGGACTGAAAGTAGAAGAGTAGCCAGGGGGAGTGGAGGGGGGGTGCAGTAGTCGCCGCTCTCACCTGTTGATGTAAATCTGAGAGAAGTGAAAACAATCCTCTCCTCTCGCATCAACACCCATTGGCTCAATCTCTGCACCGTTTCTTTTCCTCCTCATACGGTCTTCCGCTTACCTCGGAGCTCACAGAGATATGGGCACATCCTGGAGACAGAAGGCACATGGCTGGCTACACTCTCACATGAGTGGCCTCTGATGCCTCAGCACTTCAGAGTTTATCGTGAGACTACTTGGTAAAACTTCAAGGCGAGTTCTGAAGAAAGCAAGTGGAAGGAGTGGAAACGGGGCCGTGTGTTGACTTACATCCCTCAGGACAGAAGGTATGTCATCTTTCATACACAAGCTTAAGTCTGAATTATACTTGGTTGCACACAAGTGCCACGCACCAAAAATAGCCAATCTACAAACTTATAATGTGTCGTAGCGTGACATGTGACATGTTGTGAGCTTGTAGATCTGCTATTTTTGATCTGCGACACCCACATGCAACTAAGTATAAATCAGGCCATAGTCAAGGTCTGGGAGATGGATTTCTTGGTTTGAACAACACAGTAACTAGTTTAAAAGCTGTATTGACTACGGGACTGTAATATAAGTTGTGTAATGCTTGTGGTCTTTACTACTGTAATCATTTGGGCACGAACCATAATGGGTATGTGGTTTGGGCTTGCTGTGTCAGCTATTGCTAGTAAAGCTAATATAATTCCACTGAACCTCACCAACAATCAAATTCGGAACCTTACTGACAATCAAAATCCAAGATTTAAGTTAAAAACACAAACATGAATATGTAAATAATGCAGTCTAGCTGAACATTTTTCAGTCAGTCATGTTTTTATAACTCCTGTATCTACTATGCTCTCCTGACCTACTATTTAAACACACGACTGGCCCAAGGGTTAATTTCTGGGCCTGGGCCATATTTACCCATTGATAAGCCTCTTAAATGTCATCTTTGGATCTCTGACACAGAAACAAGGGCTCTGTTATGAGCTAGAGGAAGTGACAATCAGCTATCAGGAGTGCATATCTGTGGCCTCTCTCTCTCTCTCTCTCTCTCTCTCTCTCTCTCTCTCTCTCTCTCTCTCTCTCTCTCTCTCTCTCTCTCTCTCTCTCTCTCTCTCTCTCTCTCTCCCCCCCCCCTCTCTCTCTCTCTCTCTCTCCCCCCTCTCTCTCTCTCTCTCCCTCCCTCCCTCCCTCCCTCCCTCCACCCCCCCACTTCCAATCTGTGTACAGGCACAACCTCCATACAGTATGTTACTGCCAGGGTCACTCTCTATCTGTTCATCTGCCTCTTTCCTGGTGTGACCACAGCTTTATGATCTCATGTAACACGGACAGTTAAGTTGTCCTTCATGGCTGTTTACACTGCCTGTGTCCCAAATTCACCTTGTTACTTGTTATTCCTTCCTTGTTAGCTCTTGCTCACGCTGTTCTCTCCCTTGTTCTGGCTTGTTCACACACTCTCTCCTCTCCTCCCTGCTGTCTCACTCTCACTGTCTATTGGCTCAAATCCTCTCTCTGTCTCTTTCTCTCTCTCTACGTCCCTGCCTTTGTCTCCATGCTACAGTATATGTTCTCAGTCTGTCTCTAGTGAGCCTCTCTCTCTCTCTCTCTCTCTCTCTCTCTCTCTCTCTCTCTCTCTCTCTCTCTCTCTCTCTCTCTCTCTCTCTCTCTCTCTCTCTCTCTCTCTCTCTCTCTCTCTCTCTCTCTCTCTCTCTCTCTCTCTCTCTCTCTCTCTCTCTCTCTCTCTCCTGCCTCGTGACCTTCTTGCGATCCCATTTTCTACTTCATCCCGCTTGTTGTTTTGTGGCATCAGTCAAAGTGACACTTAACATATTTTGGGAAACTTGCACTTTTACACAACTCAAAGGATTCATTAGCCAAGCAAAGCTGTCAAAGATACATGTGAGACATGAGTTCCATTATGCTGCTTGTTTCAGGCAACGAGGATCCGCCGCGTCAAAGGACCAGCTTTAAGAGGACACTTGAAAAGGCTGAACTCACTTCCTAAAGCGGATTACCAAAACAAGGATGGCCTTCTCATCCCAAAAGCACAAATGCCTTCCCCTCTTCCTCCTCCTCTTACGTATAGTTTGCTACCAGACACAGACTACCAACAGTACCACTAACAGCACCGTCATCCCCACCACTGCAGCCTCCCTACAGACACGCCCACTGCCGTCAACGCTTCCTCAAACTTTTCCCAGGATGCAGTGCCAGGCTGCGGGGCGGAGCTGGACCCCGCCTTCACCTACCTGTGTGACCGGCAGGCAGCGTGGGGCATCGTCCTGGAGAGCCTGGCCTCTCTGGGCTTCCTGGTCAGCGCTGGTCTCCTGGTGGGCCTCCTCGTCTGGACCCTGTGGGTCTGCGTGTCGACGCGGTACCAACGCGGGGGCTTCGGTGGCACCGTGGCTTCCCTGTGCCTGTTCCTGTTTGCCACGGCGGGGATCTTCGCCGTCGCCTTTGCCTTCATCATCCGTCTCACGCCCGCGACCTGCCCCACCCGGCTATTCCTGTTCGGGGTGTTGTTCTCCCTGGCGTTTTCCTGCATGGCGTCGCGCGGCCTGGCCCTGCTGGGCTTCGCCACGGCGCGGGGCTGGGGGGAGCCCGCTCTGGCCCTGGGGCTCTTCGCCGTGCAGGTGGTCATCGCCGTCGAGTGGCTGATCATCGTGTTGGTCCGGGACGGCAAGCCCTGCGCGTACAGCCAGGGGGAGTTTGTGATGCTGCTGATCTACGTGCTCTTCCTCCTCGCCCTCGGCTTGCTCCTCTCCCTCCGCAACCTGTGCCGCTCGTGTTTCACCTACAGCTACAGCTACACGGGCGGCTCCCACCGGCAGGGCCAGGTGCAGGCCACGCTGCTCTGCCTCGCCCTGCTGCTCTCCGCCGGCATCTGGGTGGTGTGGATCGCCCTGCTCACCAGGGGGAACGCAGAGATGGGCCACCGGCCGCAGTGGGACGACCCCGTGCTGAGCGTGGCTCTGGTGGCCAACGGCTGGGTGCTGCTGCTGGGGCACGGCGTGGCCCAGGTCGCCTTCCTCTGCCGGGGCGAGCGCAAGAGCAAGGAGGGTCCCCTGAGTTTCGCCGGCTGGACGAGCCCCGAGGCTGAAATCCCGGGAATGGGAAGCCAGAAGGAAGGCAGGGAGAACGGAAGCTTTGAGAACGACGCCGACCCCAGGAGAGGTGAGAACACTGAGGGAGAGAACCAGGGATGGAGATTTCATTAGCTTACCACCCTATAGTATGTGTGTGTGTGTGTGTGTGTGTGTGGGGGGTAATTTTTATTATCAATATTTAATTTTGTGTTAATTTAACTTACGTTAAACGTTAGAATTGAATTAACACTCAGGATTTTACAGTGTAGTGCCTAAAAGGAGCCAGTTTCATCAGAGAGACAGAAGGAAATGAGAACAGTGATCAGTCGGCCAGTAAAAAGGACACTAGAGACCAAATTGACAGTGATTCATCCTCTGGGCCAGGATCATCCTTTACGCTGAATGATAGCTCTGCAAAGCCTAAATGAATGAGCTGAATTCCACTCAGTCAGCTCAGCTCTCACAGTGGGCCTTTCTGATGAACGCTATATAATGAACAAATAATTAACTGACTACATCTTGCCAGCAGGCAGGAGAACCGAGCCAGTACTACGATCACCATATGAGTCGGGATTCTCCATGACAGTGAGTAATAAGCCATTACAATTAACAGTCTAACTCCATACACTCAGTAATTAAAAACTATGACCTTTTTTACAACTGGAGGCAATTATGGCTACGGCATATTGGAAGGTTAATGAAAACGCAACATATCACTGTGTTAATTGCACTAACATGATAAATGTGTGTGTGTGTGTGTATATTTGTGTTTGCCTCTTGTGTGTTTGCGTGCTTGTGTTTAGGAAATAGACCCGGACAAAGATTACACCATTCCTCGCCCCCAGACCACCAACATCAGAGAACCTTATGATGAATACTATGGACGCCCTATCTCTGATTAAGATCACACATATTTTCCTATCTGCTCTCGCTCTCTCTCTCTCACACACACACACACACACACACACACACACACACACACACACACACACACACACACACACACACACACACACACACACACACACACACACACACACACACACACACACACACGGCACTGAATGATAACACAATACCAAATAATAAGATACCAAAGACAAACAAGAGGCAGAACCCCAAATAATAAGATACCAAAGACAAACAAGAGGCAGAACCAACTCATGCACTATAATGTACATAATGTACTTGGCACAAACATTTTTAAGCTCTCTTACGTTCGTTCTTGTACAAATATAAATATGTTTGTGTCGTCCTCTAACGAGAGGCTGAAGAGGGGGAAACATGTAGTCTACTGTACGTAAACAAATAAAGGCATCCTGTACTTGAGGATGTATCATCACAGATAGACTATATGAGCCTAACATTTGCCTGTCAGAATCCTGATTAGTCCAACGTTGGCCTATCAGAATCCAGATTAGTCCAACGTTAGCCTGTCAGAATCCAGATTAGTCCAACGTTGGCCTATCAGAATCCAGATTAGTCCAACTTTAGCCTGTCAGAATCCAGATTAGTCCAACGTTGGCCTGTCAGAATCCAGATTAGTCCAACGTTGGCCTGTCCAGACGAATCTGCCAGTGCAACAAAAAAAAAAGCCCTCAGCAGATTAGTCTGGCCCTGCTCGGTTGTGATTGGATTTCGCTGCCCCCCGAAGTTGTGGGGCACCAATCAGGGCCCAGTATCCAAATATGGGCCAGGTTTATCACCAAAGGCATTTTTTAATCTGCCCTTGGAAATGCAGGTTCCACACAGAGATTCCAGACTAACATCTACGCAGTGATATTAGTCTGGCCATGCCAGGCTAGTCAGAATCCAGATTAGTCCAACGTTGGCCTGTCAGAATCCAGATTAGTCCAACGTTGGCCTGTCAGAATCCAGATTAGTCCAACGTTGGCCTTTCAGAATCCAGATTAGTCCAACGTTGGCCTATCAGAATCCAGATTAGTCCAACGTTGGCATGTCAGAATCCAGATCTGCTGCACTCTGTCGAAGAGACAGTCAATGTGTGTGCACACGCGTGCTATAGCTGCATGTTGCACTGAGGAGTATAATGGTGCCTGGGGTGAGAGAGGAAGCATGAAGCTGTCACTCTGAAGGTGCCAAACTGCTGGGAAGGGCAGAGGCATGTATGAAGGGTGAAGAGAGGAAAGTAATATAAATGAAGGATGGACAGAAGGGGAGAGGAGGAGAGAAGACAAGAGGAGATTGGAGAGGAGAGGAGATGGGGTAAATCTTGACTTCTTACTTATACTCCAGCGTACGACCGGTTCGTAAATAACAGATCATTAAGTTAAAAGCTTGTAGATCTGTTCTCCTGGTGACACTGTCATACTACGGAGTATAAATTAGGTTTAAAGGGCAAGAAGCAGAAAGAGGAGAGCAAAGTAACGGAGGGAAGGAGAAGAGGAAAGTGGAGGATAGGAGACAATGAGATATTATGTCATCTCTGTGGGGCTCCAGTCATTGTTGCTTAATGTCTTCATAAAGAAAGTTACAATGCAGTTGTCATGCTTTTACAGCAAGACAAGTCTCATTAACAAGGCAAACTGTACCCAAATGCAATGGGTTTTCTTTACGCACCTATTTTAAATGATACATTTTTCTAATGGATTTTTGTACTACATGTGGCTTTAACAAGTGTTATTAATAAAATGTTCATAAATGAAAGTGCGTATTTGCTTGTTATGCTTACAAAGCGATGCCTAAGCACCTACCATACACAAAGACCACAGATGGCTCAGCATGGGCCAATTATTGTCTCTCAGCCTGAGCAGGTGTTATGCCTCCTGGCATTCATTGCAAATTATGGGTCGCATTATAATGGGCGCTATGTGATAGTACACCACAATACCCACTAGGTGGCAATGCTGAGGCATTTTAAACTGCTACTGTTACAGTTCAGTCACAGAAATGGAGGAGCAAGTTTCCCAGTATTGAGTGAAGGAAAGGAATGGCAATCCTTTCGATTTCAGATGGAGATTTCTGCTGTAATGCATTTATGAAGTTGGCTATTTATTTTTAACCTAAGACGCCGTGTTTGAGGTCATATATAATCATACAACTATGCCATCCTCATTAATACAATGAACAGAATACTTTGACATTAGTTTCGTGACAAACACCAAAATTATGACGCTGTTTTGCCCCATAATGATAACTTTAGCCTCACTCACCGACTGAAGGTGGTCAAATCTTCATTTGACCATGACCATTCATTTGAGATTGTAGAATCTTTGACCAAGATGCAATCCTTCTTCCCACTTATCTGATGGTACAGTATTCAACCAATTCTTTCAATCAGTCCTGCTACTTCAATTACTCTGACAGAGCACACGCCATCAAATTGGCAATTGGCCTATTGTGCATTGGAGCAATTAACAGGGATATGAGGTTTCCGCCACATTTAAACCATTTACGGCCATTAAGTTCAGATGCAATTAAAGATAGTTCCAGATTTCTCCCTCAGTAACAATTGGACATTTTGTAGTGGTCTTACCTCCGTCATTGTGGGACCTTGCAGTAGATTGGACTTCACTAGAACCAAGTTAACACCAGCAATGTTGCCAGGCGATGTGGCGTTAATTGTGTGCAATTGTTGCCATTTCACAAGCTTTTGTGCTTTCACATATATTATATATATCTATAGATATTTTTACACACACACGGATCTTTGTAAAACACAAAAAGTTTTCTAGTTCATTTCTGTTTAGGCCTATATGGCCATTAATAGCACCAAGAAATGGCTCTCCCAATGATAGGCAACCAAAAACAACTTTCCTACCACTTGCCCGGATGGACAACAGTGAAGGGGAAAAAAAAGACAGGAAGACAATCATGTGAATGAAAAACTGTAGGCGAATACACAACTGCCAACTCAAACGTTTATCTGAGAATGCTCTATCACTCCCTGATAAGCACTAGTTAGGTGTGCTTTTGGCCTACAACACACAATACTTGAGAAAAGCACAAAACTGTAGATAAGTTAATAACCAGGCAGTCACATACCAATATAAAAACCAAACAGTTTATTATATACATTCAATAATAACAATGACAGAACAAAAAGGCAGACACAAGGATGGCAAAAAGGGAAAACAAAAATGGTGAGAAAATACATCACTTTTCATAAAGACATAAAAGAAATAATCAATAATCACTTGGATAAATGAGCTTTTTCTTATAGCAATGATGAGCATGTGAAATCATATAAAAATCCACATGCAATTGAAACCCATTTATTAAGTCCCTGTACAAAAACTTCCACTGGATTGACTTGAGCACAGTGCAGGGAGTTTAGGAGGCAGGACTAAACTGAACTCAACTATTTTGCTTCCTCCTGATGTCACAGGAAGCTGTCAGCCATTTTTGGAAAACATTTTGCAACTCTTTTTGGAAGCAAAATGTTGCAAATTAAGGAGCAAACGGGGACATAATGTTCTCTTAAAGACCAATTTATACTTAATCGTTAAATCGTATGACATGTCACAGGCCGAAAATAGCCGATCTACATGCTCACAATGCGTTGGCAACGCGTTGTGAGCTTGTAGATCACTGAGAAAGGGCTGCCAGAGAGATGTTGCGCTTTCTAAAGCGTATAGCTATCCAGCATCCATTTACAACGCCCTGCTATCAGTACAGAACCAATACACACAATTTGAGCTGAGCTGTCATCGGGTGGCCCACAACCTCCATCAGCTACTTTGATCTTTATTTTCATAATAAAAGTAAACACCAAGGGGCCAGGGGGTCCGACGTTCCAAATTAAACTCTGAGCATTTGATATGATGACTGGTGATTACAGCGACCACAGAGGAGAGATAACCTGCATTATTAAATTGAGCTAAATAGGCTGTGGCTTTACGTAATGTGGCTGCAGGATACTGTCTCCCACCCCCCATCTACCCACCCAGACACGCACATTCTCTGGTGGACCATTACTGAGCTCCACTGTCTCCCCTGCCACCTCACATCACATAACCTCCTCCGCTGACTTGTCATCTTTCTGGTCCTCATCCTCCAATCCCATCCCCTCCATCCTAAACCTCCGTCACCCCACTACCCCCACCCCCCTCCAGCACTATGATTTGAGTTCATGCACCAATGATACATTTCTGTCACGACGCCCTGCCTTTCTCACACAAAAACATGCATACTGATACTTCTGATAATACTTGTTAAGAGGAAAAACAAAACAAACGAAAATATAAAATATATATATATATCAAAACAAATATTTTTGAGTCCTCATGATCTCATCATAGACACTCACTGGGACATTCTCTGCAGAACATACTTGATCATATGAAATAAGCATAGCCTTCATCATTAGTGTTACACCTCACCCAGGGCCTGTAGTGGCCACTGTGTGTCCTGTACTGCAGAAGGTAACATTGTTATCCTGTCAGCTCATGATTAATGGCTCTGCTTGTCACCTTCTGCAATGTCCCTTGACGGAACCACCCACGCACTACTGCTCCATTGTAAAAAAAAAAAGAGTAAAAAGTAAAAGGTGGCCACAGCTGGACTTGAGGATACATTTTTTTGACATTATGTGGAGGGACAGTATGTAGTCTTCAATTCGAACTGTGGCTTGGGCCCTATACGGAAATGCTCGTCAAAGTATTGTCCACACTCGGTCTCAATGTCCACCACAAACGCATTACAAGGTCACGCAGTCTGTTCATCCTCAATGATTGACAAGTGCGTTCTCTTTAGCATGGGGGGTTGGGTGGTTCCTATAAATATGTTAAGTGGGTTTTACAAAAATGAAATCTAGGACTTGCTTTGCTTGCGGTTCAGGACTCCAATATGTTGCTACAAAGAATAAAGCCTTTTTCCTCAGTCATCTTTAGATCCTGTTCCTATGACATTTCCCAGGGCGCTTTTTGAAAAACACCTTGCTGACGTGATCTGAAATAATACAGCTTTAACCCACAAGTTAAAACCAACAACATAAAAGCTAAAATAACAACTAGAAACAACCATGAAAAAAGTGTAATAAATGTTGACCAAAAATGTGCTTTTTCCAGAGAATCTTTGGAACCAAAAGACAAATGATAGCAATAATAACATACTGAGAGTATATGGAGATATAATACATAGGACAGAGACTCCTATACATGGTTTGCTTACCACTTCCTTTACTGTACCTTTGAGCAGAACAGTAAGGATGAGTTTGAAACTACCTGGACCACCTAAAACATTCCTACAAGTGTTTCTGAATAAGGAGGGAGTCAGGTCAAGATTGCAATGCAATGTAGAGAGTATACCCTTCAAACTAGTTCCAAGGGGGTAAGTAGTGTCCTATTGGCATCAAAAATAAACTAACATGAGAAAAAACACAAGAAATTGTTGTATGGAGCCTTAGTTCTGCTTAGTTCTGTTGGACGGAGAATCCAGTTCCCCTTCCTTGAGAATAGTACTTTAACTAGAAGATTGTGTCTCCTAGTTTTAAAGGGCTCCATTGCATTCTAAGCTAACTTACTCTATTGAGATCTACCATTTTGGAGAATTCAATTCAGTCAACTCGGTAGCTCTGCCTGAAGCTTGTAGGCCTAAGCATCTAAATTCACCAACAGGGATACCCGTTTAGCTGACTGGCTGACGATTTCCAATGCATCCGTTGCTAAATGTAATTAATGTACATTTTATGGTTATTAGACATCCAGCTGAACCGGAACTGAACCTTAATTGCTATGTTACTCCCTACATTTGGAATGTGTGACAGTCTGGTAGAATCTTTGACCAAGTGTTAATAAAAAGAGAAAAATAAAGTAGATAAGGAGCACCTGATAATCTCTTGTGGGTTGAGGTGTACTGAATTCTAAGGGGGAGAACTAAATACTATTCAGATTAGAAATGCAGACAGACCAATTTGAAGGCTCCAATGTCTTAGTGTTGTCATTGTACTCGCAATAACAGCAATGAAATAACTAATACCTAAACCAGCAGTTAAGTGGACTATATGAAAAAAAGGACAGATGATAAGACAGTTTTGTTGCGTCCGCCTGATCACATAATGACATTGCTAAGCAAATTCTTCTCAATGGCAGCAGAATAAAAACAAATAACAAAAGAAAAGAGAAAAACTGAGGTAATGCAGAAAAACATCTCACTGGTTTCTTTTTTTCCCATGTCGTTTTCACATACTTTTTTTTCTTATTTTCTTATTTTTTAAATTTGTTTACAGTCAGGAAAGTTGTGTAGTGTCAGAAAAAGGACAGAAAAGGACTTCTCATTTCTCATGTAGTTGATGATCTCCTGTTGCCCTGGCAACACAGCACTTTCTTTCAGTTACTTGTCAGTTGTTAAGCGGAGAGGAAATGTCTCCTGTAGAGTCGGCCGAATGTTCTCACTCCAACGCTCCAAAAAACAGTAATAAAAAGAAAAGCATTTGTCTGTCTCCGTGTTGAGCAGTCCAAAATGTACTTGTTTCGCATCATTATTTTTTAACACAGGTGGGAGGTCTCTACTGTAGGAGGGATAGATTTTGTTTACTTGTTGTTTTTTCAATCAATGCAATTTGTGTAAATAAAAAGAGATGAAAGTACCTTATATTTCAGGGTGGTAATTCTGTGTAGTGTCTATCAATCTGTGCAGTTCAAGGGTTACGGGAAAATGATGAGGAAATGGAAGGTCGGGGTGCTATGACGTATGCGTGTGCGTATATTAGGTCTGATTAGGTTAACATAGGGGCAGTGGATATAACTGCGTAGAATTCCGAAGAGGAAAAAAAGGTTTGTAGTGTGAAGGGCCACAAAGGCAAACAGCAGTCTCTCTCCCTCTCGTATGTCCGGTAGTGTTTCTAAATAGAACCATTTTAGATTGTGTCCCGTACTGTAGTTGAGCGTCTTCAAAAATAGCCTCATTCAGCTTTCTATGTGGGAGATCCACTGGCAGTTTTCATTGTATTCCTTGTCACCGATAGACAGAACAGTACAGAAACTGAGTTCGAGTTGATGATGTGGCAATGACCTCTCTCTCTTTCCAAAAACACATGGTTTGTCACTACCGCCAGTCCACAGAAAAATGGAGGGTAGCTCTTGCCAAACAAAGAGCTTGGAAAGGGGGAAAGAGCAATGTAGAATTCCTTGGGTGTGATGTGTGGTTTAGTATGGAGCGAACCTACTGTATCCCGCCCGGTATAAACTAGCCTGGAAGAGACAGAGAGGAAACGATATGAGAAAACTTTAGGCCTTTTGAGTGAAAAGTGTAATTTCAGTGACATCAGATTTTTTTTCTAGGATTTAAATTATAGTTATGTGGGTCGTTCCAAGTTGAATGATCGCGGGTCTTGTGAAACACATCTTATACCCCAACACTAAAACATCTTAATGGATTAATCCAACAAGTCAGATGTTGAGTTGTTGGACAGCTGATTTTCATCCAACTATGGGATACCATGGTATTACGTACGGTATGTCTGGCATTTAAAATTTGCACTGAAATACTGTACAGTAAGTGGGAGTTTGTCACAACCTTCCCCATACTAAAATAACAAATCGATATTTATGTACACGTACAAAAACACAAAGCGGTATGTATGATTAACTTAACTAGCTCTATTTAGGTATACAAACTGAATATTACTTGGTTCCTTTGAGGCAACCAGGTATAATTAATGAACTCTCCAAATGTGTAGATACAGCAAACTCAGGCCCATGACTCCCCACTTCTACACAGCACTTACAGCTTCATCTTGGTTGGTGTGCATAAAGGTGTTAAGCAGTTGTAGTTTTCTCACCATGGCTCCTACTCCGTAAGCAGCTGCAGCTGGGGTTAAACCCATCTGGCCATAGGGGTCTGTGGTGTACACCCGCCCATAACTGACAACACAAGAACACATTTGACCATTATTATTGTCATTACAACCAAAATGATAGAATCCCATCGCTAGTGATCAATGCAACCATGCAATCAGAGGCCTGTCAAGACAAACTGACATAACAGATTTTCACTGTATACAGATTGTTGTATAATTCTCTCTCTCCCTTTTTCTCCCCAATTTAGTTATTTAGCCCCCACTGGGAGGACGTCTTACTCCTCCTGCCCAACACTCCCCGCTGATAGATGTCGCCCCAGCCTGTAGGAGTACATGTAGTGACAAGTAACCAGTGGTGGAAATGGCCTGGATTCGCTTTGGGAAGCGCGATTTTTTGCGGTTAATTTCGCGGATTTGGGTACTTTATATTGTTTTTTTTGTTACTTTATTTCGGGTTTAGGGTTAGGGTTAGATTAGGGTTATGTTATTTAATTCTTTTTTTTTTTGCGGTTAATTTCGTGGATTTTGGTACTTTATTTTCGTTTTTTTGTTACTTTAATTCGGGTTTAGGGTTAGGGTTAGGGTTATGTTGTTTAATTCTTATTTTTTCGATTGGGTGCCCCTGATTACTCAATAAAAATACCTTAAAATTATACTCGAGTACAGTACTTGAGTACATGTACTTAGTTACTTTCCACCACTCACTCTCAGCGTTAGATTAAAATTACTTACTCACCTTCTGCAAAGATTGTCTTGGTTTCAGAGAGCAGAGCATGGTGGTAAATATGAACTTTTGCCCCAAACTTTAAGTCTTTATATTCCATATGTCCACGTCCGTGTGTTGCTGTTGTTTACCTTTTACTCAAGCCAACATGGAGTGTGTGAGAAGAACGTAGGAACGTAGTCAAGCAAGCGGCCACAGAAGTCTGTTTCCTTTCAAAGCGATGTGCATTTCACATCTTTAAAGCATTAAAGCATTTTTAAATCTATACTTGAAATGTGTTATAATTCAACACAAGTTTTATTTTGAAATACTACTGGAAATAGAAGTAGCCAGGTAGCCTAGTTGAAACTACTTCACACGCTATTTTTTCCTGGAGCCCCCCACGCACACACATTGTGTGGTCAACGCTACTTCCTGTAACCCTTGTAACCATAGGTGGAAAGCGGGGACCCTGCAGTATTACGGCTGCCTATTGGCTGTGTTCAGAGCCATGTGCGTGTGTTGACAAACACACCCATGGCTCAGCCCTGGATAGGAGTGATGCATTCAAGTGCCGTAAGACTTATGGATAAGACGCTTAACACAGCCAGAGGCACTGTGGCGGATTTGAACCCCCAGACACCGTGGTGGTGGGCAGTTACTTTTACCACTGCACCACCCGTTCTGTTTGATTTTGAGGAAAGCACTGGATTTATTTCATTTCAGTATCGTATAAAAGTCAAGAGACTTTAAACTTACCTATCCAAGCGATAGGTAACCTAACACGGTAAAATAGAGCTGTGCGTTTTTTTTATTCGTCGTTATCGTTGCATTGTAATGTGTGGATTGAGTTAATGAGTTAATATAGCATCAAAATCTGTTTCACCACTTTAACCCCATTATACTCAGATGACAGATGTACAAGCTCACAATGCATTGCGCCGTGTTGTGAGCTTGTAGGAATTTTTTTTTTTTTTTTTTTTTTATAACATTTTATCAACACAAATCTTGCCAGGGGTCCCTGGCACAAAATATTAATTTGGTCATCCCTGACATGAAAACTTTTGAGAACAACTGCTGTAATGAGTCCATGTTTCTGTATAATATGGCCAAAGTATGGCCCTTTAACTTTTAAACTTCAATGTAAAACAAACTACAGAAACCATCTGGCCATTTCCAATCACAGTGAGTGCCCATCAATCACACTGCCGTGCCGTGTTTATGGGTGTGTTTATGGGTGTGTGTGTGTTGGTAAAATTACTTCCATCACTTTATGTTTTCAAGTTGTGTGTCCTGAGGTGAACTCACCTGTCACTGTAAGCGGCTGCGGCCGCAGTTGCCTGGGTTACGGCGGCCGGCTGGGCATAGCGATAGGCAGCTGCAGCAGCCGCGGCAGCAGGGTAGCCTCCCTGGAGATGCACACGCACACAAACACAAACGCACACAGACTGATTACAGAGCTGACTTAACGGCGTAACTGACAGAGTGAGCCTCCCTCTGAGGTGACAGACACCAGGCCTATCTCTACGCAGTAAAATACTCACTGTTCACTTAGCTCCAACACTTAACAAATGTAACCAAATGGACCCCAATCTCGGAACTAAATGAACACTGAGGATGTTACTGAACAATATCACTGAACAGAGACATAGTTTACTGACATCTATAAAATGGAAGTTAATTCATTTAACTGTATGGAGTTTTAATTTAACCGTGGATTCTTACAGGTCAATTTTTACTTTAAAAATTAAACCTTTTTTTCTCCTTCTTTTCTTTCTGTTTTGGTGAAATCTTCTTTAAATAGATTAATGACGTTAGTACAGTTATTGAAATGTGCTAATTAAATGTTAAATAACAAGATGCATCAGTGTATTAACATCTTGTTATAGGCATAATTGGGTGGGAGGGAGGAGGATTGTATCTACAATGGATACTAGAGAATACCATACTAAATGGGATAGAAATAGCAGGCGGGCATTTTTCACCATGAAAACGTGTTAGGGTGCAATATTATTACCATTGTTAATAATTTTTTCAGTTCTGTCACATGTTTTTAGAAGACAGACAAAAGGAAAGGGTGAGAGAGAGGGAGAGGGAGAGAGGAAGGAGGGGGATCATACACTCAGACAAACACACAACAAGCTCACTGTGACTGACACTCCAATCACTGTCCTTGCATTAAGATTGCATGCATGCCCCTGGTTATAATGCAGACCTATCAAAACGCAACACCTCCGAGTTTGGATGGACGTGATCAGAACAGGACATAACCTAACATAACATAACATAACATAGCATCCCAGCATTCTCCTAGACACATCTGCAGGATAGGGAGAGGAGGGTGGGACGAATGAGGTAAGGAGATAAGGAAAGGAGAGAGAGAGAGAGAGAGAGAGAGAGAGAGAGAGAGAGAGAGAGAGAGAGAAAGAAAGAGAGAGAGTGTGTGTAAGGGGGTAGATGAGTGAAATAACTTGGATCCAAGTCGAGTGGAGGATTTGGAGAGAGAGGAGAGAGAGAGCAAGGTGAGTTGTAGAAGGGTGGAAAGATAGCACAGTATAGGATGCCTGCATGCAGCAGTGGATCGACATGCTTCAATACCCATTCTGGGAGGGCAGTGAAAGTTTGGGAGAGACAGAGAGGAGGAGGGTTATGTAATTCAGGAAGAGACCATGTTCTCTTTTCTTAACACCAGCGCCTTAGGGCACTGAAGTACAGAACATAATCTCACCCGGGGCTATGATCGATTGGACCGTGGTCCATGTTGAAAGAGTCCAATTTTGAGAGAGAATGATGTGAGAAACTTGGGGGTCTGGTACAATATGTAGTCTATCATTACCATAATAGCCTCCAACTTGAATGAGATGATGCCTGGAAATTATACTTTTTAACCACTGCAGTGTTTTTCGTGTGTGGGTTTTAATGCCATCCTTAGCAAATCGGGACAAATAAACAGGATGGGCATAACATTAGGATGACTATAACAAGATACCCAGCCAAATTTGAGAGACCGGGTTCTCTTTTGAACTAGAACTGGTGGGATAAGCAACCACAAACACTCCATTTAGCAGTTTAGTCAAAAAACAAACAAGCAAAAAAAGAAAAGCCTTCACCACAATTTAAAAAAAGAGTGCAGATTTCAGTGAGTTAGTAAGAAATATGAGAACTAAATGAAAAAAATAAAACAAAAATCAAAGCAGTTGTCATTTTTCAACCAACTAAAAAGAATGTGTTCCAGATCAGACCAGAAGATGATTCAAAAGACCAGAGGGAGAGTAGCAGAGTAAAACAATGCACACTGTGGGTTTTGGATGTTGAGATGACCCTACCTGAGGCAATCTGGGGCTAAGGACTGAGTCCTGAAACACTAGTCTATAGAGAGAACAGAAACAGCCGTTGTCAACCTGAATACACATACACACACACACAAGCACACAAGCACAAGCACACACATATTCATACACCCACACTGACGCACACTGTCACATCTGCCCATAGAGCAGCCTTTGTATTGGCGGTTGAGACCATACCCTTGTCTCCCATCATTATCATCAAGTGTTCAAACTCTTGATGAGTTTCCTTTTTTTCACTCTCTAAAAATCTAAAACAGCCTATTTGGTCCGCTTGGCTGTGATCAATCTGTGTGATCAGGGATGTGAGTGTGATTGGCGCAAAAGTCGAATATAATGAGGGGAATACGTTGTGTGTCCAAATAGCCAGAAATTCTGAATACAAATAAATATACATAAAGAATTGGACAAAACCTAATTCCTGGGTCTTAAGAATCGACTACCGCTTGCTTTTGAATGGTTGCTTTATCACAGGAGGGGAGGGGTGGGGGGGAGGTTCTCAACCGCCTGTAAGGTGGGCAGCTCTGTGCAGCACATGACCGGACGCACATGCAGATATAAACCCCCCCAAAGGGAAAAACAAGGGGAGGAGGACGAGGAGAAGGAGGAAGACAGAGAGAGAGTGATGTTGACAAAGAGGAGGTGGTGGTGGTTTACTCACGTATAATTCTGCCGCTCCATAAAAGCCACCATCCTGATACACCACACTGAGAGAGGAGATCACACAGAAACAGAGGGAAGAGAGAAGAGCAATGGAAAGGAAGGCACAGTTGAAAGAGGGGGTTGGAGTGATGTGGGGGTTGAAACAGATGGAGAAGGATGGTGGTGGTGGGGGGTGGAGTAGTGCATCGTCCCAAACCAGAGTGGATGAAGGTGACATCACAGCAAGAAGACAAAACAGAGCAAAAGAGAAAGGAGGAAAAAAAGAAAGAAAGAGTTATTTCACACCCATGCAGCATGCAGAAGAAGTACAATTTCCATCCATGTTCCACTTTTGCAAACAACAATCAAAGGCCATTATACAGGGCGAGAATGGACCCCTGGGGCTAATAAATAAAGTACATTGACCAGTATTAAACTGAATTGAAACCATAAACTGCTATTGTTCCCCTGCCACAGGGAAATCTAGCCGGTGAAGGCCACTTCAAATAGATTTCTTTTTCATGAGGAAATGGTCCTTCAGAAGCGAAGCTGTGGATTTACTGGGCGTTTTGAAGCCAATAGTGGAGCAGACACGGAGATGGTAATTCCTGCAGCACCCATCATTTCATAATTGCTTAGCTTTATCTGAATATAATAACAGTACGCAGTCACAATCTCATTAATCAATCAACATCTGTTTCGATTTGAATATCACAGCAGTCACAACCAGCCCAACCCGGCAACAATGGCATGCACAGTACACACAGTGGAAAAAAACAAACCAAAACAAGATCACAGTAATATGAATAATTTGTGACAAATCCGCGAGTGAGGTGCCTGGTGCTTATGCACAATGACCGAGTGCAGTTTGTGTGTTCATGGGTATTGTGCTTTCTGCGTGATTATGGAAATCGGCAATCCACAGTGCAATCCTGTCAATAGGGTACATTCCACAGGAAAATATCTTGACCTGACTGATAAAACTGTGGTTTGGATGAGATTGATAATACCTCAAGTGCAAACAGCATTTCACCGGTATGAGCTACAACCGTACCGACACCTGGTTAAATAGGAATTGGAAAATGGTTTTGAAAAATGTCTTTCAAGGCGGGCTGCACACTTCAACCATATGAGCACTTGAGCTCAAAATAAATAAATGAATACATAAATAATCTACAAAATAACGTACAACATCTCTCATCCTTTCACATATTTTTTTCCCCACTTGGGAAAACTGCTGGCGACCTCTATATCTCGTTTTCAAACATTGATTCAGGTTTTCTTTTTGGCAACTACAGATAACACACAAACATTTGTTTACTATTCTGACCAGGTCTGTTGTGCTTATCAACTCAAGCTCTGAGAAATGATGAAGTGATGTGTTTGTGTGTGTGTGGGTGCGTGTGCGTGAGTGCCGTGCGTGTGTGGGTCCCTATGAAAGGCTAATAACATATCTCTCTCCCTCTCTTACCCGGGGTAAGCAGGGAGGGCTTGCTGGGGCACGGCAGCACGCACCGCGCTGTAGACAGGCCGCCCCCGGCCCCTGAGGTGGGCCCCACGGAACGCTGCAGCTGCTGTGGTGGCTGCCGCTGCAGCAGAGGGGTAAGGAAACCCTGGAACTGGAAGAGGAGAATAGGTGGAGGGGAATGGAAGGAAGGGAGGAAGGAAGGGGGGGGAGGTTTGGAATAGGTATGGAGATGGGAGGAGAGGTTTGAATGGAAGGAGGTAAGGAGGTGATAAAGAAGGGAAGGGAGGAAAGAAAGAGGAAGAGTTAAGGAGGGGGGGATAAGGAAGGAGGGAAGAAAGACGGAAAGGATAGATGGGAGTAGGATAACCAGTTTGGGGGAGAGGAAGATGGAGGAAGGAGAGATATGAAGGTATGTAGAGAGGGGGGTACAGAGGAAGAGACAGCAGGAATAAAGTAAAAGAGAGCAGAAGGAAGCAGACAGGATATATTAATATAATATGGCCTTGAGGCTATAACAAAGGATATCAATAACAATGGGCTGGTGGGGAAAAAACACTGGATAATACAGCACATTCATATAAATTAAAGCTTTGAGTGTGAGTATGATTTAAATCAAGCATTTTTTCAGTGAGACAGAATGAAAGGACAGATCTGTGTGAGTACAGCAGTGGGTCCCAACAAAGGTCCTCAGGGCTCTGCTGCTGCTTATCTATGCTTCAAGGAAGTGAATTGCATGCGTTACACCAGGTGAATGTTTGTTAGAAAACCAGCAGTACCAGCAGCAGCAGCACAGGTGCCCAAGAACCAGGGTTGGGACAAAACATGTGGGAAATCTAGGAGGGAGAAGAGGCAGCCCGATTTTACCTGCATAGAGTTCTGGTCCGTACATGGCCTGCACCATAGGGCTCAACTTCCACCCCGCTGACAGGCACAGAGAGACAGGAGGGAGGGGAGTGACAGTTAGTAAGCCTGGGTTATAGGGAATGTAAGGCTACTAGAGCAGTATCCAGTACCTGGACAAAGCCCGCTTTTCCTTTCATTCATGGTTACATCTCATGGCAACGTTGAAGTTGCCATTCATAGTTATTGCATCTGTTACAGGGAAGCTACACGGGAGAATGGTAGCAGCGTGTTTGGCGTTAGCGTCAGAACTGGAGCACCAAGGAATGTTTGTTTTAATAACCTGCTTGAAGCACCAGATGCGTGGAGTTTACCTCGCCAGACGTGGGGTTTAGTAGTTCACACATTCCGACAGTTTACAGTTAAGATAACATTAAGGGTCAGATAAGTTGTCACCCACTGAGATTTTGAAACAGTTCACAGAAAGTTTGCTTTAGAATAGTTCACATGTCACATGCCCACACATGAGATAGGTTGACAATCATTATAAATCATTAATTCCAATTTTGTGGGAGATGGTTGAGGGGTGCCCTGTGTGTCTAAGTATGGTACAGTATATCTCTAGTGTGTGCACTACTGCTAAAGCCTAACCACCTGGCATCCCTATTTTGGACAAATAAAAGAACATGTCACAATTATTATAATAAGTTTGTTTAAACATTTTCAAAAATAGCAGATCTACTAGCTCACAATGCATTGGCTATTTGTTGTAAAACACAATAGATACGGCTGAAGTGGCAAATTCATTCTTCAACTATGGTCGTTTTGTTAACATATATTATTTCTGACAAGCAACAGTCACACAATGTCAGTGTCGTCTTCTATGTAAAAGCCTACCTCCTACTCCAAGCAGGCTACAGCTTAAAATGCTAAGCATTATTTTGAGATAATGTTTGAAAAAGCTCTGGTGAGGAATGAGCAAAGTAAAATTTCATCAGCTACACAAACCTTTGACATTTTAAATGGAACAGTTGTTTTTCCAAATGTTCTTTTTAATAATGTGCAAGCTGTAAAGACGAAATGGTACATTGTGCCCTAAGAGTTGAATCTTTGCAAATGTCTGACTCTAGTCACTCCTGGGATGTTGTCACTATGATGTGACATCAGCCAAGTGGCAGGTTTCCAACTGTATTACACAGTTTTCATTCAGAGGATGATGCTTGGAGACACTGCCAATGTCCAAAGGCTCCAGTGAAATTTGTTCTTTATATGATGACTGTTTGCTATCTGCTTCTCTGCATGCATAAGGTTTTGGATGAAAGTGCAAATTTCACCCGCTACAAGCCAGGACCTGAAATGGGTTGCAAGGTTCGATTCTCTGGGGTTTGCTCTTATTGAAATAAGTAAGATGTCTCTTCGAGTTTGAATTAGAGAAGATCAACAAACCTGAAGCCGTCATTTCTTATCATGTTAGCTTCGCAGAGCTACATTTCCCATCCAAATTAGACAATAGCTATAAACTATTAACTTAACCCCAAATAACCAAAAGTCCGTTTTTTTGGCATAGAGTGTTGATTTAACTCCAATCTGGGAACCCATTCGGTAAAACAAAATAATTATCATAACAACAACAACAATAATACTAATAATAAGAGTTAAATCAACACAGGATTATACTGTGCGAGTTACCCGTTTTTAAGCTGTATCTGAGACTGGACACCTTGGCAGACCTATAGTTATTGTTAAGTGCGTCAGTGTTGTTAATGCTGGTGTTTTTACCATAAGGCAGAGTGCTGAGGGCCTCTCCGTTAGGGTAGGGGCTGACCATCTTCTTGTTGGTCATAACCCTGGCCGTGGCATTATTCACCTGGGGACAGACAGGCAGAGAGTCAACCGTACTGACAAAAAGTAGTGCTTAATGGAGAAAAGGCAGCCTTAATGCATACTCATATACACACACATGTCAACAGTCATAAATCTTAACTTGATGTTTCCCCACTTTACATAATCAAAGCCTACCATTATATGGCTGTGAGATGGTGGTTGAGTGGTAGTCTATGTATAGTATCTCTATGTGTGGTGTAGACCTGCATATCCAAGATGTGCACAGATTGAGATGTCTCTCTAAGGCCTGCATTTACTGCAGTTGGATCATTAACAGAGAAATCAATATGTCTGAAACTTCACGTTTACCAGTACCACGCATACAACTCCCTCTACACTTTTGTGATTGCTCGCGCGTGCGTGTGTGAGTGCGTGTGTGTGCGTGCGTGTGAGAGTTTAGGTGTGTGCCTATACACATGAGTGGGAGGGTGGGTGGGGTGGGGGGTTGTTAGGGGGGATCTTAGTCATCATGCAATTAAAAAACGGTGAGCTACCCCAATAGAGATTTGATGATTCATTCTAGTGAGACATGAAGGGCACCATGGGTGACATTGTTTAAAACCCTGCTGTAACTCAAAGGGTGGAGGGGAGAGGGAGGGAGAGAGAGAAATAGATACACAGAGAGGTAGAGAGACAAATAGAGATGGATGAAGCTGGATGAGGAAAGTTGAGGTAAACTTGGGTACACAGGCATGTTACAGCAGGGAGAAACTTAGTACGTACTTAGTTTTTTGTGTATGGCATGCACAGGTAGAGGTATTGAGTGTTTGTTAGGTGTGAGTTTTGAGTGCACACGCAGGCTCATATTGTAGCCGTAATGCTCCAGCTTTTCAATCCAAGATGGCTGATAATCTCTTCTCTGAGCTTCAAAGGCTCATACTCAGGTCCCTTGATCTATCCCCTATCTCCCTTTGATGGGCTTTATGGGAGGGAGATTGGGGCTCTCTGTAGTAACCCACACTGTCTAAGTGTGCTGTTGAAGCCTCATATCTAACTGTGTGGCAAGCTAAAGATTAATGACCTTTTGGCTAGCGAGAGCCAGGAGAATGAATGAGGGAGTGAGAGTATGTGAGAGAGAGAGGGAGAGAGAGAGTGTGAGAGTGAGAGAGATGGAAAGAGAAGAGTTTAGGGAGAGAGAGGAGAGGTGGAAAGAGAAGAGTTTAGGTGTGTGTGTGTGTGTGTGTGTGTGTGTGTGTGTGTGTGTGTGTGTGTGTGTGTGTGTGTGTGTGTGTGTGTGTGTGTAAGGGAGAGTGAGAAAAAGAGAAATGCAGAGAATTTGGGTGAATAAGTGAAAAAGCGAGAGCACCATATTTGTGTGTGCGCGCACAAGAGAGATATAGTTGCATTTAGAGAACCATTGTGAACGAGGCTGAGGCTTGTTGTATTGGCCCCGGCTGGGATCTGTATTGGCCCTCTCTGTGAGTCATGCGAGTCATGGGCCGGGCTTCATTCAAATGGAAATGAGATTTACCTCATTCCTCCTTCATTGCAAATGAGAAGGTCACTGGAAAATGATTCAATTACCCCTAGCCCGTCTAGATAGCTGATGCAACTGTCCACGGGTGTCTCCACGGGTGTCTGAGTGAAGACATCTTGAAATATAAAAATTAAGTTAACAAATTCAATTAATGCCAATGAGGTTTTCAATATCGCTGCAGGACTCGTTCATGTCTTTTGTTTCATCTTTGGTCTGAAAAGCCAGTGTTTTTTTCTAATGTGCATTTGTGTGTGCATGTCATGAAAAATTATTGCAATTAGATCTTTCTGAGAGGCAGGCATGCAAATCAAACAGAGAGACTTATGTAGTAGGCAAATATTTTAAGAAGAATATAACATTGCATTTTTCCCATTCCACCTTTGATCCCATCCCAAATCCAGCTCGACCCTGGACAAAATGAAATCAAACTCCCATATGAAACCAAACTTGTGGGGTTTACGTACCTAAAAAAAATATATTCACGAATAAAACCAAAAGGAAAGGGAGAGAAAGGGGTGCTAAAAACATTTGTTTCATAAAATTAATAATCGTTTAACACAGAAATTACACTCAGCCAAATGGGCGCATCACATGACCAAGAGTGAGAGTAAAAAAAAAAGAAAGAGAGAAAATAGAAAACAAAAGTTCAGCCAATCAGCAAGCGTCGGATGCAGCATAGAGACCAATCAAAACAATCGCAGCACTCCCATATCAAACACATAAGAGACGGAAAGGGGACAGTTCAGATGCAGGTGAGAAATAGAGACAGACAGAGCCAGTCCACATACAAAAAACAGGGAAACAAAAGAAAATGGAGTGAAGAGTGAGAGAGAGAAAGGAGAAACATTTTGTCTACATAAGCAACACCAAAGAAACAACCAATAAAAAGTAATTATTCACAAAATAAACAAAATGAAATCAATCAATCAAGAAATAATACCAAGGTGCGTCATTCATATAAAGCAATTAGATTTGGTGACCATTCTCCTAAAAATGTATTTCATGTGGAGGGGGTTGGGAGACAGAGCACCAAAGAAAGGATGAAGTTAAGAAAAGACAAAGAGATATTGAGAAAAGATAAAGAGCAAACCTCATTCCCCCAAAAAGTAAAGAAATCAAATAAACACGAGACACTCTGCCAGGCATTAATACTGTGTCACAACAATTCACAACTAAGACTAGTACACAACTACTACTGCAACTACTACTAGTACTACTGCAGCTACTAATACACACACAATCCATGACAGGGAAACAAAATCAAGTCAACAAATAAAGAAATGAAACAAGATAATAAAAGAAAGAGAGAGAGACCCAAAAGAAGATCAATGTAAACCCCATATCGGTTTAAAGATGCATATGGTTAACACAGCTATGTGACATTTCTGAGCCCATTTCTGAGCCCATTTGGAACGGCCTAAACTGATTTGCCAATAGTTGCATGGTGTTCCATAAATCAACACGTAAATAGTGAAGGCAAATGCACGCTATAATTATTTGTTATCTGTTCTATAAAAGGGCAAGATCTCAAAATGTGTAGTTTGGACATACTCTAGACTGTCTTGATATCCCACAACTACCGTACGATAATATAAGCGTGGCTGATGCAGGCTAGCCAAGCGTTAAACATTTAGTTCACAAGCCTCGACTCATTCCCTTCCTGAGTTTGAGAGCCACTCAGCTATCATTAAACATTAGCTCACAGGCCTGCCCCGGACACATTCCCATCCCAAGTTTGAAACCCACTTAGCTAACATTTTTTAACCTATTAAAAACCGGGAACGCATCTGTGTAACAATTTAAACCATTATTTTATACTTTGGCTAAACAAAAATAGCAGATATGCAAGCTCATAGAGTGCCGCGCTATGAGCTTGTAGATCTGCTATTCTTTTTATTTTAATCTTGAACATTTGTACAAATCTTTCAATATATATTTTTTTCAAGTGAACATTTGTAACTCAAATTTTTGCTTCTGGGAAGTCCCTGGAACAAAATATTTTACAAATGTTTGCTTTAAAAAATGCCACGATTAAAAACAAAAAGCAGATCTACAAGCTCATAGGCAACACCGAGTGCCGCGCTATGAGCTTGTATATCTGCTATTTTTTTGAATAGCCAAAGAAATCTTAAAATGACAGATGCGTTCCCAGTCTGAATGGATTAATGTACACTGTAGCCGGTCGGCTGACATTTGCCCCAATCCATCGAGTGGCACGGCATGCTGAATGTAAACAGCTCAATGACACAAAGGAACTCTAGATCAGAGAAGCGTGATTTGCCCTGCAGCTTGGGGTCCGCATTCAAGTCAAAGCAACGGCAGGCATTACAACTCAGCGCCAGAACCGAAAGCTCAATATCATCATTCCTGCTGATTATTGTTATTAATTAGGAAAAATAAATACTTATATCGACTCCGATGGAGAATTAATGAGAGGGATTGCGGACAGCCGTGTCATTGCAGAGACGAGGGTGATTACATTTTGTTCATTCCCAGTGAGGTGTTAATGAGATGGGAGGGGAGGGGGGGGGGGGGGGGGCATGGGGAAAAATATTATTACTAAAAGATACAAGCTTGTCGTTGATGTTTTGTCCATCTGTGTGTCTCTGCTATACCACATGTACAATACAAGATATCATTAGCTCTGAAGTGCATGTATAGGTAGGGCAAAATGTGCACCTACACACTTGTTACTTGTTAGGATGTACAGTAATCTATATGTAAATTATAACAACAATGGACAAAACAATCTAAATCACTACTGTGTTAACCTTACAATATGTTACAATATGATATATGATTGTATTGTGCCTAAAGCCCATTGCAAGGGGGTGGGGTGGAGGTGGGTTCAATTCAGTGATTGATATTATTTGTGCAGTACACAACTTACCGTTGCCGTAGAAACAGCGAGTGGTTACCGTGGAGACTGACAACAACACACAGAAGTCGTCAGGGAAACAGAAAAAAATATATAATAAATAAAAGGAACAAATAACCCCAAAATAAAGTAAGGTCCCCCAACCCACCCACCAACGTGAAATAAGAGTTGACAGCAGCAGTGTAACAGTTTCAGAATAGGAGAGCGAAAGGCAGAAAGAAAATGGGAGTGCTAATGTTTTAAATGGTAGACAGAGCTTACTATTAAATAGTATTAGGGTCACTGGTTCTGCTCTTTACTACTGATGAAGCTTGAACCAAGTGCCGTTTAGACCAGGGGCGTCTTTACTTTAACTCAATAAAACACAATATCCCTCAAAAAAAGGAAAATCTGCATTTATAAGGCAAGAGTGGGAGTCAAGAGTGGGAGTCACCCTCTGTCATAACCGTAGAAAAAGTTGTTTGGGTTTTTCAACGCTGTCTGGAAATAGCCCTAGGTTTACCTCAGCCTGGCGGTCTGAGTGCTTTGGTTAAATGGAGCAAGACAAGATTCTTAGGTGGTGAAGTTACGCCACAAGAGAACAGTGTTTATTTGGCGAAGGGTCATGGATAGAAACACGTCACTTCCCACTGGTTTCACAAGTCACCACAAAGGAACATACTGTAACTTGAAAAATAAATCAAAATAAAATAAATAACACAAAAAAGACCAGAGGCAGATAGAAACAAAAGTGAGGATGGCGGTTAAAGGTAGGAAATATAGGTAGGTTTAGGGTAACATGAAAATTACAAACGTACAACTATAATAATTTAACAGTGGGTCACAAGACAAAACACAAGGCAAGGACTGTGAAAGAGGTGTGAGAACAAGGTAGCGTGGACCAAGAGTGGTGAAAGAAAGACAAACTTGACTGGCATGAAGAGAATGGAGGGACAGGAAAAACAGACTGAAGTTTTCTGGGAGGAATAAAGACAAGAGGGTTGGAAAGGGCAAAGTACAAACCCTTTACCCTTTACCGTCAACCGCTCACACTGAAACACACATTGTGCGCACGCACACACCCGCACACTCAGACTGACACCATTTCATTCATGGATCAACCTTTACTGTAGAAAAGTCATGCAAGCTACAAGGAACCACGACTTCAGCCCGATCCAAAGCTAGGCCCAGTACATGACATACAGCCCAGATTAAGACAGTCATCCTCCACAGGACCGGGACACATCGCATCAAACAAGCCTTCACCTCAGCACATCTCAAAATCTGATAGAATCTAAATTCTCATCAATTTCAAACATGCTCTCAACTCAAATCGCAAGATGACATGCTTATTTGTTGTTGAAAATGATGGATGTATAAGGGCCAGGGCCAATGCTGATGAAGGCTGAGATGAAGGCTCCTTTTGAACGCTGGGAAAAAGTGGCTCCCTGTTGTGTGGAGTGACTGACTATAGTGATGGTGGGTGACAACGTCCACAGTCAAACATGCAGGTGAATCGTGCCGAGAGACTTCCTCAGTCAGACTCAACTTCAGTCTCACCCCTCGTGTCACGCGCGCACGTCCATGCAGTGGTGGGAAACACACGTGGCTTCATGACAAGGTCTTTTCCCTCTGAACAGCGCCCCCAGCAGATGAGACAAAATGCATGCAGAGCTGTGCTGTGAGGCACTCGCCTGACGTGTTGTGCTTTTATTTTGAACAGGTCTGACTAAAACTCTGCGCCGCGGAGGAGCCATCACTTCCCATAACACTCCAACCACAAACACACACCGACCACAAACACAGAGTTACAGAGCCAGGAGGTTAGTTGGACGACTTGACGGGGAGCCTGCAAGCCTGTCAATATTGCTAAAGGGATGAAAAGATGCGACTATGCAAGACACACAAAATGAAGTTGAAGGCATTTTCCATCGTCAGATTTTGAAGTATCCCGCAGTCTGAGGTCAATGACAGACGAAATGTTAATGTCAATGACAGACAAAATGTTAAGCCTAGCATTGCTTGACCATTATTATTATCATTATTTTTTTTAAATCATTGTTTCTACCACGGTTGACGTCAGGACACATGAAAAACACAGAGAGACGATGGGGTAAAGATGCATGGAGGTGTGCGTATCTGCACGAGCACAGATCATCATCATATCTATATATAGGCCTACAGGACTCTATATATGGAAGCATTGGAGATGAGATGATGTCACAGACAGCAGGAAGACATATAGTGAATTTGAGTTGGGCCACTTACATGGAGACATTGGAAGCGACACAGGAAACTGACTTCTTCAAAGCGCAGAGTTTTACTCCAGACAAAAAGAAGTACAATGTAACTTTAAAAAGACAACAATTCTCTTTTTTCGGTGCTACAGGCTACATCCATGCATACTTGAGGTTAGTGAAACTATGAGAAGAAACCACCAAGTCCCAATAGCATGCGCTACCCAAAATAGTCGGCCAAGAATTAGAAATAACACTCAAGTTAAGTAGTCGGCATTGTAGGACTAAATTAAACATTAGTTTTTTTAAAGTTAATAAAAAACAACAACAACTATGCAATCATCATTGCTGTAGAACTATATCAAGGACAACCAGGTTCAACAGACTTCATGCTAGTTTAAGAACAAAATGTTTTAACATTACCATCACCAAAAATAAATACGAATAAAATAAAATTGAACAATAGACATGCAATAAAAACCAAATTGTCTGACAACAGGACCGTAGTTATCTTAAGTATCCATACTAAAATACCAACCATGCATAGCTATTTCAACTAAACCCCATGCCAGTGGATAGCAAAATAAAATAAAAAATAGAAAGTTCACACTCGTTACTAGTAAAACAAGAGGCATACAGTAGGCCTATATTTCAGAGTTTCTGAATTATAATACAGTGATGTGATCTCGGCAGCTGTTTTTTTTCTTTGTCCCCGACACCATAGTTCAATAAACTCTGAAATGATATGACCGGTAAAGCCAGAGCTACAACAGCAACATCTACCAGACAAAGGGATAATCGCCAGGTAGCGTTGCCTCAAAAAGAAAGACATTCTAGTCGTTTTTTCCCCCTCCGTTAAAACAACGTAAGAATTAACACATAAAACTCCATCAGCCCTTTGTCTCAACCAGCTCATGCACTGATACGCACGCACAGAGAAAAAGAGAAAGAGAGAGATAGACCCTGGCAGATCGCCACAGGCCCCACCATGCAGATGATGCATGACTGGCCTAACACGACTACTTCAGTACAACGGTACATGCAGCAGTGACAAACAACGGGAAAGGAAAAACTGCCCACTTTATTATTGAAAAAGTAACTGATGTCATGCAGAACAACTTAGTTTGTAGACAAACAGAGAGATAGAAAGACAGAGGTTATAGCAGTAAATTTGGTGTGGGCCGGTGAGGGGGGGGGCAGTACAAGGTTGTTGATTCAATAAAGATGCGTGACTGATGCAGGTTAGATTGGCCCCATCAGTATTCATTTAGCTTGCTGATTGACTGAAGATGGAGGTGGCAGGGGGGGTGGCGGGCTGGGTTATGTTGTACCACTGGATGCAGGTGGCTGTCATCCATTCGCTACCACACACACACACACGCACGCACACACACACACACACACACACACACGCACGCACACAACCAAACAAGGGAGCCCAAGCCAGCCTCATCTCTCATGCAGGGACTGACCTAAGCATGCACACTGCACACGTGAACACGCACACGTCACCAGGAAATCAACACACGGCAAACCCATGCAGAACTGGTGTCTCAAGCTGCCTTGGCTATAGAAATCACAAGGCAGGAAGACGACCTCCCCCTCCGGAAAAAAAACCAACAAAAAAACAACATGCATTTCCTTCAAGACTTCATAAACGTGCTTCAGGACAAAACGTAAACGAAACAACAGAGATGAACATTATTATTATTTTCTTTTACACAAGCTAGAGGGCACAGTTTCTCTGGTAAGAATCCAGAGTATAAAAGGAGAACATGCGTTGGTGTTGCTGTGATACCCAGCATGCTGCTGTTGTTGCACCAGGAGTCATATGCTGCTTGTCACAACCACTTAGCTTCATATCTATGGAGGAGATACAAATCTGCCATGCACCCCCCCTTTTTCGCCATGTTTGTCTCATGCCCTCCAGATCTAAATGCACAAACATCGTTTCAACTGGTTTTGGAAAAATGAAAAAGCTATAATATCGGTATGACTACAAGTAACACCGCAAAGAACAAAACAAAGAAAATAAAAAAGGTGATGATGATCAAGAGTTTAATGTCCAAAAATGGATGCAATTGTTTTTAAATAATACCCAGCATGCCTTGCGTTGTGTGATTGCATACCCAACCTCTCCCACCACAAAATAAACAAAAAATAAGGAGGGGGTCCCAAACAAGGCAAAAACAAAGAATAAATAAAAGTATACCGCAACAGACCAGGGAGGGGAATACCAGCGGGCTGCATCAGAGCATGTCAGTGAAGGGAGGATGGGAGCTAGCTAGCAGATTTCAGGCAGAATTACTTTGGGACAAGACAGAGCGCAAGACAGACAACAGAGAGAGAGAGAGAGGCAGAGAGAGAGAATGGAAAATTACCTCAATCTTACGACCTTCCACTAGTGTGCCATGGAGCCTTTCCCGGGCTTTCTCTGCATCTGCGCTGGTCTCAAATGTCACAAAGCCGAAGCCCTGTGGTGTGCGGCAGAGGGTAGAGGTTGACAGTGAGAGCAGGGCACACCAGAGGGTGTACGCAGATACCGAGGGGATGTGCTTCTTAGCAGTTTTTTTTTTTACACATTGAATACCTAGTTAAAACATTAAGGCCTGAGGCCAATTCTACAAATGTCAGTTTAAAAAAAAAACTTATGTTGCTATAATATCAGTGGTTCTCTAACTTCTTCATATCAAGGACCCCCCCACCCTAAAATATATTTCCCAGGAACCCCCAGAAGCAAAGATTTGACTTAAAAATGTTCGGTCTAAAATAATGTATATATATTCATTCCGCGCTATGAGCTTGTATATCTGCTATATCTGCTATTTTTGAATAGCCAAAGTGTAAAATAATGCTTTTTTAGCTCAAATCTAAAAATGACACAGATGCATTCCTGGTCTTAATGGGTTAAGTCCACAATGTAATCTCAATATGCTCACTGTTTGCTTTATATCTGATACGGTGGGGATTGTGAGGGGCAGTAAAATGATTCCCCCTGTGGCACGTGGTGTAAGCAACAGTCCAAGACAACAGTGTTATTGGCAAGGAGCAGGGGAGAAAAACAATGGACTCACCTTGGAGCCTCTCTCATTGAATATGATCTCCACGTCCAGGATTTTCCCAAATTGCTGAAAATGCAGACAAGAAAAAAAGACATTAGCCAACAATCAGTCACAGGCGAGAAGTCGGCTTATGTAAAAGAGCTGTTTTCCTTTAATTTGCCATAATTCAAAGTGAATCTCACTGTGTGCAAGCTTCAGACACAGCAACATGAATAACAGCAATGCTGCACTAGGGGTCACTGCTATACAAAAACTAGAAGTCGCTTTCCATGCTAGTTTTCGTCTATGCCCCTCCTCCCTTTTTTCTATCCTTCCTCATCACTCTCAGCTTTGTCCTCGCTCTTTTTCCATTTTTCCTCTGGGTCACTTTAACACACATGTAGTTAACTGAGCCTCCGAGTACAGCCACAAGAATGTCCATGAGCGTGTATTTCCTTTGTCAGTTAGGTCTTTTTGTCCATTCCTACCCAGCCCCCCTTCATATATGGTTCAGACTGCCACAGCAGTATAATGATTTATAATGATTTATTGATCCTGCTGGGGGAGGGAGAAAAATTAGGCCAGCAGCCGGGGACGTTCCCAGCTCCGCCGCCCTTACCCCAAACATCTGCCTGAGATCTGGGTCCCGGAAGCGGAATGGGATGTTGGACACGTGAAGGCGTTTGGGGGTCCCCTTGGCTTCGGAGGAGTCCTCCACAGAGCCTGGCCCCGCTACTGCCACGGTCCCTCCTGCACTGCACTGGCCCCCTGCCTCTCCTTGGGACGTCTCCTCTGCCTTTCCCTGGAGAGGGAGACAGAAGGAAAGAGGGAGAGAGAGAGAGAGAGAGACAGAGAGAGAGAGGTTAGCAGGAAGATGGGACAGAGGAAGAACAGGACAGATGAAAACAGAAAAAATGGAGTAAGTACGAGGGAGACAACAAATTTAAAGCGCGACATCTGCAAACAAAGTACGCCATCGTCATTTGAACAAGAGGAAATGTACGTATGTAACAAGCTAAATTAAACAATCTTACATTGAATATCCCATAAATGGATACATACAAAATCAATCCCAACAGGTCTTTTAACCCATTAAGACCTGAGAAGAATAAAAAAAAATGTAAATCCTAACAGTTTTTGAAAAAAAAAAAAAAAAAAAAAAAACACGATTTTTTTAAAAATAGCAGATCTACAAGCTCATAGCGCGGCACTCGGTGCCGCGCTATGAGCTTGTAGATCTGCTATTTTTGAACAGCCAAAGAAATCTAAAGTGACACAGATGCGTTCCAGGTCTTAATGGGTTAAGCATAGTTAGCATTGTGCTTACATTGTTGTTGTTGGTGGCGGTGGGTCCGCTAGCGCCCGCCACCGTCTCGGCCGCCCCCTGGGCCCCGGCGGTGAACAGGGTCCCAGGGACGAACTCTGTCCCCGGCAGCCCGTTCTGAGGAGGGGGTGGAGGGGGGAAGGCGGCAAAGGGTGGGGCCACCAGGCCCTCCGGTACCCCCGTCGAGTCCTGAGAACCCTGCAGGGGAAGGAGGGGAGTGGAGAAGGAGAGAGGAAAGGAAAAAAAGAAACGTCTTAATATGTTTATGGTAGGTGAACATAGAAAGAAAGGGTTAAAAAACACACAACTATTGAATTTCACTCTCTCTCTCTCCATCCATCACTACCTCCAAGGCTCCCTCCGTTCCTCTCTCTCTTTCTCTCTCTCTCTCTCTCAATATATCTGTCAGGCATGAGTTTTCAGTCAGCCAACCATGAAATATTTACGGCAAACACATCTATTATTCAGAGTCAGAAAATTTGATACACAGTTTGAGATACAAAGATGCGTGTAGGATGGATGAGCTGATAAATATCGGCCATGACACATGAGGCTTTTCCACTGCATGGTACCGGCTCAACTTGACCTAAGGTCGAGGTTCCAATTGCCCATGGCAACACCAAAATGGGACGTGAAAACACTGCAGAATACTCTGATTTGTCAGGAGAGAATCCTCATGTAGTGTCATTGCGCTCCCCTATACTGCATGGATGGCTACTGAATATTGTTAAAACTTTTAAACTAGCCATTGTAAGTGTGCAATGAATCAATATTGAGCAACTGCATGGCCCGTTTCTCACCTAAAACCAGAAACGTTTTGTTGAGACTGTACAGGTGAAATAGACGTAGTTTAGTTTAAAGACAGCATTAAGGGTTGGTTTAACTTTAACTTGTTTAGCACTCTCCTACACAGAGGGTTGGACGCTGCTAGATTGAATGGGTTCTATCTGATTCTGCAGTGGAAAAATAAAGTGAGCCAAGCCGTTACCACACAGGTGGAAAAGTGACTTTTCATGGCCCTGGTCCATATGCACTGTGAGAGCAGGTGTTGCAGGGCTTTGGCACTTCTTTCAGACATCATTCATATTTCAAATGAATTGTGGGTCAGTTGGTTACTCGCTGCGGGCCATTTCCTGTGCATTGTTACAATCATATCAGCAGCAGTTGTACCCTCCTACTTGCTATACTGTAAAGACGTCTCAAACCTTACTCTACTGTGCAGTGACTCTGCAATATTGCATGCTTCAATCACTTTTGAACACTCAAGGGCATTGTGTGGGATGAGTTCCACAAAATCCCTTTACAGCAGCCAGAGAGAGAGAGAGAGACAGAATAAAAGATGGATGGCTCAGGAGAAATGACAAAAGTGGCTCCTCCAAAAAAGCCACAGACATCCAAGAGAGTGCTTTTATGGTTTTGTTTTGCTTCAGGGGAAGGGGTCGGTCCATCCAGAGGGCCACCAAGCCAGGCACAACAACACACCATTAACCATTAGTCTGGTGCTGTCGTGGGCTGGTTGTGAGCTGGGTGAGGCCAGGAGGAGACACTCCCGTCTCCAGACAGCCTTTTTAATTAGCCAGAGTAACTAAGATGTGGAACCACAGAGCAAATGAGCTCTCTCTCTCTCTCTCTCTCTCTCTCACCCACTCCCTTTCTAATCCTATAGCTCCAACTGCATACAGCTCTCAGGCTGCAGTAACCCACAGACACTAACTGTACTGCAAAAGCCAGCTTGGGTCTAAGCCCTATCCGCTTGCAGACAGGCAGACAGACAGATGGATGGAGAGAGGCCTCTGGGTCTGGGCCCGAGAGATAGAGAGCGCATCAGAAAAGTCTGCCTGATCCCAAAAAAGTAAAAACTGGAGGAAAAAAAAAAAAGAAACCCACACAAAACTCCAGGATGGAAAAATCTAGAAGCCTGCTGCCACACTCCACCGTGGAAATGCTGAACGTATGATAGGAAAGAATGCGTGACAGATGATGGTGTTTCACATTTGCTACAGTATCTGTTGCCCTGGTGATAAATGGGTAACCATCAAAAAGACTGAATAAAAAGAAGATGATAGGGCCGTGTAAAATGCATTTGGAGGGACTCCCCCCACCCCCCCTCGCTCGCTGAAGCTTCAATCAAAGGACTGAGCCAACGTGTCAGGACATGTGACACTATAAACATGCAGTAGCCTGCGTTTAGCCACAAAAGGGTGTGTTCTCTAGGCCTATTCCAGCCCAAGGCTGAGTCACACGTACCGTATCTGTTATGGAGCGAGGGAGAACATATGAGAGAGGAAGAGAAGGGAAAGAGGAAAAGTAACGGAGAAAGAAAGGCCAGGATTAACCACTTTAACCCTGGCATCCCATTTTGGGGAATGTCATTATAGGTGAAAATAGCTGATCTAGTTAGCTTACATGCACTGCATTGTGAGCTTGTAGATTGACTATTTTCAATAACAGTATATAGGGCTTAAGTGGTTAAAGAGGAGGATGTGCAAATAGAGATGAATAATTGTACTTATTTCCCATATTCATTTTATGCGAGGGCCCTTGCAAGCACATTAAGGATTGTTTCCTCCCCTCTGCAATTATTTTTATTTTTATGTAGCCTATTTTGTTTACTTTGTGTCTTATTATTGCGCAATAAGATAAAATGTAAACAAAATCAAGTGATGGAAAACAAAGGAAGAGAGGAGGGAGAGAGTGAGACGGAGAAGCAGGGGGGGAGCAACAACACTAGGAGAGAGATTAAATAGCTGGTGATTACAAAGAGCAGGTATTAGAACTTAATCATGAATCATTTGCTACTCATCCACAGTCCACATGAAAAGGTACCGTAGAAGCAGTGCTTCTGCCTTTCAGGTCATTCTGAATAGGAATGTCAAGGAGACCTAGTCAGTGATACACGGTCAGTAGTGATGTGCGGGTCGACTCACAACCCCGCAGGCCCTGCCCTGTGTGTGGGTCCTACACACACACACACACAAACACACACAAAAACACATGCATGTGTTTTTTTTTTACGGGTACGTCTGGTGGGTGGGGTAGGTCTCTCATAATCGGCTGGGAGGGTTGGAATTAAGTTTTAAAAACCCAGACCCGAGCAACAGTCAACATTCCTACTTTCACAGGCTCTCATCAATTTGGCTTCTCGTCTGTGGCTGTAACCTGCCATTACATGTGCATGCTGAGCGATTGCGCAGCGATTGACCACTGAATGGAGAGGCGGTGCGCACTGTGTTGTCCTACGCTGTAGTGTGCCATTGTGGCACACGGTGTGAGGTCCTTCTGACACCGACTGAATGGAGACTAACCCCATGTGTCGCTAATGTTGGTAAATAAAATATAACTCAAATGGATATTGCAGCCTGATCGCCTTGTGTATTTCACAGGCATCTTGGGGGATCCCCTCTGTTGCATGCTGGGAAGATTAGAGCAATCACCCCATTTTATTTTTTTACTCAGAAACAGCTGACGGTTTAAAACTTGAACTTCATCTGTAAGCTACTAGTTTCTCCTGTCGCAGCACTTTCCTGGCTGCTGTAATTATGCTTCCTCTGCTGAAGAAAACACTGTAGGGCAAGTTAGTCAGGTCAAAGCATAGAAAGAAAATAAATAAATAAATGTCGTCAGATAAGCGGACACAATGACCCACACAAATGGGTCCAGTGAAGCATTATTGTAGATATTGAGTCCCAATAGAGGTAGCTACAAAAACACTGACCTACTGAGTGACTGTGTACAGTACTGTGTGTGCACTATGTGAGATCATGTGATAGCCTCACATCATGGAGCAAGGCAGAATAAAGGGAGGGAGGGAGGGAGGGAGGGAGGGAGGGAGGGAGGGAGGGAGGGAGGGATGGATGGATGGATGGATGGAGCATGGCTATAAGGATGGGTAGGTAGAGAGAGAGGCTGTTTAATACATTAAGACCGGGGAAAGCATGTCATTTTAGATTTCTTTTGGCTATTCGAAAATAGCAGATCTACAAGCTCATAACGCGGCACTCGGTGCCGCGTTATGAGCTTGTATATCTGCTATTTGCACACATTTCGTGAAAATGTGTGCAAATCTTTGAATACATTTATTTTTTCAATATTTGTAAAACATTTTGTTCCAGGGACATCCAGAAGCAAATATTTGAGTTACAAATGTTCGCTTTAAAAATATATAGTATATTCAAAGATTTGCACAAACGCTCACGATTTTTCAAAAATAGCAGATCTTTAAGCTCATAGCATATCTGCCATTTTTGAATAGCCACAGAAATCTAAAATGACAGATGCGTTCCCGTATTGAGTGGATTAATGGGGGCACTACTGCTGCGTGCGGGCCGGCAGCAGAGCACAGCCATTAGTCAACAGAGGCATTCCTGACACACTGAGTAAAGGAGTTGCACTGCCCTAAATGGTAGCATCGTATAGTCTAAACGAGAGAGAGAGACTAGAAGGAGAACAGAGAGAGAGAGAGAGAAGGGGGAGGTTTAACAAGAGGAAAAGGGGAAGGGTGGAAAATCATGTTACGCTCTATTAGAGTTGTGTTTGGTCTATTCTTATCGCTAACTTTCCAGACCAGATTTCTCTACATAGACAGAGAAGAAAGAGACTCAGTTTGTATCTGTAGTAAATTCAATTAGCCCGGGCATTATGAAGCATTAAAAAAAGACATGATAATCTAGGGCTGGGTCGATATGACTTCAAATCAATATCACGATTATTTAAAACTTTTGCCTCAATTATGATTAATGAGCAATATTCTTTTTTAAAGTGAAAAGTAATAGTGAAAAGATCCACAAGCCAAACACGTCACGATGTGACACGTTGTGAGCTTGTAGATCAGCAATTCTGGCTGTTTTTGTACGCCACCATTGCACAACAAAGTATAATACAGGGTACAGGGGAAATCTATTAGAATTTTTTCATGTCGATTTGTTGATATAGGAAGAAAAACAAAACCTGCTTCTCGATCATTCGATTAACCTACAAGATCAAGCTGGTTATTGGATCTAAATGTTGGTTTCGGTATATTTTCGGTTAATTGCTCAGCTCTATGATAAACTCAACAATTTATCATAGAGCTAAAGCATGGCAAACCAAAACATGAAATTGTTGAAATCAACAGTAAGAGGTATAAATTAGCAAAAAAAAGGACCATCTGGTGAAAGGAAGGATACATTCATGTATCCTGTTTCGAGCTCACTATGTCCACACACACACACACACTAATTTAGACACAGCCACACTCTCACATGCATGTGCACAGAGACTGTCACACCAAAAAACACACACACACACACACACACACACACACACACACACACACACACACACACACACACACACACACACACACACACACACACACACACACACACACACACACACACACACACACACACACACACACACACACACACACACACACAAAGCACAGTTTGGTTACCTGAGACACCATATGCTTTTCCATACACCAAGTGGATGAGGTCGGGGGGTGAGGGGGGGGGTTTCACTGCAACCCTTTCAAGCGTGCGTCTCTGTGTGTCACTGCCAGCGGCCCCCTACAGCCCAGCCAACTAGGCGGAGCACACATCAGCAACACAATACACACACAGTGGATGGATCGGAGAGGAGAGCTGCTGGTCACACTATATTGTAACTCAGCGATGACACCAGACCTAGTCACGATCATAACAACTCATAACAATGAGACTGTTGAGTAATCCACCTATTGCCTGAGAGTTGCTGCTGTTCAAAAGACAAAACACTGCATTCAGCTTCTTCTGCCTCCCTATGGTCTCTGCGATATTTCTCTTCCTTTTCTGTGGTTGGAGAAGTAAGTATGCCTCCCTTCATCCATCCACCCCCTCCTATTTTTTTCCTCCCCTCTTCGCTTTGGCCTGCCACGCTTGATGAAAGCCAGAAGGAGATTTTATTTTTCTCATTTTTTACTGCCGACACCCGCCCCTTTAGTCACTCAAAGCTTCCACTGCTGTCAGTCAAACAGCACAAGTCACCGCCCCAACTCCTTATATGGTTTCCGTTGTGCCGAACCCCCAATCTCCACTTCCTTGCGGCTGACCAATGAGATAGGATAGTTGTGTAGAAAGACTGTCCCTCTGAGGTACATCAGCAGATAACTGGCTGAGACACAGAAGGCAGCGTAGCTAGCAGAAAAACACATGGTCATTTATGTTAAAGGAAAAGGCTCCCAGTTTACTGAGAGCTGTTGGTAAGCTTCAGCTTCAGTGAGCCTTTGGTATCATTTGTAGGTTTTGGCAATGCAACAGTAGCACACAAAAAAAACCCGATGAGGAACATTTTTAACAATGCCAGGGCAAATTGCAATGCACTAATTTGAGCAGCCTAGCAGACATCTATAGATCAAGATCCCATAGCAAAGCATAGAAAATGTCCTCAGATCAATGACAACCACTTTTCACCGCATTTCAGATGCTACCTTCTAGCTGTAAGTTCTGGTCTCCAGACTTCTTTTCAAAACAGGTAAAAAATAAACACTTAAGCTTCAGTTCATAGCACTTTCATTTCCCTTTTTATAGTTCTGTACTTCTTGTTTTTTAAGGTAAGAGGGGTCTCCTTGTCTCTCCGGCTCTTTAATAAACAGAAAATTGGCAACCAGGTGGGTTAAAAATAGGCAACCAGGTGGGTTGCCAATTTGATCCAATCAGAGTACCAATGTTCCGGTTTCAATAGTGTCTGTTCATTTCTTTGCGTCATCACTTCCTATTTAATTAGTTTATCCTGTATCCTGATTCCTGGAGTTCTCTCTCCTGATTGAATAGAATTGCTATCCCAACCTGAAAATGCATTTTCTGTTTACTAAAGAGCTGGAGAACCCTGCTACTGAAGAAACACTATAGCAATGATAACTATCAGAATATAGAGCTATTAACACTTATTTAAACAAAAGAATATCACTTACCCTACCTTTAATAATGCATTGTGGTTGGTTTGTGATAATAATTGATGTTATCCATGATGTCATGTTTTATTATGTGAATTCTACTCTAACCCGTCCCAAACCCTGTCTCTACACCAAATTTAATTCAATTAAAAACAACTATGAACAAATACTTCAGACGAGAGCAAAACATCTATAATCTAGTCAGTGAGTGAGTGAGGGTTTTCTTTGCTCATCTCGAAAACAATCCAACCAATCGCCTTCCTATATGGCATGGGTATTTGACGCCTGACACCCCAAGGATGTGCATTGCAGAGTGCGACGTCCACGCGGTCAGCGGTTCTCCAGAATCGGCATACAAAGTCAATGCAAAGAAAAATGATGGCTGTCGCCAGCAAATGACACAACGTGAATGACGAGTGTCACCCACGAATGATGTGCCGCGAATGCAAGGCGTCGCTCATGAATGATGGGTACTGCACTACTCTGATAACAGAAACTGACATCATAGTACCCGTTGACAATGAATACTGCCTAGTACTACAAAGGCTTAGACTACCAGGTTTCTGGAAATAACTGCTATATTTGGTCTATGGTGAATTACATAAAAGTAAAAGCAATGGGCACTCACTCACTCCAACATCAAAAGTCAATATATAAGGTTTCTTTCCCCATACTCCCCAAATTAAACAAACTATGCCATAATTTGTGAGAGCCAAAAATGATCTCTCTCAACCAGGCTGTGTATGATTTCTCACCTGCCAATACAAGCCCAAGAAGAACAAGGCTTTAGTGATGTGTCTGTCAAAGCCATCAGCTGTGTTGTCCTGCTGAGACCTGTGACATGCTTGTCTGCATTTGACAGCTCCAATCACAGTCATCATAATCATACTGACAGTGTTTTCTCTCAGGATCGCTATCAACTTCAGTTGCAAAGTACACTATGTCTATGAATTTGTCTCTGTGATAAACCTCATTTGGATATTTAACTGGTGGCCCACGGCTAGTCATTTGTTCCACACTGGCTTGTGGCATGCTGTTCTCAGTAGAGTGAACTAAATGGAAAATCCTTTAACTTGTCATATTTTCCCTTTCATCTACATCTTTTTGAGAGTGAAGATAATAATGTAATAGGCAAGATCAATAAGAGATCACAGCTTTGCCCTGGATTCACATTGTCAGGAAAAGACAGGTGGACCTATTCATGCCGGTGTCAGTTTTCTCTCTCTGATTTACTAAGTGTAAAGACCTTTTCATTAGGGATACACCATGTTTTGGGCCGATATCCGATTAACAGTTATTTCCATGTCATATCAACAAATATCAATACCGATATTGCAATACCAGTTTCCACCATTCCACCTCCTATTATACTGCAACTGTCAGATTTCTAAAGCACTGCTTTCTATGACCCGATTTATTAGGCCTACTGAACATAACACTCTGTTTCCAAGGGCCAGACTTAGGGTAAGTGATTTTCTTTGGTCAAAATCAGTGTTAAATAGCTCTATATAATGATAGTACTCATTGCTATAGAGTGCTTGATCAGTAACAGGAGTCTCCATGTCTCTCCAGCTCTTTATTAAACTGAAAATTCATTTTTAGGTATGGATACCAATTTCCTCCAATCAGGATAGAAAACCCAGTGAGTGAGATACAGATTAAACAAGTGAAATTGAAAGTGATGACACAAAGAAATGAGCAGACAAAATTGTAACTGGAACACTATAAAAATGAAGCTGATAAATGGGTACTCTCTCCTGATTGGTTGACATTTTGTCACCTACCTGAAAATGTATTTTCTGTTATATTATTAAAGAGCTGGAGAGACAGAGAGACCCCTGTTACCGAACAAACACTCTATAGCAATGATTACTATCACAATATAGTGCTTTAACCTTTCAATAAACGTTTTGTTTGAACCAAAGAAATATCACTTACCCTACCTTTAAATGAGCTGTGATATATATGAATATACACAATTATGATCACAACTATGCTATTGCGTCATTCTCTCATAAATATAGCACTCCTCAATGCTACATTTCGGGATGTTGGATCATCAGGTGGCTTATTAAGTTTGGTATTAAATGATTGTGTCTTGCTCCCTCCTTGCATGACTGAAGTTACAGGCCAAATTGATTTCAGACTTTGAAATAATTCCAAACAGCAGACATTGTCTCCTGTGTAGGTGGATTAACAACAACGCATCAAATGTCAATGTGTCATCCTCTAGGTGTGACATATCGGGAATAACCGTCTTATCTGCCAATAATGCATTTTCAAGTCAACAAACCGTTGATTCGATAAACCCACCCATCTCTCATTTAAACTATTATTTGACCCACCCAATACTCATTTTGTTGTACTTGGCGCACAATGTGTTTTACAAATCCTGAATCTCAAGTTCTATCTTTGAAAGAAAACGTCTGGCAAACAGTTGATGATGACTCAACATGGACACTGTCTGTTTAAACGAGGTGAGATGTCTGGCCTCTTCCTGGTAAATGATGACCAAGTTACAACTCAGTCCAAACACACCGTAACCCCATGTTTGCTTCTCTGGCTGACCTTGCCTTGAGGTACAGTTTCTCAAGTGTTAACAAGGTGTAGGCCTAGCATCCTGCTAAACATTATTCAACTGTCCATCGTCTAGTCTCCAGGTCTTTATGATGTCTTTTCTCCTTTGTTACATTTACACCATCTGAAGTAAACACTGAAACTTTCGTATTTTAGTGATGTAGTTGACGGTCTTACCCAAACTGACCGGTCAACCACAGCATCACCAGCTTAAAGCTTCGACAAGAGTGCCGCGATTACAAGCAACCCAACAGTAAACAGGAGTGAAAGCCTAAAGCCACAACAGAAGATGTAACAAATATTCCTGTGACCCAGTGTATAAAGGGCAGCTATTGTACAAATCCTAGTAATCTGGTGCGAGCAGGCGACAAGTTGATCCACATAATCTTGGGTTTGATGTCCACCTCAGGACTCCGTGTAGAATTTCATCTCTCCTCTCAGCCCTCCCTTTCACTGTTCGGTCTTGCCGAAGAGAGAATCAAATAAGAAGTCCCGGGCTTCTACATGCTCGCTGCACTCTAGCTTCATTCATTATATATAAATGCAGGGTAGTAACTTACAATTGGCAACCAGTATGCCATAATCACACAGTGCAGCAAATAGACAACAGTGAGTCCATTCAAACCCAGTGCTGGTTAGGACCAGTGACTTTGTGCTGCAGTGTAGGTGGCGGTACAGCGCATGCAGATTTACCAGAGCCACCAGTGCTGCTTCCATAATGGGAGGGTAAGAGCACACACATTACAAGACTGCACTGCAGCAAAATTGTATACCGCGTCATTTGGGACCTATGTTTGCGAGTGTGCACATTTGTGCGTGTGCGCGCGTGTGTGTGCATAAATTATTTTGTTGACACCTCAGCACCATGCGCAGTGGCAGTAACAGCAGTATTAGGTTAGAGCTAGTGTCAATACTGCAGCAGCCTTCAGAGGGAGAAGAGTTAATCCTGAGGCAGAGCGCTTGTCACACAGTGCATTAGACCAGTAATACTGCCAGCTCTGCACATTAGGTTACTGCTAAATGTGCAGGTAAATGGCTGTGTGCAACTGTGTATGTTTTTTATTATTCTATAAAAAAGGAACAGAAAGTACTATCCAAGCTATTGTCTCTTATTCTTATGCATGCATCTAAACACTCTTTTATACCAAATAAGAGAAGAGAAGTTAAGAAGATGAACCTTTATTGATGCCTGGGGGGAATTCAGGAGTCATAGCAGCAACAGCAGCCTATGCTTGCCACTCTGGCTTAGTGCTAAATGTGCATTAACAAGTTAGGCTGAGCGAATACGTGCGCGCGCACCTGTGTGTGGTGTACTGGGTGTCGTCTGTCACACGTGTGTGGCTGCACTATACAAACACAGACGCATATCCTCTCAGCTTGGCACCTTTGGTTGAGGCTATGTGTGGGGAAAGACTTAGTGTGTGCATGCATGTGTGCTTGCCGTCAATGCATGTATGTGGGTGGGTCTGTGTTCTCCCTGTATCGTGACACTACAGCCACTGCATTTTACATGCATAAAGCCCATCTCCTACCTCTCTCTTTATTGATTTGCCTTAAGCCGGTGTTATTCGCAAGCCTGTCAAAAATTCCAATCAAAAATATGGAAAGGTAAAGTGTTAAGACAATATGATACAATGTATCAAATATCAACATCAGGCAGTGAAATGACACTTTCGAGTTGCCCAGCATGTGCTATTGAAATCTGAGTTTCAGTCATTATCTCATCAGTGACTTAGAAAACACTCACAGTCTGATGACCCATTCTAGTTTGACACTTGGCATCTAGCTCGAGACTAAGATGGGCTGTCAAAAGTCTGAGTGGAGAGCTACGAGGTAAAGTGAAGAAATAAAAAATTATTGCTAGTGAGTGACACACTTATCCCTCTGCCTGTCGATTCACATCCAAATGATACTTAACACATTAACTGCCAGAGGTATTTTCATATTTTTTTAGCCAGTGCCAGAGTTTTTCATTGGAAAAAAAAAAGTACTCAGGAGCCGAAATACAGCATTTTAAAGTTTTAAGTTAACAAGGAAGTGGATAGGAGTCTAGATCTTCAACTAATCATATCTCCTTGGTCTTTGGGTGAAATTGGAAAAAAACAACATTAAAAAAAATAAATAAAAAAAATCACTTCACGTAGATCTACGCGATTGGCACGTGGCGGCTTTAAAGCGGTTCGCGTAGATCTACGTGATTGGCAGTGAATCAGTTAATGTCAGTAAACCAAACTGGAACATCAATTTTGAATTTCTTCAAGCCTAATAAAACATCTTTGTTGTCACAGACTTAAACAAATAAAATTATAGTTTATGGATTGTTTACAGATAATGGGTGTATAAGACCCTCTTCTTTAATACATAACAATGTTATCTCGTCAATGGCGGCCAGCTCTTATCTACTAGCCTGGCATGGCCAGACTAATATCACTGCGTAGATATTAGTCTGGAATCTCTGTGTGGAACCTGCATTTCCGAGGGGCAAATAAAAAAAATGCCTCTGGTGATAAACCCGCCCCATATTTGGATACTGGGCCCTGATTGGTCCCTCACAACTTCAGAGGGAGAGAAATCCAATCTCTATTGAGAGGGACCAGACATAATCTGCCATGGGCAATTTTGTTTTTGCAATGGCAGATTCGTCTGGAACCAGGTGTCATCTACACCTGGGTAATAACCCCGGGTGTTGCACTGACACTCAGCCCTCAGTACTTTATTGTACGGCAAATAGAGAAAATAGCATCAAGAAAATCTTGAAGATCACTTGTAGGTTGTCTATTTTTGCTATTTTTGATTACATGACCAAAATAGGGATTAGGGATGCCAAGTGTTTAACTTCTATGTGACCCCTGACATGGTAAGTGTGCCACATCCTAAATAAAATCCTGTGTGTATCTGCCCACGTTCCTAGATTTTACAGCCTGCCCCATCCACCTTTCGGATTGTAAGACCATCTCTGAAGAGGAAAAACGTGTTCGGAGAAACAGATGCCACAGCCTCCAAGGTGGAGAGGAAAAATAGAGGGCCAAGCAGAGCGGGGAGACCGCTCACGAGAGGGAGACAGATAGAGAGAGAGAAAGAGGGAGAGTGAAAGAAACAGTCAAACAGAGTAATAAGAGAGAGACAGGCAGACCAAAGAGAGAATAGTTTTGTAGCTTTATGAGGACTTGGGGGAGATTCCGTCCGTTTTCAAAGGTAATCCAAGAATACAGACGCTCAAAACCCTCAACACCTTAAATGTGTATGTGCTTACAGTTTCTTCTAGGTCTGTGTGTGTGTGTGTGTGTGTGTGTGTGTGTGTGTGTGTGTGTGTGTGTGTGTGTGTGTGTGTGTGTGGTTAGCATGAAGAGTTCTAGCCCACTGCAAGTGGGACCGAACAAATGTCCATTGGCACCCGTCTCTCTCAATCCAGGGACGGATGGGGACTAAACTGTGGAGACAGCTGAGCCGGCAACAGAGAAAAAATGTAACAAAATCAAACCCATCATCCATCCCCCATATCAACATACACAAAATGTGACTTGACATTCTGTGCAGTCAGCATGACAGCAGCATGTACGGTCTGCCCTACACACACACACACACACACACACCCCTCAACTTAGCTAACCCAAGTCGATGTGCAGCAGTTGCTACCTAGCGTCTGCATGTTAACCTCCAAGCTCTCTCTCTCTCACTAACACACACACACACGCGTGCGCGCGCACACACACACTGTGACAGGCACACAAAAAAGGCCAGAGGAACCCAGAACCACAGAAGAGGACATGTCAGAACACAACGGAGCACAAGAACAGCTCTAACCTCCTCAGGCTGTCTCTCAAGCAGTGCAAACTCATCAGCCCTTATACTAACAGCAGCCTAGCTTAGTAGGTTCACTGTATAAACAGTCAATGCTAATTTTCTTAAGCAACTACTACTGTATTACAAACCACATTTGACATGATGTTGTTTGTGCATGTATGGTGTGTTTGTAAGCAGCACGTTACCTGAAACTATTGGAGTTGTCCAGATATTACGACACAGCACCAATTTTACAATTTAGGCATGTGCAATATAGCAGGCGCTCTTATCCGGAGTGTCTTGCAAAGCGCACGGTCATAAGCAACCATTAAACCTAGTCAACCAACTACAGGGTTGAGTAATTAAGAGTTCTAAAACATACACATTCCTTGTACATTTTGTCTTGTACATTGAGTCTTCTGTGATTGCCTGGGTGAATTTAGTTAACCACACAGATCCTAGCGTCCCTATTCTGGGACGAACATTCAGTGAAAAAGGCAGTAAATTGGTTATTTTCAGAGTAGAGATTTAGTGTAGACGGAAAAAAGGAGGGGGCCTAGTGTAGACCCCTGGGGGACTCTGGTCAAATAAATATAATGGTTTTGAGAGGTTAAAAGTGGAGCTGCCGGGACACGCCCCGCTACAAGGCCCCCCCGATGCCCTGCCAACTCTGATACAGGCCTCAGCTGAGCCACCATACAAACACACCATCAAAACAAACAGCGTGCTGATCACATGCATGCTCTCATGCAAGCCAATATGAAAGGCTGAAAAAAAGAGAGAAAATAATTCATTATTAATCCCTTCGTTCAAGGTTTTTATTTTTCCTCCCCCACTCAGTTCTGAACTTGCAAGTCAGGACCTGCTCAGAAAGGTTGTTCCTACAAAATAATTGGTGACACGTTACACTGACCTTATTGGTCTGTATTAAGTTTGTATATTAGCAGTGTGGAGCTCTATAATGGTGTTACTACTCCATGAGAAAAAGATGAATTATCTACTCCGCTTCAAAAAGTATGAGAGATGTTAGCCAAAGCATGAGGAAATAACCGTCGAGTTTTACAGACACATCTGCATTGCCTTTAATAGAATGGAAAAAAGTGAACATACAATGGAATGAGGCCACTGTGTAGAAACTCTGAGACATGAACTCACCGGCAGCGCTGCGGGGCAGTACAGCCCCATCATGGTCTATCCTAGAGGAACTGTTGACCGCCTCGCCTCCTCTTCTCTCTCAAATTCTCCCTCTGACTGTCTTTCTCCTCTCCTACTCCTCCTCTCCGTCTGTGCTCAGGGACCATAAGCTGTTGGCCACTTCTCTCCAAGCCTTTCTCGCTCTCTCTTACACACACACACAGACGCATTCAAATTCTCCCTCGTTCACTCGTCTTCCTCCACCAGCGTCCCAACTTCCACTGCCTCTTCGGCGCTACGTGAGCCTTGTGATTCCGTCACTCTGCCGTCTTTTTTTCCTTTCCACTTTCTTCCCCTCTCTCCCTTCACTGCCCCCCGCCCCCAACACTAGGGCCTCTCTGTCTCTCCTCCTCCTGTCAGCTCGAGTCTCTTCTCTTCTCTCGCTCCGCGTCTGTCATTCACACGCTCACGTTACCCGTCCCGGCTACCTCCCTGGCTTCTTCATGTTCCCTCCCTCTTTCAAAAACAACTTTCTCCCTCCCTCTCAGCTGCAGTCCCTCCTATACAAACTGTCCCTCCTTCAAATCTATCAGTCTATCTACCCATTGATCTATCCATCCATCATCCACAGTGGACGGGAGTCAGAAAGCGGTTGATGTTGCCGTCTTTGCTGGTTTCTAAGCCACTGTGGAGAAGCGAGAGGGAGAAGATGCTGTCTCCTGTCCAAGCGAGGCTGACTGGAACTAACGGACCGCCAACGCTACCTCCCCCCCCCCCACCGCACTGCAGCTTTTTATTCCTTTTTGATCATTTATTTATTGCGTGGCATCTTGTCAACTCCAGGAAGAAGCGCTCGGGTATGTAGGTAGGCCGGATGGTAGACAGCTGGCTAGCTGGGTTAAGTATTAGACTCCAACATCAGCGTCTTGCTGCCATCATGTCACAGATGGAGAACTCTCTTACAACAAAGGAGAACCAGCTCCTGATTCTGATAACCCCCAACTCAGTGTGAGCATAAATCAGATTTACACTGCATTGCGCTGTATTTTATCGGCTCTGGCTCGGGAATTCTCCAACTCCCTGTCTTGTTAGGCTTGGAGAGTGTGTGAGTGTGTGTGTGTGTGCGCAGGGGGAGGGTTAATTGGGTGAGATGAGAGTGCAGTTCCTCACACTGCATTTTTTTACAGGATGAGTGAGGACGACGACTCTGCGGAAAAAGCCCCGATGCCAAGATTGCAGACATCTGCTGAGCGTGGCTAGAAGTGGAGGGAGGGATGGGTACACGGATGGAGGGATAGGAGGGTGGGAGGAAAGGACAGAGAGGTGATGGTAGGTGGTGGGAAAGGGGTTGAAAGCAGGGGCAGTTGTTTGGGGGGGGGGGGGCTGGAGTGGACGGTCAGTGGATGTGAGCGAGAGATAACGGGATAGAGAGATAAAAGGATAAAGGGCTGGGGGGAAAGAAAAAAGAGTGAGGGATGACGGGATTAGTGTGTAAGTGAGGAGGATGAGAGGATGAATAGCGGATGATCTGGGGATTAAGCGCACAGACTGAACACACTGATAAACACACACATACACAGATGTAGCATGACTACAATCGCGCGGCACACTGGCAGGCAGACAGACACACAAGTCAAACAAAGGGCTATTTCCATCCTATAGGCGCATTAGCCAATTCAAACAAAGACCTCTTTTCTACCAAACAAACACACAAACAAAGAAGGTAAAGATAATCAATAGCCCAGTCATACATATTATATAGTAATGATCCAAGAGTGGTTGCCAAAGAAATGCGATTATTCATGAGGAGGGTATGGTCCTCTATTGGATTTAAATCCAATACGGCTAAATGTCACTGACACAAAGGACACTAAGATAGATGGCCTCTATGACTTGCCTGTGTGTGCGTGTCCAACCCTGATGTTCTCTGTGGCCTAAACATTAGGAGGTTGACAGGGACTGCCTTATAGGTGAGGCTAGTAAGGGTGTGTGTGTGTGTGTGTGTGTGTGTGTGTGTGTGTGTGTGTGTGTGTGTGTGTGTGTGTGTGTGTGTGTGTGTGTGTGTGTGTGTGTGTGTGTGTGGGGCTAGCAAAGGTGTGTGTGGCAACGGCAACTCGCACACAATCATACATACTGTACACACACACACAGAGTCCCTGGCTGCATGCAGCAGAGACCCACATGAGCCCACCATCCATAAACATGGTGATATTGACACAGGCAGACCTAGAGGCAGTTCAAACATGCATACATAACACAAGACAGGAACATTACCAAGACAAATGCACTGCAGCGATGAACAAGTCAGCCAGCAAGGCTTGCTCCATTTGCATCTTAACCAGCAGCTAACATGCCTGAGACTCCTAATGCACGCTCAAGGGCAGAATACATTTCCAGAGAGACGACTGTTAAATCATTTATGAAACAAATGCAGTGGTGCTACGTGTGAGTAGTAAGACTGAACCATACACATGAGGAATGAGGTTCAAAAGCACTGAGGTTCATCAAGGTTCTCCGCATGGCCAGGTATTAGTTCAACAACTATGTGGACCAGAAGCAGGCCTGTCCCCCGAGGTTTGGACTTTTGTGCGGTCATGTAACTGAACTCAACGATTTAAGTACAACATTTCGTCTCCATCCCCGCCTCAGATCTCAATTCTTCCTTTTCTCCGTCAGCATTGGGACTAGACGAAACAAAATGCCAAAAACAAAGGAATATACCACTGCTCTGCATCTCTAAATGTTCTCTCTCTCTGCATTTTAAACTCTTGCCTCTGCTACACCGTGCCCCCCTCTCTCTCTTTCTGTATTCCCAAGAAAGGAGAAACTGAAGGCAGAGCAGGATCAGAGGATCAGTGGGAGAGAAGAGAGAGAGGGAAGACAAAAAAAGTAGGAGAGAGAAAAGAGGGATGGGACCTTTTGTGATGTTGAGAGGCACGCACACAGACCAACATCTCCCTCCTGTGGCACTGCCAGAGAGCTGCACATCTCAACAGCGACAAACACAGGCTGGAAATACACGCACGCACGCATACACACAGGCATAAGCATACACAATGCTCTCAGACAAAGTGGCAGACACTCACATGACACACAATATTCTCTCTTTCGCTCTCATACACAAACAAATGCATGCATGCACGCGCACACACACTCACGTGCACTCACACACACACAGCTGGTCTGAGAACCTCTCTATAGTGCTGCTGCTTGGAGGTAGATAAGAGAACCATCAGCCACCCCACCGCTACATTGCACACATACGGCTCTCATTACGGAGAGCGATACGCAGGGAGAGACACTCGGAATGAGAAAGAAAGAAAACGAGAGAAACAGACAGAGAGACAGAGAGATAGAAAATGAGAGTGCTAGGGGAGGGGATAGGGAGGGTGCAGAAAGTGAGAGGAGACGAAACATACACTTTTATGAAACGTTTGGCGTACAGAGAGTGCGATGCTGTGATTGGACAAGGTGTTCACATAATTTCTCTCCTCCTCACGATGGGTGGGTCAAGCCTTTGAAACCCAAGATCAATCACTAGCACTTCCTCTTTTATCAATCCCTCTAACAGGCCTCATTTATCAGCTACCGAAGGCTGCAGCATGGAGGGGGGGCTCTTACAGCACTTAATAATGGTCACTGTAATGATGTTGTAGTACAACAGGGTCCAGACTGCTGTAGCGGGAGCAGTCATAAGGCGATGGCCAACGACAACACTAGAGGACAAACACCAAAATGAGTTACTGAATGGGTTTACTCTAAAAAGGGTTTATTGACAAATGCTACACATCTATGCATTTTATGCGTGATGGTAAAATTGCCCTAAATCATTTCATTAATCAAGGGGGGATTAATCTATTATCCTTTAAAAAGAAAAAGCTCTTTCTTTGAAAGTTTTCTGTGGGTCGTGAAGCACTGAAGTGTTGGACACTTTCACGTCAGGTTGCTCGAGTGGCTCGATCATGTCTCAAGTCATTCCTGTATTGCATTGCTTTTACATTTATTTTCATATGGGATTGTGAGCAGTAACTAATCTCTTACCTGACTGAGAGCCGGGTATCCATGGAAACCAGGGTTTAAAGGCTCATTGTTCTGCAAAAGACGAGGACAGAGAGGGAGAGAGAGAAAGAGTGTAAATTCATAAAAATGACAGGATGCAAAGTGACAAGTTCACAACTTTTTGTTACAGTTCAGTTGCAATGTGTTCTTTTTGGCTGGCATGGCGTCAACATTAATCCCCAAAGCCTTGAGAAGAGAGCAATGCAGCGAGTGAAGGACCCAACTGTGTGACAATGAGCAGTGGATTGAAACAGGAGGAGACACGGCATCTTCTTTTCAGTTCTTTATTGGCTGTTTTTATTCTGGGGAGGAAAACTAAACTAAAAAACAATCACACACACACACACACAAAATGCTAAAAATAATGCAGAGGAAGGGAACCAAGTTCACTGGGTGATGGGATATGTTGCCCCCAAGATGGAACGAGTGAGGATAGCTTAACGCGCCTCTCGACAGGCGCGTGCCTGGCTAGCGCCATGACTGATGAGCACCTCCTCGCCCTACCCCCCATACCCACCCAGACTACTAATCGCACCCCATACACGGAGAGCCAACCCTCCCCACCCCTGCCCCAGAAACCAGTGTTGTGGTTAATTGCTCCATAATTACTTTTAATTAGATTATTTCTGCCCCCCTCCGTCCCCTCTCCCTCTTTCAAACCCCCCACCCCTCTCTTTTCTTCTCCTCTCCCTATCATTTTCCTCCAGTAGAAGAGTCATTGTTTACCACAGAGCTCGGTAAGGAGGAGGAGAAGAGAAGAGATACAGAGGAAGGGGGGGGGGGCACTGGAACAATGGGAAAAGTTAACCAAACGATGATATTTTGACAGCGGCGAGGGAGATGACACCAGCACGGTCTAGCCTGCTGGCACGCCGTGCAGAGAAAACAGGACTGCATATAGGGAGGCTCAGGAGTCAGGACTATATCCACTATCACACACAAGAGAGGGGAGGGGAGGGGGGGTTCTGGAGAGAGCAGATGGAGACGTGCGGAGGAGAGGCAGGCAGTGGACGAGGTAGGTGTTGCACTGTGAGTGTTTCCACTGCATTTGATGTTCGAGACTGGGGAGGTTTTTTCTATTCTTGACATAACGTTTCAAAGCGCTACGAAGCCACTCAGCTTCCTGTACCACCCCCCCCCCCCCCCCCCCCCCCCCCACACACACACACACACACACAATTCAGAGGACAGCTTGAGTTTGGGTGAATGCTGGATTGAAGGGGAGGTACGCGCTGCCTTCTGAACAGAGTCAACAGAGTTAACCTCCTGGACCTGACCTCTGGCTGCCTGCTTGGCGGCCGCCGGGACCACTTCCTGCTTTCATTCACCCTCTCCCATCCAATCAAGAGGAAGTGTCTCTGGCCCAGCTGAGGAAGGAAGCACTAGATTTGACCCGACTGACACACAGACCACTTGTACAGGTGACTGTAGAGAGCAGGTACAGAAAGGCATATGTGATACACATTTTTAACCACTTAAAACCTCTAGGTCTTAGTGAAACAGACCTGAACTGCAACTGTACTTGGACCGTTTTCTTCCCGTCTACATCAAAATCTCTTTGCCAAAAATAGCCGATCTACAAGCTCACAACACACCACATTCTGAGCTTGTAGATCTGCTGTTTTTGGCGAATGTTCCCCCGAGAATAGGAATGCTGGGGTTCGGTTCAAGTCGTTAAGACTAGCACTTTGTGGAACTATGGGATAAGCCCCAAAAACAGATGTGAAGATGGCAGAGTAGACAGCTGGATGAAGAGGGGCGACTAGACAGAGCAAGAGGGGACACGGAAGGAAGGATGGAATGGCGGGGTATGAAGTCACTAACGAAGAAGATAAAGACAACATTGGCAGAACGCAAGAAAAGCGCAGACTGTTTTCCTTTGACAAATACAGTCTGTCTGACGTTTGATGCATGGGCAATAAATGTGGTGACACTGTATGTGTGTACATCTAGGCTATATTTGTGTGTGTATGTGTGCGCGCGCTCATGTGTGTTATTATATGCCCTCAGATTCAGGCCCCGTTCTCCCGCCTGAAACAGCCCTCTCTTTGTCTTCCCCCACTCCACTTCCTGTTTCATCTGGAACCAATTTCCCCCTCGTGCCTCGTCTCCAGGGGGAGCGCTCTCCTCTGCGCGCATTTTACAGGGGGAATGGAGCAGGCTATATTCAGCAACATGCCGACTGGTTGAAATGTACTGGTAGTGCTCATCATGGAACAGATGGAAATGGAGTATAATGAACCGCTAGGAGAAGCCTCCTGAATCTACAATGCCTTTGGCAATGTCAGCCAGAATGAGAAAGCTCTTTAAATATGCCAGAGCTCAGCTCAGACAGGGATACAGGTTAGCCGTCAACTGCAAACTCTCTGCTCTGCACCTCAAAGAAGACGACCAACTCCGTCGTGATTTCAGAACATAATTAGCTTGAGCATGTTTTCTGTTCGATGATACGTGATGAAAAACAAAAACAGGCACTAAAGAGTGCGACTGCTGTGACATTAAACTAAAAGAGCACTAATTGGCCCTATTGTACTCCAAAAACACCATCTACCAAAAAAGCATTTCTTAGACATTCTTATTCTGCTTGTTTTAAAATAAGAGTATAAGTGTCTAAGTGAGAATGACATTAGTGCATTTGAACATAAACAACACCAAATGTATCCCCAACTCAAAGAAATTATAGGGTTAAACACTATAATTTCAGTACAGTATAGTAGGAGAGTCAGTGTGGTAGGAGAAAGAGAGCAAAAGAACCAGACAGAAAGAGAGAAGGGAGGAGTTTAGAAGAACAGGAGGAGGGAGAAGGGAAGAATTTAGCAACATCTGGAATCAATCTGTCTACTAGAAGGAGGGGAGTGGAGGGAAGGCCAGGGTGGACGAATGGGGGATGGAAGGAGAGAGCAGAGAAGAAAAGAAAAGAACAACAGACAACGATGAAAATAAGGACAGAGTGAGACACACAGGAGGAGGAATGTGGGGGGGGATTAAGAAAAGACGAAAGCAAAGAGAGAAAAAGAGGAATGAAAATGCATGGCATTAGAAGACAGAGACCAGCAACCAAATGGACACACAATGAGTCATAAGAGAAGAATGCCATGTGACTTATATTTTCTTAAGGGGCCATGGGGGATGGGAGCAGAATCTGATACCTAGTTTTCAAAACACACTCAAGTTGATTCACACCAATTCGACAGAGACGCATAAAAGGCACACACACCCGGTCTTTGTCATATGGCGCTATGGTTGAATATACAATAAGTCTGTCTGCGTTTTAAGTAAACATTTCTGCACCCAGACTTATATCAGCTATGCGTTTTAAAAAAACACAGAGCTCTAACCTATGTCAGGGCAGATACGCCCGGAGCACTGTGTGCTGCGTTTTCATTCTGTAATTTAACACGTTTCTATTGACTTAATTCCATACATTTAGTAAGTGGGGTTGGGCCAGGGTCTAGTCGCCTTTGAAGGAACCGGCTGTTTGGCTGGCTGCTTGTTGGGGGGGCTGCACTAACAGAGTCACACAAACGCATACACAAAAACTAGTTTTATCCACGGAGGGCCAAACTAAAAGGGCGTCTCTCAGTTTATTTATTTTCTCTCTCTCTCTCTCTCTCTCTCTCTATCTCTCCATTTCGCTATTTTAGGAAAAGCAAAGAAGTTGGTGTAGATGGGGGGGGGGGGGGGGGGGGTGGGGGGTAGCTTCAGAGAGGGAAGGCAGAATGACATGAGGTCAACAGATGGTGAGAGGGGAGGGGTAATGGTGGGGGTGGCCTATATGGTGTGGATGAAAAAAGGGTCTGAGAGAACCAAAAGGGTGAGCATGATGGAGGAGTGACATTTCACTCACTCTCCACTCCACGTTTCTGCTTGCGCGCGTGCGTGCGTGTGTGTGTTGAGATTGGAGTACATGTGACAGTTTGGGGCCAGCCTTGGGGCGGAGCAGGGCAAGAGGCGTGGGTCAAGGGGAAGACAAGATGACAACACGGCGTGTATGCAGGGGACCCTGTTAATACCAGTGTCATGTTAAAGAGGCAAGACCCGGGTCCGATTAAAGAGAGATACTAGAGAGATACTAGAGCCTGACAGTCAGATAGACTGACAGAGGAGAAAAGTTTAGCAACTTCTCCAGGAGAACTTTAAGCTTATCACTGCCGGTTCAAAAGGTCAAGGGTGACTCTGCTGCGTTCCAGCTCAAAGTTCACCAGCAATCATTAAACAGCAGCAGAAAACGTGGTGGGATGCATAGTGTACCAGCCCACTACAACACACACACACACACACACACACACACACACACCTCAACAACCTGGCCATAGACCATTTAAAAAGTACTACTACTGATAATGATAATTATGGCTAAAGATACGAATCACCACCCAGGGTGCTAGTAAGGTAGGCTATAGTCTGACCAGGCTTTCTTTAAGCCTCTCATTACAAAGCATTTTCACAGTTTTAGCAGTCTGTTAACAGCCTAGACACTGTCTAGTAGACAGACAGCCAAATACATAAAATATGTTTGTTTTTTAAATAATCAATTATAATAATATTTTGATGTGCTGTGACCTGGTGTTTCCCCCTCATCGGAATATAGGATCTATAAGAATGAGTCTTCTCCACACTTAAATCAAATCTCTTTTGTACAACAATATTTTTTTCTAATTTATCTCTTCTAGCCCAGACTGCCAATAAAACATAAATGTCTCATTTGGGTCAAGAGCTGAACAGAGCTGGGCATTATTATTATTATGATTATCATTATCTTGCCACAATACTTGGGATTCTATACCAATACCTTACTTTGCTGAGTGAAAACATTTTTCACAATAACCCATCCCCTCCCCCTGTTTAACAAAAGAAGGCAAAACTTCTCAAATGCTTAACTGTTGAATATTATCTCACACTCTCACCTCCATTGTATAAAATACAGGATATAAAGGGGAACGAAATATTGAAACCAAGCCGTATCTGGTAAGGAAAACAATATTTAAATAAAGCAGTATCTGGTAAGGAGATGCCAGCCTGTCAAGTACATACAATTGCCACCAAATGCTTGGCCATTTATTGATACAGATGCGATTGTGTCCTTGCTTGCTCAAAACAAAATCAGCTGCAATACCCAGCTATAGAACTGAAAATGTACTCTTTCAGGGTGGCTAAATGTTTCAACAAGTTAAATAAAATTTAAGAAATGTTTAATAACTACAAGAATTAAAGAATAGATCAATTTCACCAGTGAAATGAGAGTCTGTGTGCAAATCCTTGAGGGTTCAAAATAGGGATTCAGACACTGTGGCAAGAATAACGATTTTTCGAAGGCTTTGAGGCTGAAATGAAGGTTTAGGCACTACATTTAAATGTAATTTCTTTTTAAGGCCTGGAAACCAGAAAACACAGCTTAAGTCATTTCAGAACCTGCAGGCACCCTGTCTGGTAGTGCAGAAGCAAGCATGGAACCAACCATTGGTTTTGAATGCTACTCAATCCAAAACTACAAACTTGCTGTGTACTGGTTATGCCCTATCTGGATGATCTGTCCGCTCGCATCATTATCCCCTCCCTCACATGCCCCCCCCTCCCTCTTGCTCCAGGCCGTTAAAGCGATCAGTCTGGTTAATGCCCTCTCCTAAATGAGCTTTGATCTCGTTAGCGCGACACAAAGCCTCTTTACTGCCAACGATAGGACAAATCGGCTCTCCCATAGAGAGAGAGAGGAAAGGGAGAGAGACGGAGAAAGGCGAGAGTTCTCTCTCTCTTGCACTGCATCGGAGAGTGGACCACTGCCTGGATTGGAGGGGTGGCATCAATACTGCCAACAGAGTGGGGGGTGTGGGTGAAAGAAAGGGGGATGAGAGTGAGAGATGAGAAAGGAGGAGGAAAACACACACATGCGAGTCAGCATCTCGAGATTAAAGCAGGGCCACAGTGGATGGGCTAAAGTACGCAATATACATTAAGAGAGATTTGAGTGGTGCGAGTCAGTGACAGAGGGAGATGGAGTAAAAGATGACAGAGAGAGATGGGACATCAGAGAGAGAGAGAGTGATGGGGGAGGGGCGATGCGCCTCACTGGCACACTGAGTGCTTGTGAACCAGGAGTCAATTAGCAATCTGGAAATATGCCGTCGGGGTGGGGGGGGGGGGGGTTAGAGGACAGCTACAGGGGGGGGGTGTATGAAGCTTAGCTCGGAGGGAAAGGAGGGCAGGGGGAGGAGGTCAGGCACAATAAAAGTGAGGATGGAGGAAGAAGGGACTGCAGTCGGTCCTGCACTCTCATTTATTATTACAGCCCCTGATTTACAGTCAACAGGGAAGGTCGGCTCCCCTCCACCTTGGATCTCTGCCTCTCAATGGTAAAACTATGGTAATCACATACAAGAGGAGCTCAGCCCCCCCCCCAGCATGATGGCAGAGCAGATTGACGGTCCTTCTCAAAGCCTTAGTTGACTAGGCTGCAACTCCCCCACCCCAATGTCATTTAATTTACCCTATGCATAAAGTACCACTTCATGTACCATTCTCATGCGTAAACCTATTCTCTCTCAACATCTCTCATTCTGCAGTTCAACACATCTGTCCGTTTGTCCATCCACCCATCACTTCTCCTTCATTCTCCTTTATGGTTCCTTCCTAATGTCACTGAAGTCTTTGCTGTGTTCTCCCTTTCCTTTTTTCTGCTTTTAATTCTCCCCCCATGTCTAACAGTCCCCCCTACCACTCCCATTTGCTTTCTATCAAACTCCCACCTCCCTTACTCCCGACATCAATCCCCTTTCTCTTTTTTCTCTTCTTTCACCCCTCAGCCTCTCATCCCTCCTTCCTTCAATCCACCCACCAATCCATTCTTTCACCCTCCCTCCAATCCATGTGTGCTTTCCTAGGGTGACCCATGGTGCCCTGCAATCGATACAGCTGATGCACGGTGAGAGTCCCCCTAATGCAGCGCTGCTCATTGTCACATCATCTGCGCCACCGGCATAACCTTTCCCCATCATCATCATGAACAGAATCCATCCTGCTCTGAGAATGGCCAAACACTGTGGCATTACCCTGGCCCTATTTGTCATTGCACTAGGTCAGCTGTGTGGCTATTCCGGCCAACTGAAGTATTTTACTCATTCCAAGGGATTCAATTACCCGCAGATGACCCGGAACCATGTTCGCCTGCCCTCTGCCCACTGCTGCCTGCCTGCCTCTGACTAAAACACTGGACGTCAGCTAAAATATCCTCCTGTGCTTCCATTGGATTATGGATACTTCAAAGTGTGTGCAGGGGTGGTGTGTTAGTGTGCACGACAGAGACATTCAGAGGGAGAGAGATCAGAGAGCACGGGGAGAGTGAGACATAGCTTATTATTATTGTAATGCCCTGGTTTACTGTAATACACATTACACATAGATTTGCCCAGCAGGGAGGTGAGCGGCAGCCGCTCCTTTGCTGCCTCAGCAGTCAAGTCATAAGAGAGGGCCCTCCTGATAGGGTCTCCCCCCAAAGCCCCCTTCCTCCTCTAGGCTACACCAAAAGGCTGTTCTTTGTCTTTCCTTGTGACCCCTCCCCCAATGCCTGTCTGCATCTCTCCTCTTTTAACACCTAGTGAGTGACAATCACACAGAGTGGGGGTGGTGGGCAGGAGAGAAATGAATGCCACATACAGTCTGTAGTATTGGATTTGATACGGTGCCTACTGCCTTGTGGCAAATTATCAACATTGGTCAGACAAATTGTATCTGTGTGTGCATCAAAAAAAGGATTGCATGCATTGCTGTGTGTGATAGAACGCCAGTGTGTTTCCCACAAGAGGGGTATGATGAATGGGTCTGATCTCTGCTTTCTATCATTGCACATGCAGTGATGCCTGTATCACATTACCTTTGTCTCGCCTGGAATGAATGGTCATGCTCTCTCGCCATGCAGTGCCACGGGCATTGGCCACAAGGATTTCAACATTTCACACTCACTATCAGTCTGTTTACCTGGGTTCACTGTTAACATTATGCTGGCACTGAGTGGTTTCCCCGTTTGCTGCAATGATGCATGATTATGTTGTTGATGAGACAAACGGCCCGTCAAAACATCCTCATGCCCCACTGATGCTCTTGTAACAAAAGCTTTTGGAGGAGGGGAAACCATGGGACTTTGCTACAATGTTGCAAACAAAACGTGGAGATGAAATACGCATAGCGATAGCACACAACGATGAACACACACTCAATTTGTTTACATTCTCATCCATACCTGTCCAATTTCACCACCAACACCCTCGGTCCCGTCTATCCGTGGCCGCTTGCACTCCGCCCCGGCTAGGTCGATCAGAACTGCCGCCGTCTGAGCGTCTGGTTCTGGGTCTCCTCGTTTCATCCCTCGGACTGTCGCCGGACCTCCGGTCGCGATCGCGTGGGGTCCGGTTGCTGTATCAATGTCTATTTCTCGATCCATTATTCCCCGAGTAACGGGTAGCATGATGGATGCAACGTCGGTCGACATTAACATTGGACGGCAGACAGTCTCCACTCGAAAAGTCCCTATTTTTTGTATTTTCACCTTTTCCTCGCGCTTTGGTCAGTCCCCGGCTCAGAGAACACAATGAAAATGTGGAAATTATTAATATCGTACTGATCTTTAACAAATGTATCAATACAAGTCGCGTGCAATGTTTATTGTTTAACTTAACGTTCGCTATTCAAGACAGAACGTCATGGCCGTGCGAGGCTGCTCCACAAAAACACGTTGAAATATGGGCTCTTTTTTTTGGAAAATAAAACAACGTGTGGCTGAATATCAATGACGAGCACAGGTCTAAATATTGGGTGCCTGACGAGCTAATTAGCTAGCTCTCGTTAGCTAGCTCGCTAGCAACACATTCCGCTAGCCCTCTTATAAATGTGGCTCTGCGAGCAGCACACTGTCTGCCAATAATAGACAATGTTGGGAATGAGAAACGGGATCAGCGCTCCTTGGCGTCGGGTTCGAGTCTATCCTTCCTCCACTAGAGCTTTAGGCATTCAATCTCTCTGGTGTTCTTACCACCCGTCTCTTGGATTTAGCTCCTTCTTCTTCTTATCACCGTCCTTTTCCTCCTCGCTGTGTGTTGTATGGATCCGTCTTGGCGTGTGTGCGTGTGTGTACCTCTGGCTGGCTGGCGGAGAACACGGTTTCCTCTAGTCTACGTCCCAGTCAGTGTAGCGTGGAAAAGGCCTGGACGCACTGATCTGCAGTCAGATTTGCCTACAGTGGTCACACAGAGGAGTAGGAATGCACTGGCCCAGGGTCTGCGTTTCCTCTGGTCTCTCTACCCCCTGACCCCCCTCTCTTCTCACACGCCCCCCCATGCTCCTACTGTACCTTTCCTTCAGATCAGTGGTTTTCAACCCTTTCATATGTATGCAAGGCCATTATTTATTCGGCATTTGAGCTACGGAGTTCACCGTTTGATGAGATTTTAGACTCTCAGACCCAAGACTTCAAATATTTTGTTATCGTAATCGTTGGATAAGATTTGTCCACAATTCCATGCTGTATTGATGTTGGTACCAATAGGAGATATAACAGGCAAACGTTGATCAAAATAACAATTATGTAATTAAGTAATGCAGATGTTTAACACTAATTTAACTCTTGAGAGCGTAAAATGATACGCTAATATGATAATATATAATATATATAATAAGAATTAGGCCTATTATGGGGCAGAAATAGTGGAAACAGAATAGAGTTAGTCCACGATTAGAATTAAACTAATACGCACTACTTCTTCTGACTAAGTACGCATTAGAAACCCACTTTGTAACCACAAATACCGTGAACGGGCATAATAAACAGCTGACAACAATAAAGCAAGAGGGAAGGCTCTGAGGTGGGTCTTTTTTTTTAGGGGGGGGGGGGGGCTTTACAGTATAGTCATGTTTCTAATGGCATTGCGACCCCTGGTGGATATTGAAGTGCAGAGCTCTCTCCGCTTTTATGAGTCTCATCTTGAGAGAAACATCGACAGTATTTCTATTTCAAAAGTAATGCTAATCGAATATAATTGGCAAGACTCTGAGTTTAAAAGTTGCAATAACAGTAACACACACACACACACACACACACACACACACACACACACACACACACACACACACACACACACACACACACACACACACACACACACACACAGAGAGAGAGAGAGAGAGAGAGAGAGAATTGGCAGCCAGTCTAAAGTGGCAGTAATCTGTTGAGAGGCAGCCAAGCTGAAGTGAAAAATCAGTGTTATCACACACAGTGTGTGTGTGTGTGTGTGTGTGTGTGTGTGTGTGTGTGTGTGTGTGTGTGTGTGTGTGTGTGTGTGTGTGTGTGTGCCTGCCTGTGCCTCAGTGTGAGTCACTCTATCAAAACCCAGTGTGCGTCCTGTTACCTGTACACCTGCCACCCACCGAACCTGCAATGACAAGCCAACATGGAGGTTGCCATCACACTCCTGCCTGTTTCACTGACATGAGAGCACACAACAGCTAGGCTGCCTGTTAAAATGGACACAACTCTCATGGGTCATGGAATATATTGATTACTGTTGAAGAGCCAATAATCCATTTACATCTGGCTGGGAGGAACAGGGGTGAAAATGCATGTCATGTAATCATCGTAAAGCTCCTATGTGGTTGTTCAATGTTCAATAGAGTGTGAAACATTACGAATCATGAATTGGAATTAATATTTTGCCTCAGTCTTGATACTAAAGCTCAAAGATGTTATTATGAGAGTCCACCTTTTCAAAACAAGCAGCATTTTGAGAATTATTGCATGACTTTTGACTTTAGGGTTGAGTTAGTTCTTTGCACTGTGCACTTTAGTTATATTTAATAATTATTTTGTACTTTCGATGATTTTTTTGCCACTTTTTCGTCCATTCACACACAAAAATATTGGTTCTTTGCGGTGGTTGAGGTGCTGTAAGCAACACTGATGTATATAGAACCTGTCCCATTGTGACACGTTGTGTGATTGGCTATTGTATTGGCTATTTTTGAATAACTGGAGTATAAAATATAGGGTTAAAGTGGTAAAACTCCCCTAAGGACCTCCTCTGAGTCTGACCCCATTAGGAGGTTCTCTGCTGTTTCTTCAGCTTATAGGTAGCCTACCAATAATGGTTCCACAGTAGGCTATATAGCACCATTTTACAAAGGTGCTATAGGCCTATAGCACCTTCAAGTTAGGTGCTATATAGCACCTAAAGAGGTTACCATATGATTAGGAGCCAAATAACCACTTACAGTTGATGGTAAAATTGACGCTTCTGTAGCTTAGTGCCTTATTAGTCATACTTCTCTGACTCTCTGATTTTATTTTTTGGTCATCAATTTACATCTCAGTGTGACAAAATGCAAGTAGTGTCAATATGAGATGGGGCTAGTTTCATAAGCCTCTGCAGTAAATATGATATGAACCTCCTCATCCTGTTCCATTTTCCACACATTGTAACAAACAGTAGAAAGGAAAACAAATGTCTTAAATAAGTTAAATACCATCAGAAGTATCTTACACTGAGTTTCAAAATTAAATACATGTTTTTATAAATAATTTGATTAAAAATGTGTCTTCATGTATGACAATGCTATTTACAAATTCCAGGAAAGTCTTTATGCATGGCTGTCTGTCTCTCATATATCTCCAGAACTGTGATTGACTTCCTGTATGCACCTATTATTCTTTAACCACATGAACCCTAGCGTCTTTTTGACCGCATGCATCTGTTGCCTATCTCGGTCATACTTTTCTCTTTTTTCTCTTTTTGTTTCCGTTTCCTACAGTGAAAAAAGCAAAAGTGTCAAAATATGAGATAGTTTCATAAGCCTGCAGTACAATATGGTCTGGTTTCATAGACGATATATCATACTGGGGCCCTTGTATTTATTTGATAGACTGACTGGTTGATTCCTTTCACTACATTTAAAAAAAATTATATACAGTAGCCTATAGGGCCTATAACAATAACACATATGCGGACCTCTGTGTTTTTAATCATTTTCAATTCAAAATACAATGCTGTAAATTGTAACTGTTAATCTACATGTACACACTGCTTGTCTTTAACAGCACAACTACTGTTATGCATTATGAAAACGTTGCTGCTATTTGTCCAAAAGGTATTATACAAAAGTGAAGAGAATGCAAAACATTGAAATGTTGATGCCATTTCTTTCAAAAGTTTTTCCACAGATAACTTTTCTTACGTGGATGTATAACCTTTTCTGACAGCAAATGCGCAATTTGTATGGTTTTGTAAGACAGGTGCAATGTAACACAGATCTGTTTACACATTTCTTTATTCCCATTTAATTGTACTTACATTTTTTTTGGTAATAGTTTTGTTCCACTTTTGCTTTGGCAATATAAATGTATGTTTTCTCATGCCAATAACGCCTATTGAATTGAATTGATTTGAATAGAGAGAGAGAAAGACAGAACCCTTTGATCAAGCTGATTGTCAGAGAACTGTAAATGACTGTCTCAGCTGAAAAGGTTTTGGATAAGGCTGTTCTACCCAGCTGTTGGGTAGAACAGCTGTTGTTGCATATCCTACTGAAGATAAGTCAAGCAAGTAAGGTGAATTGTCTTGGTTTTTCCTTTTTACATTTAAAGTGATTGTTTTTAAAATATTGCAATATTATATTAATATTAAATTAAAAGTTAATTTGAATAAAAGCATATTAGGTAATCAGATGTCCTGGTAAACTGTGATAATTCCGGTTATTGTGAGGCAGGTTGAAATCCTGACCTCTGCTGCATATCTGCTCTATCTAGCCACTGTTGTCTGTCTGTCTGACTGTCAATCAATCGATCCAAAGAAGATGACAACAATAAGATATTAAAGCGATTTGATATTATATCAAATCACTTTAAACAAAAGCTCTTGTTCTCTTTTGGAATTGCAACAAGTAGCCTACTAATCTGAAGAGAGTATTGAGCATTAAGTTACTTCAGCAACATGATATGGGCCAAGTTCTTGTGGAACGCCTTGTTCATTAGCATAATACTATAACCTATAATGTATGGTGTGAACTTGCTACAATAACGTAAAGGTCCTCAAAAAATCCCCGAAAGGCTGTCCTAAATGGAAAAAATAAACCAGCTGCATAACCCCCCTCCAAATATCGTTGCCTACGGGTTCCCCAACACCCTAGGTTTGCCCCCCCCCTCTCTCTCTATCTGTGTGTGTGTGTGTGTGTGTGTGTGTGTGTGTGTGTGTGTGTGTGTGTGTGTGTGTGTGTGTGTGTGTGTGTGACTGTGTGTGTGTGTGTGTGTGTGTGTGTGTGTGTGTGTGTGTGTGTGTGTGTGTGTGTGTGTGTGTGTGTGTGTGTGTGTGTGTGTGTGTGTGTGTGTGTGTTTTACTTTCCAGTCATATCATTTCAGAATGAGAAGAGACACTAAATTACAGTACGTCCACATAATAATTGACATAATAATAAACTCATCTATTCAATATAAATATAATAGGATAATGATTTTAGGCTATAAATAAATAATTCACCTATAATCTGTTCAACTGCAAATACCATAAGGACAACACACATCCTATTATGGCAGACTAGCTACCATAATGGGATTCCTATTATGGTAGTAGTCTACGTTTCATTTTACGAAATCTCTAAAAGTCTTCAGTTTCATTTATCCTCTTTTTCTTTCTCCCCAGTCAAGAACACACTAGAACGCTCCTTCTTTTCTCATTGGTGTGTCCTCCTATCAGTCAAGCCACTGAGCAGTGTTGCCATGTCCGCTTATTATAAGCGATTTTGGGATTATTTTTCTGTAAAGTTCTTGTAAATATTTGTGTTTTTTTGGGCTTGTTTCTAAAGTGTAGTTGTTTATTTTGGCTTGTTTCCTAATGTTCTTTAAACCAGTGGTTCTAAAACATTTTCAAGTCTGCGGACCCCCCCCATCTGAAAACATTTTATGCCAGGGACCCCCATACAAGATTTGTGTTGTTAAAATGTCAAATAGTTTTCATGATGTTTTCGAAAATAGCAGATTTACAAGCTCACAATGCGTCACATTGCAACATGTTGTGAGCTTGTAGATCTGCTATTTTCAAATAGCCAATCAATGTATATGTTTAAAGGGCTTTGTGGGCTTGTTTTACCTGGTTGATTGTTTCTCTCTCAAAACCTGGCAACACCGCAGCTGAGCCAATGTAATTTTATTGGTACTAAGGGGGTTGCCACATCGTGATCCTATTTAGGACTTCCGTCGCAACAAAGCTTATTATCCTACCTACATGTTGTTTAATCTTTCTCTTGTCTGTGATAGTGCGACGGATCAGACCCAGCAGGACACTTAAAGGAGCGTTCGCCCATAGAGGTATTTCATTTTGTTCAATTTATCTGCATTGAAATGTATGCTATAAACGATGCAATCTTGATTAATCCTACTATGCTATGGTAGCGTTGCATGTCTGCATTACTGAAGATGACTTAATTAAAACATGTTGGTGGTCTCGGCGTGACTGCTTAATAATGTAGGCTAACATAAAAAAAAATCAAATGAGCATGTCGTGATAAACTGTTAATACAATCCAGGGATCGCAGATGTGTATTTGTTGGTCGTGACTCGCAGCACAGGCCTATATACTGAAGTGGTAACGCGACTGTTTCACATCCCGCATACTTTGCAAGTGTCTTCTTGTGTACCGCAGGAAGGGGAAAAAAAAGAAGGCAAAGGTTTTTTATCATCATGGCACTGGACGGATGCGGCCAGCTATGCAAATATGTCCTCATCATTTTCAACATCTTTTTCGCTGTAAGTATTAGCCTACAGTTGATCTGGTGTAATTGAATTACAGGCCTACACCGTGTTTGATTTGGAACGTATAGTATGGGGAGGATTGTATTTTTTTCTTTCTCGGTTTAAGTTCATGCTGAGTCCAACCAGAGACATTACATCGCCCCAGGCGTTGTGGTTGTTGTTTTTGCTTTAATGTGGATTTCTAAAAACACTGCAATGTTGAAGATACCGTTAATAAGTCATCCTTGTAAGCACCGGTAGGCTATTATTGAGGGTGGGGGGGGCAAAATCATGTTTTCAGCACATTCAGCACCTTGGACAGCGACCAGGGGTCATCCTTCAGTAGTGGGGTTGAGCGCACCCACGCATAGTTTAGGCACTAGGCCAGGAGACCTGCATTCCATCTGGAAACATTGTTCCACTTCCTCTTTCCGCTTACATTTAACATTGTAATAGTTCTAGGCAATAAAATCCTGTTGTTCGTTTGTAAACTTTCTCTACGACTACAATTTACATTTGTTGCAGTACATGACAGGATTTTTAAAGGAGGAGTTCACCCAAAAAAGTACTTATTTTCTATCAATTGCACACCCTATGAAGCCTTGAATCCATGGATTCTTTTTTGTTTTTGTTGCATTCCTAAGCTAATAATTTGATTCCCGTCTCCTACCGGCTAATGTATCCGGTAGGAGACACAAAGTAGATTATTTGTGTCTCCTACCGGAAATACACACAGTCATCAAATTATTGTCTTAGGAATGCCACAAAAACAAAAATAAATCCATGAAATCAAGGCTTCATGGGGTGTGTAATTGATAGAAAATAAGTATTTTTTTGGGTGAACTCCTCCTTTAAGTGTCTGTATGGCACAATTGTTTAATTTGGACGTGGAACTCACAGGTGACAATTCCTATAGATATTGGTGGAACCGTTTAAATTTCTTCTCACCTTTGTTTTGATGTTCGTAACACGAATGTGGTTTCATGTCCTGTTTGGCAGGTGGTGGGGTTTGCTATGTTGGCTCTCGGCTTGTGGCTGAGATTCAGCAATGACACCAGAGGCTTTTTTGAAATAGATATGCTCAACACAAGTGCATTTGTCATTGGTGAGTTCATCTTTGCTATCATTAAGATTTAATTTCATGGGATATTATCTCCAGAAAATGAAACAAACTGACACTTCTCAGCTCAAGGCATTGACCAATTTTCTCTTTCTTTCGCTGTCTTCATATAACAGGTGTGACTGTACTGATTTCACTGGGTTCGGTGATGCTGGTTGTGGTTGCCTTCGGAGACTTTGGTGCCTGTAATGAGAATCGATGTGCCCTCCAAGTGGTGAGAGAGAAATTATCCTCTTCCTATAGTAACACTCTGTTGTGAATTAAAAGTAATCCTCTATTAAGAGTACAGACAAGTAATTCAACATTCAGTTGAAATACTTGTCTGTAAGCCAGCAGTGATCTCAGATGACACCAGGCAGTATCACATGATGAGTTCTAAAGTTTATTAAGCACATACAGAGCATGTATAAATTTCCAGAGGTGGCTGGAAGAATTGAAATGACTGATAGATTTAGACAAGGATTGGACAGGAACTGACTGTGTACTGCATACAGTCATGTGAGTAAGGGAAAGCTTACCTTATATATTTGATGTTCTAATAAGCAGATGAGTTTTACTTCAAGAGTGAGAGATCCTGTATGTTTTGGTGTGCAGTATCTTTGATAAAGTGGAGTGCATGGCATTACCAGAATATATTTTGCAGTATATACTCATGCAGCTACTAGAATTAATCAGTAATAGCTCTACAGATACTGGGGTGCAGGTCAAACCTCCAAAATATTACACAGTTTTGATGTATGTTCTTGTGATGGTCTGCACAATTGCTTCATATAAATTGGTTTATAGTTAAATTAGTGACTGTTTCACCTGAAGATAAACGGTGTTTTTTGAGCTGATGTCGTTTAGCTCTGTCCATTCCACTATCTCTCATCCCTCTGTACTCAGCCATTTTAATGTATGTTTGCAGGTTATTCAAAGAAATACTGACAATAGCGAATTTGACATGTTTTACATTATAATGAAGTATGGTTTTCCAAGGAGTGAGAGCGGTATGATAATTATGTGCTACATTTCCTGCTAGTCTTCAGACAAATCCTGTCTTCACCTGCATGGGATATCTCACCAGAGAAGCTCCTCTGCTCTATTCCACCTCCACACAAAACAAATCAGTCAGGGGTATCAGAGAGTAATGGTTGCAATGTTCACTGGTGTTTCTGTGAGGTGAAGTGATGTGTTGCAGTGATTTAAAGACGTGAATGGTTGACCTGGGTAAATGTAGTGGGTCTGGAATGGATCAGGGCCCTTCGAAAGTCTAAAACACAACACTGTTATAAAGCCAGCCAGTAAAACCAAAATAAGTTACGTTGACTAAACACCACATTTGGTTTTCAAGAGTCGTAAGTAGTCCTAAATAATCAGAATTTTTCAGTTAATTCTTAAGAATAGTTTCAAAGGGCTTAAAACGTTTAGGTGAATGACATAAATCTAAATGGACAAATGTTTTGTTAGCTATTGTTGTTTTAATATAATCTCTTTTATTAATCATTAATAAGCTTAAATTACACACTAAATGGTCTTAAAATCAGGAGGTAAAGGGTTTACTTGTTTTGCAGTAAGTTACAGTAACTGTAACTTCTGGAAACATGCAGACACCCTGTGATTTGATCCTCTTGTGGCTCTGTAACCCACTGAAACGCAGCAGTGGAAACCTGATCTATGTCAGGAGATGGTGTGGAATGCAGGGTGATCCTGCTTGTGGCTCTGTAGTTCTACCTCTGCTCAGGTCCCCATATCCCTAACATTCATGCACTCTGACCCTTTCTCTTCATTTGAGGCATGGTGTGCTTATGTTATATTCAACCAGTGTTTGTATAGGCCTACTTATTGCTGACGTTTTTCTCTTATAAAAAATGCAAGTTTTGTGACAACAAAGCCAAAATCAGTGTGAATGAAAGGGGTTGCCGCTGCTCACAGAGCTTACTTTTCAAAAATAGCATTTCCGCATAGCATTAGTCTCACGTTTCTTGGTATTACATTGTTTTGCCGTCATACCTCTCATGTCCTAGAGGGGTTTCAGGCAGTGCCCACTCAGTCTTTGTGGGGACTCCCGTATAGACATCCCTAAAGAGTTTGGTTGCACATTATTTGTAAGGGGTTGTAGTTTGATGGCAGCTTTAATAAATCATCAGACCTGGAGATTGATCCAGTGATCCAGTTTTTCCCTGATTAATAGTTTAGAATTCCAGCATTTATTCCACTACATGCACAGGGATTTCATGTTCCTGGCTATATTGTACCAATCCAATCATCTAATAAAGCAGCCCATGTTTTTCAGTTAATAAAATAGAAACAAGGCCATTTTCTCTTATAGAAATATAATGCAGGCAAGTCCATTTTGTATTTGCAACACAGCAATACATTTGCACTTTGTGTACAACACAATCCACTATGTGCTGATGGAAGCCACATAGGACCTCAATAAATGTCATAAATCTATCCCTAGTCCATTAGCTGGTCCCATTACTTCTTCTAAGACATGGCAGCCTTATTGAGAATCTGAAACTGCCTTCAGGCTGAGCTGGTATGACTCACAGAAATGGACTGGGAAAGTACCTAGCAGCCCCACCACAACAACCATCTCTCTCACCTTCCATGGTTTATGAGGTGCTTCACTCCCATAACATCACTTTCTCTTATTCAATTTAGCAACAGTTTAAGCAGTCAAAACTACATTCAGGGACACACTCCAACCTGGTCAAAATCACTTACAAATCAATTACAATTTAGGCATTTAGCAGAAGTGCAAGATCAGAGTAAATGACACGATGAACCCTAGTCAACAAACAACAAAATGGTCACGTAAATAGAGTGCAAAGAAAAACTAGAATCAACAAGAATCTAGGATACCAGGTAAACATCAAACCTAGCATCTGTCTAAACAAGTATCTTAGCATTTGTGGTCAAGCAAACAGTATATGTCTATCTAACTTACATATGTAAACAAGTAACCAACATATATCTGCATAGTATAAACAAGCATGAATCAAATCAATTAGGCTGAAAGAAGGGATGTAAGGATAGAGGAGTGCAAGGGGCCAGGTAGCGTCTGAAGAGGTGGGTTTTCAGACTGTGACTGAAAACGGGGAGTGAGTCTGCAGTCCTGCCTGAGATGGAAAGGTCATTCCACTGCCTGAAAGCCAGGAGGGAGATGAGTCCAGGACATTTGGAGTATTGGCCAGGGTGTTCTGGGAAGGGAACGAACAGAGAAAGAACAGTGAGCACCGGTAAAAGGGCGTGGGGGTGGATTATGTCCTGAAGGTAAGGGGGTGCCATGCCCTTGATTGCCTTGTAGGTCATCACCAGTGTTTTGAACTGCGGCCAATATCCGGAAGCCAGTGAACACAAGAGGGAGGTGAAGTGAACATTTTTGGAGGTTAAAGACCAGCGTTTAATAACATGGGAAATTATGAAACACATCACCTGGTTGCACATTTTGTGAGTGAGGATGACATGTGAACACTTGCTCATTATTTAATGCTTGTTTACCACTACCTTTCAGTTTGCTGTTCTGCTGGGCCTCATGGCTGGGATTGAGGTAGCACTTGGGGTGCTCGCCTACTCCAGAAGTGACGAGGTGAGAAAGAACAAAAGAAAAGTTGGCAAAAGGATGAACAATAACAAAAAATGTCAACTACTAGTACCAGAGAAATCTACCATTGATCTTATTTATCTTGTCATTATATTTATCATAATTTTCACTGTGTAGGTTGGGGCACAGCTGTCAGAGTTCTACAGCAGCATGTATACTCTGTACGTGGCCAACAAAGACCCAGCCAGTGCTGTCACGCTCACGCTCTTCCACAATGCGGTATATACAGCTTACAGTCATCATGCCCTTTTCATGTTTTGCATCTATGAAATTCCCTGGAATTGAAGCTGTTCAACAGACAGTGACGTGACAAAGCGTCTTTGGGAGTTTCCTTGGAGGAACATGCCTAATCTCCCTCCATTTCTCCTCTTTCTCCAGTTCCATTGCTGTGGTGTGGTGGGAGTCATGTTGGATGTGGTAAAACAGACATGCCCCAAACCAAGTGGGATCTGGGAGACTTTCACTATGCCTGTAAGTTGAGTATCAGACAAGATGCATGCTGATCAAAGTTTCCGAAAATGCATGCTGCAATAATTTAAGACTAAGTATTAAGTAGTCACAAATCATTGTTACTTGCATTGACAACAAATCTCAGTTGAAAGCTCAACCAAAGCAGGAAGAGATGTGATTTTGCGCAAAGAATAAATAAATTAACAGGTCGGAGGAGTAATGCTACATCAGCATTCCTCCGTTGGGCCATTGTGTGAATGTAGGCCTAGATGCAGTGGAGTTCCTGCATCTTGGAGACATTTGGCTAGCTACATTATGGAATTGTCCTACATTTCCCCATATCCAAGGGCCCTGACAAACCCTTCTGTCTCTGTCACCCTATAGGCCTGCCCTGCAGTCATTGCAAGTGCCTTCAGGAGTAAAGCGCCAGTGATCTTGGCCATCTTCCTCATAACTGGAGCTCTTCTGGTAGGCAGTGGAAACGTACAGAGCACTACAAAACATTATTCTACACATAGCAGTACTTTAATACAATTCTATATACGGTATGTACTGTATATACTGTAAAGTACTACACATAGCAGTACTTTAATACAATTCTATATACGGTATGTACTGTATATACTGTATGAAAATACACAGTATGCAACTCCACTATAGTTTGCAACATATTAACACAAGGGCAACATCCACATTTTATTTGCATACACTATCACACAATGCAACTGCAGTGTCTATGAAAGGCTGCAATTATGCTGCAGTATAATAGGCCCATTCCATTGGCATTTTCATGGCTGCATACAATCTTGTCCCATTCCACCCTGAAGGACGGAAGTCCCGCTGTAACGGCCCAAAATATCCCCCCGCCACATTATATCACTCAGTTAATCTGGGGTAGCCTTTTTATATCCCAGGGTATATTCCAGGCTAGCCCAGTTTATACCCTGGGCGTATAAAACGGACTATCCCAGAAATTACCACTCTAGTCCAGATTATACCCCCCTTGTATTTTTCATGAATAATGTTTTCAATATAATTATTTTAGTGATACCCTGTTAAGCCTGTTAATACCTCTCTAGTCCAGATTATTATTAGTTTATGCTGTTACACCAGGGTAGTTATTACAGAAATAATACATAAATGCTCCCTGGTAGTATTTTGAAATGTAGAATATAAGCAAAATTATGAAACAAGTACCCCCTCCCTGTATGAAGCCAAAGATGCTTTCAGTATACGGTGTTTGGCCTTGATTGTGTCTAAACCCAAGCATTTAACTTCACTAAAACTATGCCTAAACCTAGCCCTAACTCAAAAACACTTTGCCTAACCTTAACCCTATCGTCACAGAAATAATGCCTAAACCTAACCTCAAAACCCTGTCCGCCTGGGCCAAACACAGGGAAAAGAGACTCTCCCGTGTGTATACTGCACTTTTAAACAATGCCAACTGGATTATAAATCAATGGAATGGGTCTGTATTGTAGCAGAAAACAAACACTAATATAGAATGATTGATACAGTATGGGGCAGAGCTGCTCTGAGGACAGGAGGGGAAAAAAGCACCATAACGTCGACAGCAACAGTAGAGTATGAGCTGCTGCAATACTGTTGTAACTGTAGTTAGAAGGAAGAAGGGCTAGGACAGAATATAGCTGAAATAGGACACCACTGCTAGAGCTATAATAGGACACCACTGCTTTCATTTAATGTCTATCACTTAAGTTGATTTTTATAACTCATACCTCCGTCCATGTTTTCTTTTGTACACCCTCCCACTTTTCTCACCCCTCTCCTCCTCCTCCTCCTCATTTCAAATCTGTCCATCCGTCTATACCTCCTTTTAGATGGTTGCTCTGATATGTAGTTTAATCCTCAACAGCAAAATCCGTCGTTCTCTCTCCGCTCCTCAGTACATCATCCTGTCTCATTCCACTCCCGCCAGCCCACAACCCCTCTTCCAGCCGACCATGGTTTCCACCTCTTACCCCTCCTATGACCAAGACCCTGTGGTCTTTGCCCCTCTCACTCTGGCTAATGTCCCAGTGGTTGAGGCACAGCAATAATTCCCCTCACGCCTCCCAATCTGTATACTCACTTCTTGTCATCACAGTTTCTGCTGTCGACTCCCATTCAGTCTTCGTTCTTCCATTACTGACATAAAGAGCTTTTTCTCGTTGCTGAACACATTCAGAGGAGAATAGCATCTTATCTTAACCCATTAAGACAGGGAAAGCATCCGTCATTTTAGATTTTAACCACTTTAACCATTAGCTTATACTTTGGCGATTCAAAAATAGCAGATATACAAGCTCATAGATCTGCTATAAAAAAAAAAAAATCATGAACATTTTTGCAAATCTTTGAATATAATTTCTTTAAAGCAAACATTTGTATTTGCGATTCTACAAATGTACAATTTATTTTTGCAAAATGATATGCATTTGGCCGCGGACCCCACCCATCTCAATATATGTTGTTACCCCAGAAGCAAAGATTTGAGTATTTCTTTTAAAAAAATATATATTTACACTTTGGCTATTCAAAAATAGCACATATACAAGCTCATACATATATATATATATATATATATATACACACATATATATATATATATATATATATATATATATATATATATATATATATATATATATATATATATATATATATATATATATATATATATATATATATATATATATATATATATATATATATATATATATATATATATATATACACACATATACATATATATACATATACATATACATATACATATACATATACATATATATATATACACACACACACACACAAAGATTTGCACAAGTTTTCACGTTTTTTCAAAAATAGCAGATCTACAAGCTCATAGCTCGGCACTCTGTGCCGCGCTATGAGCTTGTATATCTGCTCTTTTTCAATAGCCAAAGTGTAAAATAATGGTTTAAGTGGTTACACAGACGCGTTCCCGGTTTTAATGGGTTAACAAATTGTTTAACAAGTTAAGGGCTTTTGAATCTGGTTACTGCATGGTGGTCTCTCTCTCTCCCATTGCCGTCCTCCACGTTTTGTCTCCATTCTCTCTCCAGTTTCATGCATGCTTCTTATACTGCAGGTGGCAGGAAATAATTGCCTTGATAGTGGGTGCAGGGAGACAACACGCATAAACCTCTCTCGCTTCCTCTTACATACTTTCTCACACTGCAGCTGGATTAAACCCGGGAGGTGATAAAAAGGGAGAGTGTTGTTTACTACCATCACGCACACACACACACACCACTTTTACTGCATCCCATTTTCCGCTTAACCCTTTGCTTTGCATCCTTCTCTTTCCCCCCCTCGCTGTCCCCATGATAGATCACAGCCCTGCTGTGCACGGTTATACTCATCAGACGGATCAAGAGAGTCCAGCAGCCAGTCACTGCATACTACACTGCAGTGTACTGAAACGGGAAGAGGACATAAAAAGGGAGGATGAGCTATGATTTCCCCGAGACCCTAACGTGCCCCTCCCCCCCCCCCCCCCCATCCCTGCCCCCATCGTCACGACTGCTGGACCTCGAGCTGAGCCGGCATAGATATGTTTACAGATTCAATTTTTTTCCATATGCAAACTACTGATATGTTTATTTTTTACCTAGTTATTCTGTTTACATGATTTGCTTTGAAAACAAGTCTGTGGTTCTGCCACAGGTTTGTGTTGAGATACGTTTATTTTTTACCTTGGTGTTATTTGTTATCGTTGACATTTTTATTTCTTTCAAATCATTCTGTGGTTCTGCCACTAATTTGTGTGGACCCCCTCCAAAGTATATCAGGTCATTTCTGCAGTGCGGGTTTGACTGAACTGAGGTCCAGAAACATGTTATATCCAGACTTGTCAGCAACGATCACCTCCATCAATCTCTTTTTGTTTTATTTTTAAATCATGCTGTGTGTGGCTGGTGAGATGGATGCCATTCTTAATTAGCCATTATTCTTCTTGCTTGGGAAATGTCACTGTCAGGCAGGATTTGCATACTATCCTGACAGGCCTGCATCTCATGGGGCATGCCATTAGCGATCTCTCGAGGATGACAGCAGTCCATCCATCCTATGATCTATCTCAGCGGGGCAGAATACTGAGATGATGACCTGATGGGCCGCTGTCACGTTTCCAGCTCTTAAAGACGTCATGAAATGATAAAATATGTTATTCACACTTTTAGAGCATATCTGTGGTCATAATGGAGATATAATTAACAATAGATGATTATTATTATTTTTGGAAAGAAAAATCTATTTTTGTGTATTTTTATGTCAAAAGTCCCTAAAAGTCCAATCTTAATTACTTCCTGACAAACGAAAACGTAGTGCGTGATATAACATCAAGCAAGCCCTTCATGATTTCATTCACCTGTGTGATTCCCATTGCCAGGCCTGGAATTTCGTCATTTTAGGGGCAAGGCCACTTGGCCTTTGGTGTTGTCAAGGGCACAAAGGCCAAATACCAGGGCAGGAAGGCCAACAAATAAAACAATGATTTATAAATTATTAATAATTTAACTTAAGGTAGGGTAAGTGATATTTTTTGGTTAAAACAAAAAGTATTTTGTTAGGTTAAAGGTTAAAGCACTATATTCTGATAGTAATCATTGCTATAGAGTGTTTGTTCAGTAACAGGAGTCTCCCCGTCTCTCCTAGCCTGGTAAACCCTCCCTCCGGAAATCTAATTTCTATGAGATTTCCGGAGGGAGGGTTTACCAGGCTACGTCTCTCCAGCTCTTTAATAAACAGAAAATACATTTTCCGGTAGGTGTCAAAATCTCAGCCAATCAGGAGAAAGTACCCATTTTTAAGCTTCATTTTTATAGTGTTCCAGTTCCAATTTTGTCTGCTCATTTCTTAGTGTCATCACTTCCAATTTCACTTGTTTAATCTATATCCTGATTGAGTTCTCTATCCTGATTGGATCAAATTGGAAATGAAACTGAAACTGAAACAAAAATGCATTTTCTGTTTTATAAAGAGCTGGAGAGACAAGGAGACTCCTTTTACTGAACAAACACTCTAGCAATGAGTACTATCAGAATATAGAGCTATTTAACACTTATTTTAACCAAAGCAAATCACTTACCCTACCTTTAAAAAGGTTAAGGATGATTTGATTACATTTTAATATAGTACAAGTATCAGTGAAATATAGCCTGTTTATTTCACAAATGAATGTATTGGTAAATTACCAATATTTGTACAAAGTCGTATTGGTCTCAATATTTGTCACATACAGTCCTGGACTGTAGATGATATTGTACTTTCCCTACTAAAGTTACTTTCATTCATGATGAATTGTGATAGGACTCGCAGTAATGACTTTTGTTGATTTTTCACTGTTTAAAATATAGTATTTCTTAACTTTATTGATCATTAATTTGGTTAGCCTAATACGCATTAATGTTATCAACTGTCATCCAACAGGTTTTTATGAATTTTTCCTAATCTATTTCACTCTCTTAGTAGGCCTGTCACAATTATTACATAATCGCAATTATTTGAGATAATCGCATAATCGTCAATCATTTCCATGTCGAAAAATGTGGATGGAAATGGAATGGAAATAGCAGATCTACAAGCTTGTAGATCTGCTATTCATCTATTCATGTTTTAAAGTATAAATTTATTAAATATGCAAGTTATTTGTCATATCTGCCCTGTGCAATTTTAGTTTACGAAGCCTAAAAGCCAAACGGCAATGTACCTTCTATTCATAATATTCCAATGTTCAACAACAGAGAAACACTCATTAATCGCAACAATTAATCATCAAGTAAAATCGTGACCGCCGTTTGTGGTGGATACAAATCACATAATTGTTTAGCAAAGCCAAGCTACTGGACATAATGTCGCTCGCTCCCCCTCGAACATAATGTTGCTCTCGTGACACCCACAATATAAAAAGGTTTCTTTTAATGTTAAACAAACAGCAGCTATCTTTCGGTCTCGTGTTTCTCTCTCTCTCTTTCTCTGTCAAAAGTGTCACTTGACTTCGGCTGCATATTAAGCTGCACAAGATTCCTATCGGGCTCGAAATCAAACGTACCACTGGTTATATGCGAAGTGTTTCACTTGATGTTGTCCAATAAATATCTAAAATCTCAACCACAGACGTGTCTAAAGAACGTATTGACAGGAAGATGGCGCAGATGAGAAACCGGTGTAATCAGCTGGGACGGTGCAACAAGGCCTCTGATATTCTGAGGGGCTCACGGCCAGATAGAGGGGCAACGAGGGGGCCATGGAAATCCCTGCGCTGCCCATAGTATATGTTCCTCCACACGCAGCTGTTTCTCGTTATGGAGACACTGTTGTGAGTCTTATTCAAGATGATGGTGCATTGCAAATGTTACCGTTTAAACTTAAAACAGTACGATATAAAAGATGTATCTGAAAACATTTGAGGTGGCATTAACACAAACAGGCTTCGCACTGCCTCCTCTCTCTGCCTCGCAGTGCACTACTGTGGACACAAGGCAGACAGGCAGTGTCGTTTTACATCCCATAACCCGAGGGGACAGTAGACTGCGACTGGCTGAGACACAAGCAGCCACTGTTTGACAAGGATTTTCACAATAAAGGGTCACAAAAAAGCCATTTCATGACGTCTTTAGGCATGGAATTGGCTTGTTTTACTTTCTTTCTTTTTTATAAAGTGAACTTAATCTGTATCATATTCTTCAAACGCAATTTGATCACTTCGAGTTTAACCACATGAACCCTAGCATCCATATTCTGGGATATGCAAAAATAGCATATCTACAAGCTCACAATATGTCGCAGTGCGACACATCGAGAGCTTGTAGATCGGCTATTTTTGAGGAAGAGATTTGGCGTAGAGGGAAATACTAGCAAATCTAGTACAGAGCCCTGGGGGACCCCGGTCAACTAAATACTGTGTGTATATAGGGTTTAAGTGGTTAAACCCCATTTATATAGCTTAGTGAACATTTTTTGTTGCTGCTTTGCATAACGGCGGAATGCTATTTGCACATGCAAAAGGGACCATTTTTACATTTATAATTAGCTATACTATTTAGTATTTGTGTATTATAGGCTTGATATCTGACCTTAGGTCAAATTACTGTCTTGACAGCATGCCTTTGTGTTGGCTGAAATGCTATCTCTCTCATTACTAGTGCTCAAGTGTTCAGTGGCAGGCAGTTGGCTTTCACATTACACGGCTGGTGTTATATCTGACTGGTGTATTACCGGTATGTTAACTTTTCTTTTGTTCATTGCTCCAGTTGTTTTCTACAGAAAGTGCACCTTTATAATTTTGCTGTTGTGCCATAATTTCAGCTTTAATTTCAGCTATAATTTTGCAACTTGCATTGCGCGAGATAATTGACATTTAAATACCATGTTTCAGATTTGAGTCTATCAGTAAGACCCAGGCCATATGCACAAGCCACGAGGATCAAGGGCCTCCTTGGTTCTTAAGAGTCATTTTCCCATATTCTTTCCACCATCAAGTAGTTACAAGTGAGACTGTTGAACATTGATTGTATAAACACTTCACAAGAAGTGCTTTACAGCTGTGAAGCCAAAATGTTGCCTTCCGACTTCCTAGAAAAGCCAGCATCTAACAAGAGAATCCGTTAGTCTTGTGTGAGAGAGTCAACTGTCACTAAATCACGAATGTTGTGAGATACGTCATATGTCTTGGAGAACCTCCTTGTTTTGAAATGTATACATTGCTTGTCTTCTTGCAAATGTTATGCTACCAACTGGATGACTAATTATAGCATTGCATCTATGGAGTTTATTGTCAAAGAAATAAATATACAAGAGCTTTTTTCACCCTCACCAAGATCTATATGTTCACTTATTTTCAGAAAATGGCTGAGAAAAGCAAAACAAGGACAATTTTATGAGTTAGAGCACCTTTATTTCATTGCTCAGGTGTCATTATTGCCCTAAATAAAAAGGGAAAAACATGTGTTACTATACTGTTGAATTCACAGTGAAATCATGAAGACTATAGTATTGTGATAGCGATTAGGTCTTTTCTGTCTAGGATTCGACTGCTCTTTATTCTGTATAATCAGTACATTTTTCCAAATTGTAATTTATTATCTATTTTTAGTTTAGTTATTTTAAGCATTTTATTGTCTTATTGTGCTTTACTGACTGACCTATCTGTATGTAACCACATTTGAAAAGGGCTACATAAAACGTAATTATTGTAGAGTAAAGGGAATGTACAATGCACTAGAAGTTAAATGACATTGGTGTTGGGTTGAACTCACTCACCACTGATGCAGCCAACAGAACAGAGACCATCAGCAGTATCAGCATCAGAGCACACATCCGTTGAGCACAGGAAGTAGATCTGAGAGCAAGAAAACCACAGGTGAGCAGATGGCTGCACTCCACAGGTGCAATGACGGAACTCAACCCCCTGCCACCACAATTCATGTTTTTTTATGGCTTAAGTAAGTCCTGACTTCAAAGGAAGAAGACTCTCCCAACTTAAACCAGCCTTATCTTGTAAACCTGCGTTATTATGTCACATCAAAGCAAGGAAAAGACATTCACTGGACAGGACATGTTTATTAAGTGGGACATACGTCTGGCTCCCGCAGGTGAGAGTGGTTTACAGTATCCAGGTAAGAGGGACTTCCTGTGGGTAGCGATGGGAAATGGGTGACAGTGAGTCTGAAGGTGTGGTTGAGGTGTGTGGGTGGAGGAAGAAGAGTTTGGGAGTCATCATGGCTAGGGCAGCTGACAAAATACAGGGTGAGAGTGCAAGGTTAATTGATTTAAACATACGGTACAGGTGTCCTGCACTGAGAGCAGCAGATCTACAAGCTCACAACGCATTGTGAAATTAGGCATAAGAAATCAAATGAGCTTGACAATTCCTTGAGAGCACTTTTGAGGCTGAGAAAGATAGCCTTGTATAATCTGGGCAATGTCTCTGGTTGACAAGTCAGTGGTTTTCATTCCAAATTGCTAGAACAATACCTCATTTTGGAGTCAAATTTACCTGGATTTTATCACTCAATATCTCTAATTTAGAGCACACAGTCTGTAAACATGTGCCATTTTAGCAACCAATGTCCTTTTACAAGTGCCCTAATTTGGTTTAATTTTGTGTTATAAATGTATTGCTATAAATGCTGTTTTCAAATAGATGCTGTAAAGTAACTATTCAAGTCTTAATATTAAAAATAAATAAAAAAGCTATACAGTTTATACATTATCCATTATATAACATGACCTACCCATCATATATGAGCATCCAGTTGGGATATGGAGTATAAATGTAAGCCAGGCAGTAATCAACCATGAGTACCAGGTCTGTCTCTGGGGGGTTCAGCAGGCCCACCTCTATGTAGACAGGTCTACCTTGTACAAGGCTCAGTGGCAGATGAGCCTCTGGATGGTAACGGGTATAAGACTCATCTAATAGGACAAACTGATTAGTGTAAGATTATATCATGTCAAATCTGTTCAGCAAGAAAAGAACATTGCAACAATATGGACTTATTATTGATTTGTCTTTTACATTTTTTATGGTTGAATGCAAATCAACCATGCTCAATGCCTTCGTTGGGGAAGTAATAGTAGTAGAAGGGGTCAAATATTAATATTAATATTGTTGGCTCTACAGCTGAAGTGGCAGAAACCTGAGCTGGAGGGTATGAATGAAAGTTCATTATTCAGATCTAATTTCTATGGGATCATTGAAAGTCAGACTGGACAAAATAGCAAATCAAATCATAACGGGTAAACGGTACAGTCTCACTTTTGTCCAGTATAGTCATTTTATATTATTTTATTAAACTACTATACCGGTGCCCATCCGATACCACGTTGCACAATACTCCTGTTATCTGATGTACTCGTGGTACCCACTCCATCGTGTTTTGCTTCACACCGCCGTTTTGTTTTCTACAGCTTCCTTCACCCATGAGCACCGATGTCGTGCTATTTATTCCATTGCTGCCACTTATATTGGCTAAGCGGCACAAACGTGGCAAAGCTCAACCTATCAGTGAAGCCAACAGCTCGGGCTGGCCACTCAGGGAAGTCGGTGCCTACAACCCCCAAAACACAGATTAGGTGCGTCCTCCGCAGACCTGCGGACAGACAGATACGGATATCACCTCCCCCACCCCATATTCTATAAGTTTCTGTTGAACTTCAAACTCTTCTATAACCTGTTCGATTCTATACCGTATTCCTTACTGCTGTGATGATCTACTTTCCCCACAGAGATCAATAAAGTGCATCTTATCTTAGGGCCACTTTCTCACCTGTAGCAAGTCTCAGCTGGACAGACGTAGCAGCAGACGTAGTCTGGACGGGTGGTGGTGGAGAAGGACACATCACCTGGAACCTGACGTTACCTGGAGAACCCGGGGAGGACCTACACTCTACCATCAACCTAGGCACGGACACAGCCAACTTTATTAGTAATCTATTGCTGTACACAATGTATTGAACAACAATGCATAACTTCATCATGGAGAGGAAGAGATGAAGTGAAACATAAACCCATTATTGATTTTCATTCCTTCACCAGTCCTCCACGGGGGAGGGGGGTGCGTGACTATAGGTTTGCACTCTGCACATCCATCTGTCTGAGATCTTGTCTGGAGCATACATCCTATACAATGAAGCCTATTATATGATGAACAAACTTGGTATATGGTTACAGCTGATGGTTTGTCGCCTATTCGCATGTCCATTTGTAATTCCCTCTACCATTTTGCCTGGCTGAGATATTTTTCGGCACATATCTTCTACACACCATAGGATGACTTGGTATATGGTTACAGGGAAACAGTGTGTCACCTAACAAAAGTAGGTCACTGTGACCCTAAAAACCCAATCACAATCATCATTTGTCTAGGGACCCCATTAGATGAAGTAGACACATACCTGAGTGCCCTGAAATACTTATTTTCTATACATGTTTTCAACCAGTAACTCCAAAGGCTAATTTACACTTATTCACATGACCCTTTTGACAATAATGGCCTATGCATTATGATGTTTTAACTATGTAGTTTTACAGTTTCACAAATCACCTACTTGCTGTTATGATCCCATGCTATGGTCATCTGATTTGAAATGTATTTGCAAAAAGGCACAGAGGAACTACTTTCTCTTATACACGTCCAGAGCACGGTACCTTACAGGGGTTCCTTCATGCATGGTGCTGTAGTCTTGTTGGAGATACAGGATACCTTGGACTTCCAACAAATAAACCACTGTCTGTCCGGCCACCTACCAGGCACACAGGGCAGGGAAAATTGCCAAGTGAATGAGACAGGATGATTGATTTCGTTCCAATAACATTAACACTGCAATTGAGAGAGTCACACCACTATGGAGTACACTAATAATTCAATGCGAAAGCTGCAGTAATGTTATCGATTACCCATTCATCTATTTAGACGTATCAAACCTCATGTAATACACCCTGTACAAGGCAATGTGACCCAGTCAAATAAAGTCATCTGAGTAGCGTGTAATTTCTATGTGCTCCATATAATGCACAGAAACATCTGAGACGTATGGTGGTCCATGTTAAACTATACAGTATATAATATTATTATGAGGCATTTAGCTGACAAGCCACAGTGAATTACAACATTTGCAACAGTAGTCAGATGCCATTTCCCAAGATCACCCTCATTATAATCTAACAAATAATGTGCAAATGTCAGAGCCAATTTTCCTGTTATCATGGAAGATCAAGTGAAGTGCCAGAATTGGAACAGGCACAAGAGCTAAGAGGAGAGTACAATGAGGATGTGTTTGTAATGATGTCTTAATTTGGATCACTATAAATGAAGATAAATAAAATAAACACAGGGACAGAATGAAGGGGGTAAGAGGGGCTTACATGTGTGTGTATTCCACAGCCTTCCAGAGGCACCATGTAGAGGTCAGGGTTAGAGGTCAGTCTGTGAGGCATGCAGGACCCATCATGGACCTGACCAAACAAATGATCAGGAGGAGCTGCTGTAAGGTCCATCACAGAGTCAGGGACTACAAAGACCAAGTGCTGCCCCACTGTACAATCTGCGGACACACACACACACACACACACACACACACACACACACACACACACACACACACACACACACACACACACACACACACACACACACACACACACACACACACACACACACACACACACACACACACACACACACACACACACACACACACACACACCTTTATTTCTCCAAAATAACACTCAAAACAGTTTGGCTTGGATTTAGCCTAAAAGCTACGGTCCCCCAGCAATCTTTCAAAAATATTTTCTATGGTGAATTTTGGACCTGTTGTCAGGTTAGTTATAGGGAGTGACTCACCATTCACAGTGTAAGAACTGCAGCCCAGAGAGTTGCTGCAGTCAGGCCCAAGGCTACAGGGTGATGCAGTGGGAACAAATGCACTGGCCTTGAAGAGGTCTGAGGGAAGAAAAAACGAAATGGGACAGAGAGACCAGCCAGCCAGATACGTTTTATGGCACAACTCTTAAAAAATTAACACAGTTTTGTATATATATATATTATATATATCCCCTCAAAGCCTTCCTAAATACCTATTATCACACCAAGAAAATATATGAAGCCATTCTGCCCCCTTGTGGTGATTTGTCATACAGGCAACAAAATATTCAGCTTTAAGAACTCACAGGGATTTTAAAATGTACAGCATACTAGAGAGGCCTCTCTCAAAACTTGAGCAGTTTTAACACCTAATCATTTAAAGATTATATTTTTATATATAAAAGAGTAGCATATACTCTAGCTAGTATATGCTACTCTATAGCTAGACATTTAGCAGATGCCCTTCTCCACAGCGACTGATGATGAGTAAGTTCCATCCGTCAGCAATAACAAGGTTGAGGAATAAAGAATGCTCAGTGAAAAAAAGATGTGCTACAAGTAATAAACATAAAGTAAGCAACATGCCTCTAAAGCTCATGTGAGGTTCTGATCTCTCCTCAGTTTCTTCACGGTCAGGCTGCAGATGATGGATCGAGGGGTTATGGAAGGGTTTGGATTGTGGCTGGTGCATGCTGGGAGATCCTTCCTCCTCAGCAGTTTGGACAGGGGAACCCATTGTGCAGAACACAGGATCAGAGGGCACCTCAACTTCATTCTTTAATGCCACCTTTTCTGAATGACTCCCAACTGCAGGGTGTGGTTCTTGGTTGCTTTGGGACACAACTGGCTGGTAGTAGTGGCGGTAGTAATAGTAGTATGGGTGAAGGGGAATGTTTTGGTCATTGTAAGTTGATTCCGCATTCAGAGTTTGGATTTGAGGTTCATTACTGTCACCATGATCCCCAGCAGGCTCCATGTCTTTGTTGGGGTAGTAATAGTAGTAGAATGGGTAAAATGGAAACTCTGTTGGTTCTACAGCTGAAGAGGCAGAAACCTGAGCTGGAGGGTATGAAGGTGGAGGGTTGGATAAACTCTCAGGTCCATGGTACATATGATGATGATAATAATAATAATAGCTGGGGTGAAAGTAGTATGGGAAAGGATAAGGGTCAGGGTTGGGTGACTGCATAGTGGAGGAGAGTTGAATAGGGTTTGGTCTTTGCTGATGGTTGCTCTTAAGTGGTTTGGGAAGAGGGTCATAATGGTAACTGAGAAGAGGATGGCTTGCAGAAAACACAGATGTTGGGTTTCTCTCTTTATCGTCTCCCTCTACCTCCATGTTTTCTTCTATGGACAAAAGCAGAGCAGGTGTCTGCTGCTTCAGTTGAGGCTTGCCTGGATGTTCAGGCATGGCTTGTGATATTACTCTGTGAGGGGATTGATCCACATGCATTTCAGGATCAGAGGGTTCATCTGGGTTTGGCTGGGGTACATATGAAGGGAAGCGATAGTAAGTCAGAGGCTGTGGCAAGATAGGAAGTGTGTGACTGCTCACAATGGGTTCCACAGTTAGAGGGTCAACAGGTGAGGTTGTAGTGGTGACAGTCACATGATCAGCATGGCGTGACCTCTCGAACTCAGCCTGAAAGAGATGTGGATGGTGGTAGAAGTAGTGGTGGGGATAGGGCTGAGGAGGAAAAGTTGCAGGAATAGGATCAGTGGCCATAAGGGGAGTTGATCCAGATGGAGCTTCAGCTCTAGGAGGAAATGTATGGGCAGGTTGCTCATCTTTAGGATGCCTTTCATCATTGACGGCCTCATTGCCGGGATCGGGGTCTTGACGAAGGTCAGGGGGAGGGACAGGGATTTTAGGGTGATGGTAGTAGTGGTAGTACTGGTCAAAGGTGTAGCTTGAAGGCTGGACTGAAGGAGGTTGAGCATGAACCGGGAATTCTGCGGCAGACGAAGGAGAATGTGAGCCGTGGTGACTTTCAAGGTGACTTAATTCAGGAATTGCTTTATCGTTTCTTGTACCGGTGTGTGGTCCATTTGAATCTTTTGATCCACCTGTTGGTGGTAAGGGGGAACTGGAGATGGTGAACTCCTTGTACCCCTCACCAGGAAGCATGTCGTGGGGGTAGTAATACTGGGACTCTGGCCCAGAACCAGTATGTAGAGGAGACTGCGAGTGAACTGTGGGAGTTGGAGTGGATGGATTGCTCCCGTCATAATTGTCAGCACTACTATACTTCTGCGGATAAGTAGGGTGGGGGTAGTAAAATGGTGCTAGGTAGAAAGGTGCACCCCACGATATCGGACGCAGGGTTTCAAAGGCTGGCTCCATGGGTCCTTTGGTTGGATAATGGGTGCCATAGGTCGCAGATTGATGGGCTAGTTCTTCAGGTGGAGAGATCGGACAGGCCAGTGTGACCGCCTTCTCTCCTATCTGAAGGTAAAGAGTATATCTTCCATCCTAGAAACCAACAAGGGTTATTTTAGTGAAAATGTAATAATTAAAATGTTTTATATCAAATAAAAATTATTTGATTGAAGGTATATGCAGTGGAAATAAACCTAGCAAAACTTACATCAACTTAGATCACGATCAAATTAAATAAATATGGCCTCTGTAGCCTCTGACCTTTACAGTGATGCCACATGCAATGAAAGGAGCAGCCATCTGAAGCTCTCCTGGTTGTTTGATCAAAGTGTAGCCACATTGTTGGGCCAATGATACCAGAGGGGTCCACTCTCCTCTCACTGTAGGGAATTAAAGGGATACTTCACTCTCGGGCCGGGGACACATTTAAAAAAAATATTAAAAATAAATGAAAAAAGTTATGGAAAATTCATGGCCCCCTCACACATTAGTAGGACACTGCGTGTCGTGAGGGGGCCATGAATTTTCCATAACTTTTTTCATTTATTTTTAATATTTTTTTTAAATGTGTCCCCGGCCCGAGAGTGAAGTATCCCTTTAAATAAGGATTCAATTCTTCCATAAAATCAATGAATGGATACAGTATTCTAAAACATGATATGGAAACAGTGGAAATGTTATCAAAAATGTTGACCATGTAAATTCTGCCCATTCATATATACACAAATCTATTTGAATAAACATGGCCAAATCCTGAATGTTAGTTAGTAATAATCAGTATTAAAATGTACTAAAATGTCTAGACAATACACAGTAATACTGTTAAATCATCATAATGATAGTATGATGATGATCATCACCCTGTCCCTGAGGGCTAGAGGCATTGATTCATTTAGTTTACCTTTCACTGTGAGCTCCTCTTCAGCTGACGGCCCCTGCAGTGTGACAGTCATATAATGCGTAGAGCAGCAGAGGGAGGAAGGGTCCAATACTGGAGGATGGGACTGAGGAACAGGGCAGGACATCTTCACTGGAGTCCCTCTCCACAGCAATGGCAAAACATAGACATCATCCTGGGAAGAAGGAAACAAAGAATAACCTCCTCTTCATAAAGGAAGGCTGAATTGGACTGAGGAGGTAAGATTCAGTTGCTGAAATGCCAGTGTACTTCTGTCCCTATAAGTTAAATATCATCAATCTGCATGTATCTATATGTTGATATGGTTCCAGTATGAACCTGTGAAATAGGCTTCACCCCCCATATGTGGACTGCACATTCATCGGAGGCGGGGGGCCTCCGATGAATGTGCAGTCCACATATGGGCATATATAAAGTCATTATTTTGTCTGTAAGCTGCAACACAAATGACAATTTACCTCAACTTGTGAGAGGCTCAACCCATAAATCTGCTAAAACAACAACAAACAGACACTGAAGGCACTCCCATGTGAACGAGAAAAACAAACAAATTACAGTACTATAATCAAAAACATGACTAGCATATGTCTGACCTAGATCATACTGATATAATTCTGCATTATATTGACATAGATCGGCATTATCAGCCGCAGCACATTTGGTAATAAGGGATGCACTCGATATCTGACCAATGGCAAAGTTATTTTGGTACCAAAAAGAGTACCAATATCACAGGCTCGCTCTCCCCATGATTATGATTGTCAACAATGAGTCATGTGTACTGCAGGATGTGAGAAATTAAAAGAAAAACAAATACTAAAAAAGGCAAAACTTCACACAAAGAAGTTAATTTCTCCGGACTATTCGATAACATGCCAAAAGTTAAAAGAGGACTTAATAAATGAATATTGTGCTTTGTTACAGTGGTATGGCTAAAATACATGGTTCTCATACAGTACTGTACCGTTAGTGTGATGTAGCAGGCATTATAATGAGCCACCAGAAGCAGGTCCTTCCATGTGGTGTTGACAGAGTAACCACAATCAGAGGACAGCTGGGACAGGGGAAGAGCTGAGGAATTCACTGAGACAGAAGGAGAGAACAATGCTACAAAAATGTGATTGACACAATGTCAGCTACTGGTGCATAACACAACCTGATACAATCATTTTATGTACTTTTGAGAATTCAATTCACTATGAAAAGGATAGGAAGTTTTCACAGAACAATCGACCTTGGCATAAAGAAACACAGTTATACACACATGAAATCTAAAGTTATGCTGTGAATTTGTAATCCCTAGTGCGACGTGAGCGACACTTTTAAATCAGTTATGTTTGTGAACTGATTCAAAAGTTAAGTGACACGGTGACGGTCATGCGATAGAGTATATAGATTCATCAATCGTATCATTCCTTGCCAGAGAGCAACATAATAGCTTCACCTCTGTCCAACAGTAGCTGAGCAGATCGTCTCCTCCGGACAGTGAGGAACATGGCATCATCTCCACACTCCACCACAGGCTCCAGCCTCTTCCAACTCACTTCTGGACTGTTAACCAACTGGCCTCTGATCTTTACGGGGCCTCTCATGGTCAGTGCTGCAAACAATAATTCATGATATGATGTTGTATCTGTTGTAAATATGTTTTCAAGAGTAACATTCAAATAACTAGCCCTTGTCCTTTTTCTTGAATATCATAAATGTACATTATCCAACAGTTTTTCAATCATCCAACTGCTGCAGTGCTGGGGGAAAAAAACTACTGTAAAAAAAGCCCTGCCTTTGTCTGTCTGATTAGCCTACTTCAAAAAGGACAAGCTATGGGCAATGTTGTATGGGAGTTGTATAATGCGTTTTTTTGTCAATGACAATGATATACACTCCATTTGACAAATGCATGCAATGGGTTAGTGCAGTGGTTCTCAACCTTTTCAGGCTGTGATCATATTTGAACAGTTCAAAACTGTTCATATTTGAACTGGGGACCCCCCACCCTGATAAGCACTTGGAATGTAGGAGTTGAGGTATTACATTTAGTTTAACTTGGTTCCACAGATAAATATTGTGAAAATAGCAGATCTACAAGCTCACAACGCCTCGCAATGTGAGCTTGTAGATCTGCTTTATTCTATTATTTGACAATTTGGATATTAAAAAAAATAAAAAATAACTGGTTGAGAACCACTGCTATAGAGAAATGTTTACCTGAATCTAAATAGTCTGATTGATATCCATAATTAATGATGCTTGTATCAAGGTGCCCATCATCCATGTAGAACCTGCCATTCATATAAGTCTTAATTTGTCCTCGAGTACATCTCTGTCTGTCAGAATCTGTGGAAGAGGATGATGGCTGTTTCTGTTCCTCATCACGGTGTTTGAAGCGGCTGTCAGTGAAGGACACCATCCTGCGTTGGAATCTCTGTGCGTTTGATCCAATAGGCCTCCCAACAGGCTTAGAGTGCGACCTTCTCGGATCTAAATTTAGGTTCTGGAAGGAAGGGTTTCCAGTCACTGGTCTCGGCCTGGATTGGTGGTAATAGTGTCTTCTAGGTCCACCACTGTGTCTCCCACCGCGGAGCCTTGGGTGAACTGTCCCGGGGGCTTGATCCATGAGTTTTTCCCTTAACGTTTTCCGCCCCTTTCTTTCATTATGGAAGTCTGCGCTGATTCTGAAGGAGTTCTGTTGTGTAGATTCACCAGAATCACGAGATAAGTACTCGTTTGTTTTTGTAGGTTCACAAAGTCCCTGTGAAATAAAAGTTATTGTTGCTGTGATGGTGTAAATGAGAATGACACCGTAACCGTATGCTTTTGCTTTCAAATGCATTGTCTAAGAGTTTCTCTCTGTAGGCAACACCAAAGACTGTTGATGAAGTCAACTTATCAGAGATAAGCAGCACACCTGTTTACGCCCACAAATTACACTTAATTGGCCAATTACTCTCAAAAAGTATCATTTGGGGTGAGTTGCAAGTAGAGTGATTATAACCATAATGACAGCTATCAATAACCTATTTATGAAATGTATTTGATGAAAATAATCTTAGGCCGAGATTTTTAACAAAGAAAAATATGAAGTAGCAGTAGCTAGTAGCTACTACAGTAGGAATATGTAGCTTTAGCTGATGGTATGAGTTCTATCTGAAGATGCTGGACATGACATTCACTGATTCGTCATAATGACAGAAAAGTTATTATGGTGAAAGTGTGAACTGTGAATGATACAAAGGCCTATATTATTCGACCCAAGTTTCCTGTACCGCGTCGTTCCACAAGAGGGCAGCATTACTTCAAATTTCTCAACAAGAAATATATGAAATGTCTACATTTGAATGACATTTTGAATGACAATCCTGATTTTTGTTGTTGCGATTTTTGAATTAGAATCCTGAAAAGTGACGTTATTTAATATCAAATGCATTTAGTTAAATACATTTGAATGACAAAAATGTAGCCTACACAGACAAGTGAAATAGACAAGTGCATTTGATGTAGGCCTAGTAGCCTTCTTGCACATTCTTTCTTTCTTTCCTTTATTTATTCAGGGGAGCCCACTGAGAGCAAGCTCTCAGTAACAAACATTTGAATCATATTACAATCATCACAGATGCAAATAAACAGTGTTACATGAAACAGGTGCAGTTACTATGAAATGTGTCCTCGAGAAGTACCCTAAATGTCTCTATTGAGACCAATCGCTCCAGTTTCAGAGAGTCCTGAAGTTTGTTCCATCTGTGTGGAGCATAATACATGAAGGCAGTCTTTCCTTGTTCACTTTTCTTACGTGGACTAGTATATCTAATGTGTTTTTGTGAACGCGTTGACTGTCCAGAAACCTTTGGTTCTAAGAGCGAAGATAGGTATAGAGGAAGCTTGCCAGTTGCCACACAAGGCCTTATAAATAAAAAGAATACAATGTTGCTCTCTGCGTACTGCGAGAGATGACAAACCCACTTTATCATATAAAATACAGTGATGGGTGTGATAGTCATCCAGTGATAAAACGTAGGGCACTGTGGTAGACTGCTTCAAGAGGCTTTAGTGTAGAGATTGAGGCATGCATGTATAGCACATCACCATAGTCAAACACAGACATTATGACAGATTGAATAACAGTTTTTCTGCTGGAAAAATAAAAACAGGACCTGTTTCTGTAGAGGAAACCAATCTGCCCTCTTAGTTTTTTTGGTTAGGTTCTCCACATGAATATTAAATGAGAGCTTGGAATCTAGCCAAATGCCCAGGTACCTATAAGATGAGACCAGTTCAATTTGTTCACCTTTAAGTGGTTTGGGAAGAGGGTCATAATGGTAACTGGGAGGGAGAAGAGGATGGCTTACAGAAAGCACAGATGTTGGGTTTTCTCCTAATTGTCTCCCTCTTTCTCCATGTTTTCTTCTACGGACAAAAGCAGTGCAGGTGTCTGCTTCCGTTTCAGGATCAGAGGGTTCACCTGGGTTTGGCTGGGCTGGGGTACATATGAAGGGAAGCCATAGTAAGTCAGAGGCTTTGGCAAGATAGGAAGTGTGTGACTGCTCACAACAGGTTTCACAGAGGGTCAACAGGTGAGCTTGTAGTGGTGAAAGTAAATGGTGTATTTATATGATATACACATGATAAGCATGGTGTGACCTCTCGAGCTCAGCCTGAAAGAAATGTGGAAGGTGGTAGAATTAGTGGTGAGGATAGGGCTGAGGAGGATAAGGGGAATAAGTTGCAGGAATAGGATCAGTGGCCATAAGGGGAGTTGATCCAGATGGAGCTTCAGGTCTAGGAGGAAATGTATGCGCAGGTGGCCTTTCATCATTGACGGCCTCAGTGCCGGGATCGTGGTCTTGACGAAGGTCAGGGGGGGGACAGGGATTTTAGGGTGATGGTAGTAGTGGTAGTACTGGTCAAAGGTGTAGCTTGAAGGCTGGAGTGAAGGAGGTTTAGCATGAACTGGGAATTCTGCAGCAGACGAGGGAGAATGTGAGCTGTGGTGACTTTCAAGGTGACTTAATTTATGAATTACTTTATCGTTTCTTGTACCTGTGTGTGGTCCATTTGAATCTATTGATCCACCTGTTGGTTGTAAGGGGGAACTGGAGATGGTGAACTCCTTGTACCCCTCACCAGGAAGCATGTGGTAAGGGTAGTAATAATGGGTCTCCGGCCTAGAACCAGTATGTAGAGGAGACTGCGATGGTTAAGAATAAAATACATTTGCAGTGGAAATAAACCTAGCAAAACTTAAAAAGAAAGGGGAAAAAATAAACAAAAACCTGCAAATGTTTGTGGTCAAAATGGACTTGCATCACAATCAAATTAAACTAGAAAATGTGCTCCTCGGAGCACAAGTCTCCGCCAGCGGACCCGTGCTATTTTAATCAAATGAAATCACCTACCTTATCTCTAACCATAGTTCTTTAGGAATGTTCTAATTTACGTAAAATAGAACATGTTACTATATTATAGCAATTATATTATCATAACAATAAGTAATGAGATACAATAAGTAATGAGATACAACCTCCGTCAGGGGAACAGACAATAATACTAATTTACTCGGAGGAAGAGGAAGAGGAAGAGGAGGAGGAAGAGGAGGATTCCTCCTCCTCGTCTTCATCCACCTCATCAGTAGTGGAGAACTTACGGGAGGACACGGGACGGACAGAGCGCTGCTTGGGACGACAGCTTGGACAGAACCAGTCTCCTTCCAAGACAGACAATGCTCTGTTTACATTGAAGCAATCTATCATATGGGAGTCGTCATAATTGACTGGTTTGTTCAAATACTTGTCTGTCTTCTTCATCTTCATTGTCTTGAACAGTTTCAGCAGTTGATTGGTGTTTTGGTCAGTTGATTGGTGTTTGATCAGCTTTGGCCTTCTGCGCCTTTGTTTGACCAATGTTAGGTGTTCTCAGAGGGACACACACACGCACGGACGGGTGATTTGGACTAGAAGATACTGTTCCAATCAAGACTGATTGATCCTGTCTTACCTCGCTTCAAAAACGTAAACGTTTTTTTGAAGTGACACACCTATTTATAGAATTGTATTTCGTCATGCATTCCTCTAGCCAATCAAAGGCATTGGTGTCAACATATTAATACGTATTAAGATTTCGGTCTTGTTGTGGGATCAATTCAACTCTAGTCCTCTTCTGTGTTACTGTTGTAGATGAGTATGCTTTCTTAGCTTTGGCCTTCTGCGCCTTTTCTTGACCAATGTCAGGTGTTCTCAAAGGGACACACACACGCACGGACGGGTGATTTGGACTAGAAGATACTGTTCCAATCAAGACTGATTGATCCTGTCTTACCTCGCTTCAAAAACGTAAACGGCTTTTTGAAGTGACACACCTTTTTATTATAGGATTGTATTTCGTCATGCGTCCCTCTAGCCAATCAGAGACATTGATGTCAACATATTGACACGTATTAAGAGTTCGGCTGTGTTACTGTTGTAGATGAGTATGCTTTCTTAGCTTTGGCCTTCTGCGCCTTTTCTTGACCAATGTCAGGTGTTCTCAAAGGGACACACACACGCACGGACGGGTGATTTGGACTAGAAGATACTGTTCCAATCAAGACTGATTGATCCTGTCTTACCTCGCTTCAAAAACGTAAACGGCTTTTTGAAGTGACACACCTTTTTATTATAGGATTGTATTTCGTCATGCGTCCCTCTAGCCAATCAGAGACATTGATGTCAACATATTGACACGTATTAAGAGTTCGGCTTTGTTGTGGGATCATTTCAACTCTAGTCCTCTTCTACGTTACAATTGTAGATGAGTATGCTTTCTTAGCTTTGGCCTTCTGCGCCTTTGCTTGACCAATGTTAGGTGTTCTCAGAGGGAAACACACACGCACAGACGGGTGACTTGGACTTACTGAAGGTACTGTTCCAATCAAGTCTGATTGATCCTGTTTTACCTCACTTCAAAAAGTAGAGGCTTTTTGAAGTGACACACCTATTTATAGAATTTTATTTCGTCACGCGTCCCTCTAGCCAATCAGAGGCATTGGTGTCAACAAATTGACACGTGTCACGTGGAGCTTGCCCAATGTTAGCTTGGCTAACAATGTTTGCTCACACAAAGCGAAAACATATTCTCCACCTTCGGCGGAGACAATAAATGTGACCTCTGTAGCCTCTGACCTTTACAGTGATGCCACATGCAATGAAAGGAGCAGCCATCTGAAGCTCTCCTGGTTGTTTGTGTAGCCACATTGTTGGGCCAATGATACCAGAGGGGTCCACTCTCCTCTCACTGTAGGGAAGTAAATAAGGATTGAATTCTTCCATAAAATCAATGAATAGCTACAGTATTGTAAAACATGATATGGAAACAGTGTAAATATTATCAAAATGTTGACCATGTAAATTCTGCCCATTCACATACAAATCTATTTGAATAAACATGGCCAAATCCTGAATGTTACTTTATCAGTATGAAAATGTACAAAAATGTCTATACAATACAATATACAGTAATATATTGTAATACTGTTAAATCATCATAACGATAGTATGATGATGATGATCATCCTGTCCCTGAGGGCTAGAGGCATTGATTCATTTAGTTTACCTTTCACTGTGAGCTCCTCTTCAGCTGACCGCCCCTGCAGTGTGACAGTCATATCATGGGTAGAGCAGCAGAGGGAGGAAGGGACCAATACTGGAGGATGGGACTGAGGAACAGGGCAGGACATCTTCACTGGAGTCCCTCTCCACAGCAATGGCAAAACATAGACATCATCCTGGGAAGAAGGATGAAGCAGACTTTCTGTTGCTGCCGATAAAAAAAAAGAGGAAAACCTCTCATCTTCATAAAGGAAGGCTGAAATGGATGGAGGAGGTAAGATTCAGTTGCTGAAATGGGAGTGTACTTCTGTACCTAGAAGTTAAATATCCATGTTCAGGTTCCAGTACCCAGCATACTCCGGGTTATTTCCCCCCCGTCCATATTTGGGCATATTGTCTTGCCCCCCACAGCCACTAGCCCCACAATAACTTCAACTTCATACAGTAGAATAAGTAGACATTGTGCTGATCAATGCATCGGGAAGCAACAATGAAAGATAACTGTGCTACTGTGTCTGTGTGTGCATACGTATATATTTTTTATTTGTATTTATTTTTTCTCTTTTTTTATACTCATTTTATAATATGATAAATTATTGCACTTCTGTTAATAGAATTCTAAAAAGTAATTATTTTGTCTGTAAGCTGCAACACAAATGACAAATTGCCGTAACTTGTGAGAAGCTCAACCCATAAATGTGCTAAAACAACAATAAAACAGACACTGAAGGCACTCCCATGTGAACGAGAAAAACAAACAAATTACAGTACTATAATCAAAAACATGACTAGAATATGTCGAAACATGAACTGTCTCAATGCTGTGAGGGGGCGTGGTCGATGAGATTTGAGTGACTTCTACTTGAAATGTGTTCTTCTGTACTGTGGTTGTGGTTAGCATGATACCGACATAGAGCAGCATTATACTGACCTAGATCAGCATTATATTGACATACAGTAGATCAGCATTATACTCACATAAATGGGCATTATATTGACATAGATCAACATTACACTGACATACAGTAGATCGGCATTATACATACATGGTTCTGCACAATACTGACATAGATCTGCATTATCAGCCTCAGCACAGGTGGTAATAAGGGTTCTGATATCTGACCAATGGCATTTTAGTACTAAAACAGTGCACACATCACAGGATCTCCCCATGATTATGATTTATTTTAAAACAATTAATGTGTACTGTAGGATGTGAGAAATTAAAAGAAAACAAATACTAAAAAGGCAAAACTTCACACAAAATATGTTAACATCTCTGGACTTTGATAACTTGCCAAAAGTTAAATGAAGACTTCTCAAATGAATATTGTGCCTCTTTACAGTGGTATGGCTAACTAGCTGGCATACATGGTTCTCATACCGTACTGTACCCAGCAAGCACAGTCAGGACCGGATGAATCGGTGACGTCTCGATTGGGGCTAGATCCAGTCAAACCAAGACTAGTCAGATCTGGCCCAGAATATCACCTGATTTCAACCAAAATAATTCCTGACCACGAAAACGGACGTCCTGGATGAATCAGAGATACTAATCAGATCTGGCCCAGAATATAACCTTGTTTCAACTATCCCACAGACAGAATACTTTGCCACTGAAAACTACTCGAGGATAATGAAATAGTTTTAATATTGGTCAAATCACGTATTTTTCATTCCTGGTCTGATTATTTGACAGTCTTACTAGCCTTACTATCAACTAATTGCGTTGATTTTCAAGCTGTTGTCATAGGCATAAAACAACATTCTGAAATCGCGGGGACAACACTGCATCTGGTGTCTGCATAGGTATAGGTGCAGTCAGTGGCATAGCCACTGAAACGCTGATAATCGGCTGATTGTTTAGAACCGGGCTCAAGAGCCACTGAGAGGCCTAGCTGGTTTGTACGGCCAAACAGTCGTCCTGGTACTCTGTATAGGGTCAATATGTTCTTCGAGCATCGCTGAGTACACTGGGTTGTCTGATGAGCTAATCCTGATTGGGTCGATGTTGGTTACTCTGGAAGGGTTAAGACTGAGTCTAATGCCGATGATGAGAGTAGTTCAACCCTGACATCCGGCTTGTTTTATACCACTGGGGGTGGCTCCTGACATCACGGTGGTGATGTCAGGTGGTATCAGGCATTCCCATATATGGAGCTGGCTATGTCCGTCATGCCCAAACCGGGGACTATGATGTCAGTCCTGGATGATTCCGGTTATCTCCATATATGGGGTTTCTAGAAGGAGTGTTCTGATGTCAGAGCTAGGTATGTTTTAGGAATCTCCCTTTCTAGCTATTCTATACTGTCAGGCTTTGTCTCCATTTATGGGGATAGGCGAGTATGGGTGAGTATGCCCCGAATGTTCGTAACAGCCACCCTCACTTTTCCTGTGGGTTATTTTCGTGTCAAAATAAAAAATATATATTATTAAAATATCTGATGTGTAACTACCCATTGCTTGCTTTAACTAACAACATACATGCACGCACACACACTGATCAATGTGTTTGTGCACTGAACACGTGTGTGCTGCTATAGTAATAAATAATATTCGTTTTTTTTTCAAATTTAGGGTAGCCAAAAAAAAATTACCCCTTTTTCTCCCCGATTTAGTCGTTATGCCAATTAATTCCTCCAGAAAACACATTTATGGGTTGTCACTGCTGTCGTATCCTACTGACTCACCTGCCTTAACAGGGCAACCAGACTATAGTACTCTTCCGACTTTATTAGTGTGGTTGCCCAAATAGGGCAACCAGACTATAGTAATAGATGATCTTTATTCTTTATTTATTTATTCTAGATAAACTTTATTATTTTTTATACACACCATTATGTAAAATTGACCGGCTTCATCTGGAATCGACGGCTCTCATTCAAGAGATACGTTGTATAGTTTAATTGATATTAATTTATAGTGAATTCATTTTCCCCATTGACTTGCGTAGGAAAATGCGAAAACTCCCATTCAAGTATTTTTTTCTCGGAAACCGGTAAGGGCTGCAGCTACGACACTTGGAGGGGAGGTTCATAGTCCAGTGCGAAATTATTAAAGAAATATTTACACCAGTTGGCCTCATGGTGGTGCTATAATAGCCCACTTTACGTTTCGGCCTATAACTCTTGAACCGTAGGTCGTAGAATCAAAACATATTTTCCCCTGGATTCCTTGGGTCATGACGCAACTCCCCATATAGGCCACGCCCTCTGGATAGATTTTAAGAGATACGTTGTATAGTTTCATTGATATTGATTTATTAGTGCATTACATTTCCCCATTGACTTCAATGGGAAAATGAAAAAAACTCCCATTCAAGTATTCTTTTCTCGGAAACCATAACGGCTAGAGTTACAAGACTTTGAGAGAAGGTTCATAGTTTATTGCCAAATTATTTTAAAGAAAGAATCACACCAGTCGGCCTCATGGTGGCGCTATAACAGCCCATTTTACCTTTTGGCCTCTTGAACCGTAGGTCGTAGAATAAAAAACACTTTTCCCCTGGATTCCTTGGGTCACCCCATGAGGAAAAAAATAATAATAATTTGAACAACGATTTGCGCTCCACTCCTACATGACCATTGATACTTATTCAGCTTGAGATTTTTTTTTTTTTTTTTTTTTGACTGTTATTTTCATTCCACCATGGCTGTCAGTTCCCATCTGATGTTGTGTGGGAGTCCTGACTGCTCCAAACCATACTGAATAACTGCTAGCTTGCACAATGTCTTCAGACTAGAACTCAAGTCTAAGATATACAGGTCATCAGTGGATGCATAATTTCTGTTGTATCCTCCAAAGAGGATGATAAGATCTCCCACCATGCAACAGCTCATGCTATATTTTGGACCCGGTCCTTTCCCCTTGGGTTCAACCTTCTTCCAGGAGAAGATCTCTGGGTTGAATTTCCACAGATCATTGAAGGTCTTGTTACAGTTACAGCCACCAAATATGTACAGTTCTCCATGGTAAACAAAGGATGAATGACACCTGCGTGCTTCTGGAAGAGGCTGTGCAGAAGGTGTGTTCAGCCAGCAGCTTGTCTCTGTGTCAAACACACTGATGATGTTGTTGTAGTGGACCCCATAGTCCCCTAGGCCCCCAAATACAAACATCTTTGTCCCAATGATGGTGGCAGGCTGACACCATGAAGAAAGTGGTGGAGTTCCTCTGGTGTTAATTAAAGACCAGACCATTGTCGTCGTTTCCAACTTGTAGATGTCATTAGCGTATCTGTATCCTCCATAGATAAACATGACCTTCCCCAAGACACAGGCTGAGTGGCCGCACCTCTCCTGTGGAACAGTCCCAGAAACCTCCGGTATGAACCATCTGTGGGTGTCGACATCAAATGCATAAAACACCTTGCAGTGAGGATACCCTCCCCACATGTAGATGATATCTTGTATAAACACAACTGTGTGGCCTCTACGCATGGAGGGAACCTCAAGGGGATGTTCTCCTCTTCCAGAGGTCAATGGACGTAACTTCGTCCAACGCAAAGACAGTGTGTTGAAGACATGGACATCAATCTGATCATTGGTGTGGGTCTCCCCCTCACAATACCCTCCAAATGAATACATCTGGTATCCGACTGTCAGAGCAGCGTGCCAAGCCCTGCTCGGTCCTCCTTTGTGATGCGCAACCCAGCTAAACATTTCACAGCAAAACCTCAATCAAATTGAGTCAAGTGACACTTCGTGCTGCCACTTATATCAGTAGAGCAGCACAAATGTCATGCAAAGTTTGGCAAATCTGCTAAACTGATGGGTTGGATTGGCCAATCAGGGAACCCCATGCCTGTTTCTCTCCTTGATATGTCAAACTGATTTGCATACAGTAAGACCACCACAAGGCACACTCATTTTCACAATTGGAATGAAATCTGCTAACTAAGTGATACATTTTTATCACATGACTCCGATCCAGAGATACTATGTACCAATTTGTGTGACGTTTGAACAATATTTTAAGGGAGGACTAGCAAAAAGTGTATTTGGAAGAAAATGTGAAATGGGGAACATCTAGCCTGGCACAAATGGCCAGGGGCCTATATTTGGAGTTGCATCATGATCCAAGGCATCCAGAGATTTTGATTGTATGACCTACGGTTCAAGAGTTATTGATGCCTTTGTGTGTTACTTAAAACTTTGTATTAGTTGTGTACTGGGGAGGGGGGGGGGGTCTCTTAGCATTGCTTTGAATTTGATCATTGTTACCTTTTTCTTGACTTATTATGCCATGTAGCACTTTGAGATTTGTGTCAAATAAATCCTATAGAGAAAATATATGTTTCCACTGAAATCTCAGAGGACAACAAAATTGTTGTAATGGTCAAATCACGTATTTTAAAATCCTGGCCTGTTCTTATTCAAAGTCGGATTATTTGCCAGCTTTTGTGTGACACAATAAAATAATTTGCACAGATGTAGGCAACAAGTTGATTTCATTGGAAGATTTTGTGGACGCATAAAAAAAATCTACACCGCAGCATAATTATTAATATCTGTAGGTGGCCAAATCCCTGTTCAATGTTATTTGTTTCGCTTTGGAGAGCTACAGTATGCGCCAGATCAATTCAACTGCTTAATTTAGTTGCATTTTGGACTAAATGCACTTTGTATGGAATGCTGTATTTTAAACTTGAAATATTTTACACACTGACATAATACTTTGGGTTTAGGCTAATGCTTTTTGGTGGCTTTTGAAAACAGTTTTGGGTTGGGTGAATTTTGAGAAGAAAACTCTCTCTTTATGACAAGGAAGTGTATGTGTACTACTTGCCTACCAATACCGTTTTGATGACGTTCTCCTGTGACATTCAGGACTACAATATAGCACAGTAGATATGGATATGGGGATGATCTTTGATCTTGATGGCATATACAATGTCATCACCATGACATTGTATGACGCCTTTTTACGGCAGTTTGGGTGATTAAACAGTTGTTCAGATGACCTGAATGTTACGAAGGATGTCATCACAACGTCCTTCAGTGATGTTCAGGACTAGGCCAAATTATGGCCGATATAGGGATGATCTTGACGTCATCACTAGGACATCGTATGGACGGCTTTTTAGTGACTTAAAACAGCCTGATATACAGCCAGTTTGGGTGATTATAAAGTTGTTTAGTCAAAATCAAGACGTCCTGATGACGTCATGATGACGTCCTCCGGTGACGTTCAGTACTAGGCCAGATCACAGCCGATATGGATGATCTTGACATCATCACCAGGACATCGAATGGACGGCTTGTCAGAGAGGAAGGGCCCCTTAGCTGAGAGAGAGATGAAACAGGGACCCCCCACTACATATTGTATAAAATTGTGTTGCAGATAAAACATTTTCATAGATAGCCTCAAAGACTTGTTGTGTTGTGTAAATTAACGTTTTTTAATATATTGGATTCATGTTAATGTGTATTTTCAGACATTTAACAACTTAAACCGTCAATACTTAGTAGACTTGACCTTTCACTCTGTACTTGGTCTGCTCTTTTATCCCTCTACACCAAACCTCTTTGCCAAAAATATTAGATCTACAAGCTCACACTGCCAGGTGTTGTGAGCTTGTAGGTCTGCTATTTTCGGCAAATGTTTCCACCAGAATATAGGAGTGCTAGGGTTCAAGTGGTTATGTAAATGTCAGAGGGTGGAACCTTAGGACCTGGGAGCCCAGAGCAGGCAGCAGCAGGCACTGGCAGCCATACGCTTAAGAGAAGAACTCATCTATGGAAGAACCCGTGAGATCACGGAGAGTCACGTTTGTTCACGTCCGTCGTGTGTTGTCCTTGTGTTCACTAAAGAAGAGGCATGTGCCAAAATGCGGGTTATTATGCTTTATTATTTTTCATGAGTTGTTTTATGAGTGCTGTTACTGCACTTTCTGGTGGTGCTGTGCAGCAGGAAACCACATTATGCCCTAGCTCCATAAAGAACCTCTCACTCGAGAGGTTCTTTATGGAGCTGCCCAAGAGTCTGAGGTAGGAGTTAACTTATATGTTCATTGTGTTTGATTGCAACCAGAGGTTCACGTGCATCAGGGGTGGGCATCATAGAGGTATAATATAACTAGAGGGCGGATTGCCCCGCCCCCAGCTATCATTTCAATGAATGTGCTCAGTGGCGTTTTGAAGCACCCGGAAACCTGCCGGAAGTAGAATTATTGGTTCGATTTTGTATCCCCATAGAGTTATGAGCATGCGCACTAGTGTCCTTTTAGCGTTCTACGGCAGCCCGTGTGTCAAGGATTGAACGCGAGATATTTATTAAATACACTCGAGATGCATATTAATATGTAAATGCATATGTATGTATGTATAATATGTTTACATATTTATATGTATAGATATAAATATCTGTCAGTATGTTTTGCGCGTGCATGTATTTCTCCCCGCCTGCAGTTCCAGCTTTGGCCACTGGGGTGGCAGCTTCAATGTTTCTCAGCAACTCTGGGGGCTTGGTGGGCATAGGCGGCAGGTGAGCTTGACAATTCGCGAAGCGCACGTGCGCAAAAAATTGCGGATTATGTTAGTTTCTTTTTGGTTTTTGGTTACTTTATTTCGGTTATAGGGTTAGGTTTTGGTTAGGGTTAGGCTATTTAATTCTTATTTTTGCCTGATTTTACTGATTTATTATCAAAAAATTTACTAAATAACGCTGTGCACATATATTATATATAATTTGCACAATTCCCAGAATTTCCCAGCATAACATTTGGGAAGGTTTAGGCTACCCTAGCCTTCATTATACCCGCCGCCTATGGGGGTGGGCAACTTTGATGATGGAGAGGACCACTATATTTCCACACTCACTCCAGGGGGCCACGTTGCATATACTGTTGGGCAGACACGTCTTATCTCCATATTTTAACTTTTTTCTTAAACTAATGCCATACATATTTCTTATGTCTCATACCAGTAACCTGTAAACTGAATGTATGAGTATGACGTTCTGTATAGTAGTGTATATCTGTCTGTCTCTTATGTCATGATTTGTGTGAGTGGGAACTCATTTTAAACCAGCTTAGTGCTTTACGAGCTATCCAGTTTAGTAGACCTTGTATTGTGAATTGTACTTCCATGTACTGTTTCACATGTCTTACTAGTAAATAAAGTACATCAATCAATCACTTCGCCATTCTATGGCACACAAAAGTAGCAAAAATAGCCGATCTACAAGCTCCAATATCAATAATAAATCACTGTATTCCGATATTAACCTGCGGGCTGCATTAAGTGAAGGTTGGGGCTGCCAGTTGCCCATGGAGTTTATTGCATTCACCCAGCATGGTGGTTTATATTTTTTAGCAACACTAAACAATAAAAGCCTGGAGATCGAGGCTAGGTGGTTTATGACTAAACCTACATACCGTTTTGTGATGTTAATATTTTCTATATTTGTAGAGTGCCAGACCAGACCCTGGTCAGCCCATCATGCTCCTACCTGTTGGGTACACAGGTGCCTAGGAGGTAGGACGTTGGGCGTGCCAGTATATTATATTTATTGTGTAATGATGATGGGTGCTCAGTGATTAATTGGTGTTTTTGTGTATATTAGGCTGAACTGGTGACACACAACCGTGGTATTGATAAAATACTGGATGTAATGCAGGTTCATGCAGGACCTGCCCGAGGATGAGAGGGTGCCCAAGGAGCAGGTCAGCGAGGGCACACTGGCATTACCTGGACGTCCTCAGGAAGGAAGACCAGGACTTTCCTTGGTGTGGCCTCACAGGGTCCACACACACACGTGTCAAGTCACCTGACGTTCCATCCACTCCAATGATATGGATTTGATTTCGTTTTTTTTTGTGGAACTTCCGGTGATTTGACACGTGTGTGTGGACGCACTTGCAAAGCTGATATCCTTCCATGTGAATGAGTGAGGAGGGTTGTCACCAGTGTTAATTTCGTTGACTAGAACTATGATGAAAAATGTTTGTCGACTACCTTTTTTCACTGACGAAAACTAAATAGAAACTTAATAAAAACTAAGCTATGATGACTAAAACTAAATATATTAACAATTGTCAACAAATAAAAACTAGACTAAAATGTTAGGGAGAGACTAGTGGAGAAGAGATCCAGTAGAACTAAGATGAGTCATTTTATGATCTACAGTACAAGCTCACACGTTGAGCTTGTGGATTTGCTATTTTCAGCATGCAACCAAGTGTAAAATCAGGCACTAAGACGTTATCAAGGCCCGCCAAAATACATAGTCGATAAAATCAACTGTAGATTTAGTCGATTAAAACTAAAACATTTCAGCTGACTAAAATATGACAAACTACATAACATTTTATTCAAAAGACTGACTAAAACTAAATAAAAACTGTCACAATATTGTAATTTTACTTGACGATTAATTGTCATAAATTGTCACAAATAAAAAGAAAGTAAAGTGCAGATAGGCAAGGCAGGCAGTTTTATTTGTATAGCATATCATACAAGGCAATTCAATGTGCTTTACACAGAACATCAAGCAAAGGAAACACAATTATACAATGACATTAGGATGCATAAAACAAAAGAAGTAAAAAATAACATACAGTTACAGTGCAAAAGAAAAGTAACTCCATCAAGGCCGTGGCAAACAGGTCTTTAGTTGTGTTTTAAAGAAATAAGAGTGGCAGCAGACCTGCAGTTTTCTGGGAGTTTGTTCCAGATATGTGGTGCAAAAATACTAAATGCTGCTTCTCCACATTTGTTTGTTTGGTTTTAGGGACAGAAAGCCGATTCTTTCCCGGATGACCTGAGACTCAGAGAGGTCTGGATGGTTCATGATATCGCACAAGATCAGAAATGTATTTTGGCCCTAAACCATTCAAAGCTATATGGACCAACAGTAGTATTTTAGATTAGTAGTAATCAATTATTTGACACACAGGGAGCCAGTGTAAGGATTTAAGAACTGCGGTGATATGCTCCACTTTCTTGGTATTATTAAGGAGTCGAGCAGCAGCGTTCTGAATCAACTGCCGTCGTCCGATTGATGTTTTAGGTAGACCTGTAAAGATACTGTTATAGTAGTATTAGTATATTAGTATAGTAGTATTCAGAAGTGTACTGAAGATGAATGCATGGACAAGTTTTTCTAGATCTCGATACTCATCAAGATGCATTGTGAGCTTGTAGATCTGCTATTATAGCTATTTCTTTATATTTTCACCTATAATGTCATGCCCAAAATAGGGACGCCAGGTTCAAAGTGTTTACAGTGTAATAGTCAAGTAAATGCATTTCCTTATTGTCCACCACTGGTTAGTGTTGTTCTTGACAGCGATATACTCTGTGGCGTCAATCATCTTTTCATCCATCGTCCAGACAAGACTAGGAACATCAACGCGGTCATGAGAATATATGACAACGTCACAATAACACTCCCCACCTACGGCGCCATAATCTTAAATGACCCACTGACACATGTGAGTAATTGCATTATAGCGGTGGCTCTCAATGTGGTGTCCGGGACCCCCTGGAAAGTTCCAGGTTATGGAATGTTCTCGGTTACCCTTTGTAGTCGAAAAGAGCCATATGATGTCACTCCTACTAACTGATGTCATTCCATTCTAGGTCGTGCTGGTTCAGGAAGGGAGGACACAGACATGGGGATTCCCCAAGGGGAAAAAAGAGTTTGATGAGAGGCCTAGTGCATGCGCCACAAGAGAGGCGAGTCAAAAACACTCCTGATAATACGAATCCTTCATGGCTTGGCACTGGTAAAAGAAATTTAGACAGGAGTGAAGAAGTCCTTCTCTGTGTCAGTTTATTGTACGGATCAATCCGAGGAGTTCTCCAAAGAACATAGGCAATACAGGGGTTTATATATGCTTTTAACAGCTTTTTGACAGGTTAAGGAGGAGACCGAACTCATTATTTCCAATTATGAGCACAACCCAGACTACTTTTTCCGATCTGAAGAGGCAGACCGAAAAGGCTGCCTCTTCCTCATCCGGGACGCAGAGGGAAAAAACTATGTCCACAAACCAAATTTCAAATTCCCGAAAAATGAGATCAAGGTACATACCCACGCCTCCTCGAGTATCATTCTTTGTATTCGTGTTTTTCTCTTGTAGAACATCGAGTGGTTCCCAATAATTAACTCATTCACTGCCACTGACGTAAAAAACGTAATTTGTCCCGTTTACCAATCCTGCCACTGACGTAAAAAACGTAATTTTTTTTTTTTGAAAAAAATTTTTTTTTTTCTTTTTAGTTTTTTTTTCAAATTTGACCCAAAGACCAAGGAGATATGATTTGTTAAAGATCTACACTCCCATCCACTTCCTTGTTAACTTAAAACTTAAAAATTCTGTATCTCGGCTCCTGAGTACTTTTTTTTTTAAATGAAAAATCTCTGGCAGTGGGCAAACGCGGCCAGCAATAATTGTGGCAGTGAATGAGTTAATTGTTGGTGTTTTTCTCTTGTAGGAAATCCGGTGGTTCCGCATCATGGACCTGCCAGATGACTCCTCCACGTTTGCCATTAAAAGATCGTTCAAGCTGATTCCAATAAAGAGAGGGAAATCAAGAAAAGATGGCAGCGAGGCGCGTGGATGCGGCTTGGACTGTAACTGAACAGGATTGTGTTTGTGGGTGTTGTTGCTGGACTTTGTGTTGGTCAAGGTTGCGCAACGTCTTTGTGTATGTCACAGTTGACACTACTACGGAGGAGAATGAACCTCTATTTTCCAGAGGCAACAAGCAATATGAGTATACCTATAGGCCCTAAACACGGTCCTGATCCTAAACACGCTCCTGACCACAGCATGTGGGAACCCCGACATAGGCCATGGTGGGGCTCTGGAGCTTGAGCAGTGGATGTGATCCACCTGCCATTCCCGTGGCAGTGGCAGGCTATGTCCCGCGCAATGTCCCGTGGGCCTATCTGGCCCTATCTACGTTAATAATTAATGCTACTGTATTCGTGTGTATATGCCTCTTGTTTGAAATTAAACCACGAAATAACTTGAAAAAAAAAAAAAAAATCGTTCAAGCTGACATTGCCCTACATAAGGCGAGTCCTTCGACCTTCGTCCTACAACCACCATCACTGTTTAATTACCTATGTGCACAGTATTGTCTTAAGTAACAGAAGTTTCAGGTCATTTCAACGTTTCAAAAATCAGAAACATAAACATGCATTTTCCTAAAAAGAAAAACGTGAAAGGTGTGTTCAGCCTAATAACTGTCAAAAACTGATTTTCAACATTTCACCTGGACGATCATCCGCAGGCGGCCATTAAGAAATGGTTCCAAGACTCAAGACCTTAAATGGTCAACACACACCACACACGTGACAAAGAAGGCCCAACAACGCCTCCACTGCCTCCGGCAGCTGAAAAAGTTCAGTGTCAGCCCCAGCATCCTCAGGTCCTTCTACAACAGCACGGTCGAGAGCGTGCTATTGTACTGCTGTACTGCTTGGTATGGCAGTTGCACTGCACTCGACAGGGGGGCCTTGCAGAGGGTGGTGAAAGCGGCCCAGCGCATCATTGGAGGTGAACTTCCATCCCTCCAAGAACTCTTTGAAAAAAGATGCATTGCCAAAGCAAATCGGATCATCAAAGACACTTACCACCCCAGCCATAAACTCTTCAAGGCCTGCAGAAACCCTCGCCCTGGCAAACGGTTTCTTAGCCTCCCAAGTACCACAAATAGGACATTAAATAGCTTTTTCCCCACGGTAGTGAGACTGCTAAATAAGCAGTAGTGTAGGACTGGCTGTACACTCTAGACACACTGGACTTAATTATTGTTGTTTATTTTTTTTATCTATTTATTAATATGAGTGTCGTCAGGTTTTTCAATTAAAACGATCTTAAAGTTTTTTGCACTTTTTTGCACTCTCAACTGCTGTTGTTGTTTTAAGCTGCACTATAATGTTTTTCACCCACTGTTTTACTTGTATTTCATGTGATGTGACAATAAAGTTCTATTCTATTCAAGAGGAGTAGGACTTGGAGTAGGAGGAGTACAGTGCACAGTACGACCAGTTGGACTCCTCTTGAAGCTTCTCAGTCAGAATGAGACCTAGAAAACATCCCGACCAGGAGGAGGAGCTGCTGACTGAAGACTTCAGTCTGAGAACTCCTTTTTTTGTGCTCAGGGAAATGCTTTGATTTGATTACCATTATTACTATTTTATATATAACTATCTTGTTGTGTTTAGTACAATCTTCGCGGAACATGTCCCACCGACATTTCACTGTTTGTAGCCTACCTGTGGGAGTGAGTGACAAACATATTGATTCTCTTGATACTCCTGCCAGTGCCCTTGACCAAGGTACTGGCCTCATAGAGCTGGACCTGGTCCCTGGGCAATGCTCAGTGACTGCCCACTGCTCCTCATGGTTATTATGAGGATAGGTCAAATGCAGATTATTAATTTCTCCTGACACCTCCTTTAGTGCTCAGGGAGAGGTTTTTATTTGATTTGATTATTTATGTTCTTTGACAAGGCCTAATGTTTTTGTTGGTCACTTATTTTTTTAATGTATTAAACGGTTACATTTAATAGGTGTAGTGTATTATTGCAGTTTCATGGGTTTAGAGATGTACATACAGTACTGTAGCTGCGAGTGATATTGTTTTTCCTCAGGATGGCTGCATGAGGAAGACGTGATAAACTAATCCGTCTGCTTGTGGATGTGCGAGTCGGTTGGCTGTTCGCTCAGGCGTGCCTCACGATCCTCAAGCCCAGTGGGTCTCAAATTTGTCCTGTCAAGGACCCCCAAATTAATATGTATTTGGCCATGGACCTCCATCTGAAAATATTTTGTACTAGGGACCCCCATGGAAGACATATTTTAAAGATGGCAGATCTACAAGCTCAATGATGTGAGCTCGTAGATTGTCTATTTTCACCATTGTGTTTAGTTTTAAAGTGGTTTGACTTATTTTGATGCTATATATAAACACATTTTGTTGGGGACCCCCTGGAACCTCTGGTCAAGGCCTCGCTGTCATCGTGGCTGCCTTGTTGAGTTAAGAAAACAAGCTGCTCTTATAAAACTGTAGCTTACTGTGCAATAGTAAATAAAGTAAAATGGCTTCATACTGTAGTCTGGGAAAGGAAAAACTAATTTGTGGTTTAATCTGCTACTATTAACCACTTTTATACTTTGTAGTGACCTACAAGCTCACGTGTCACAATGTGACTCTAGCTAATATAAATGTTTTGTAATGATCAAATAATATGAAAAGTAACGTGTAAATAAAGAAAAGCATGAGAAAAGTGACTACACTACAGTGTTGTCTGTAAAAGCAGCTCACTTGTGTAATACAGCAGTGTGGGATCCTGTCATCGCCTTCACATTAATTAGTGTATGACTTATGCTCTTTCCCACTCAAGCTCATCAGTGCCTCGGTGGTCCCTGACCAGCAGTCTGTTGTGAATGCTATGTCTTATCCAGCATTTTCAACAGAGAGAAGCTCTTTGATTCTTTCCACCAGTTGGCCATGCACTTCATGCAGCTTCGTTGTGCGGTAGAACTTCTCAGTTTTCGTGGTGTACCGCAGCTCTAGAGCAGCTACAAGCCTTGTAAAACCCTTTTTTTGTATTGAGATACTGCGGCAAGCAAGTAGTGGGAATACTGACTGAGTAAAAGTCTGGTGACGCGAGGTTACCGACAGACACACATGGTAGGGGTTCCGTGTTTACATTTGGGGAGTTTGCAGCGTTGCCCATTACCCTCAACCACTGGCCAGTGACCCACAGAATCTGTGCGGACCTCCATTGTTGGAATAGCCTTAGCTGGACTTGTTTCTTCTTTTCAACTTCCCTGTCAACATCAGAGGAAGAGGAAGGCCTCCGTATTCTTCTTTGTCAAGTCCTTGCCTTGCATACAGAGTGCCTGTGCTACTGATCTAAAATCAAGCAAATCATTCTGCTTTTTTGGAACACCCAGTGACTCACAATCACGTCAATGTAACAGCCAGCTGTTTACAATTGCCATATCGACAAAATGAAAAAATAACCTTTGATAGTACTTGTTTGACCTTATCTTGATGCGATAATATGCAATTAGTGCATCAAGGGCATCGACGCCACCCATGAACTTGTACTGGCTGATGCTTGGGCATTCTGCTTCAACAACCTGTTTAAACTTTCTGTCCCATCTTGGTAGAAGTAGGCTGGGCACTGGCAAAAGTGCTGGCAACGATCACCCCTCTGTTGTCAAACCATTTGGTTGCTCTTATTTCTACACTGTCAACAACAGCCTTTCTCTCTTCAAATGCCCCTCTTCCCTTCTCAAAATTTTGTCTGAGCTGAAACCGCACCCTTTCAGACGATTTTGCTGCACAGTGCCAAGGGCTGGTATCCCCTCCTAAGAGTAGCAAACAAATTCAAGGAAGAAAACCAGTTGTCAAAATACAGTAGGTGATTGACACCACCAGGAATGATTTGTGCAAGCTGTAGGACATTGTTCCCACTTGCACCATGTCAGGTTCTCCAGGGACAGGATCAATTCTTCCTGTGTAAATGTCAAATGAATGCACCAGGTCTTTTGTATCACAAAGTAAAAAGATATTGTATCCCCATTTGAGTGGCTTCTTTGGGATGTATTACTTTAGACTAGATTTACCTTTTGAAAGGGACCATTTGCTCATCAAGAGACAACATTTGATGCGGAGGGATAGCCTGACATTTTTGAAGTGAACTAGCCTTATTTTGAACAGCTTATCTGCAATGTCGGCTGCCATGCTGCTGTTGTCATTGAAATGAAGGAATCTTTGGATTTCTTCCCATCTGTCTCGAGGCATTACATCAGCCACCTGTGCTATTTGACATTTACTGGACCAGTACATTCTTGACCTTGGCACGCGGATGATACTCATGTACATTAAAGTGCCAATAAACTGCTCCAATTCCTTTTGATCCATTTGAGGGCCTTATTTGGATTGTTTTGCGTGCAATACAGATTGCTTAGTACCCAAAAGATCAGTATTAAAAAAAAAGTCTCAAGTACTCAATGGGCTCTGACTATCTGCAGTGGGAAGAGCACTTTGCCAAATTGGAATGTCCTTTTCAGAGTTCTGTAGTTGTTGCACGTCCTCCCACACTACCTGTCGTTTTTTCTTTGCAGTAGCAGCTGATTGGCTTCTTGCACCAGTGGCACTGGTGCTGGTAGTAGCAGCTGGTTGACTGCTCTCATCAGTGGCACTGGTAGGTGCATCTTTACTGCGGTGGGGGTCCTCATCACTGCTGCTTTCTTCACCTGGGTACACAGGATACATTGTAGATTTTATATTGACATTAGGCGATTGTCCTACAGCATGCACAAGTCATTCCTGGTGGCGTCAACGTTTCCACTTTCACCAATACAGACCTGGTATACTGTAGGTCTGCCTCTGAGCAGTCTTCTCTTTACAGTAGCGGCTGGTTGGCTTCTTACATCAGTGGCACTGGAGCAGGCAGGTGCATCATGACTGCTGTGGGAGTCTTCGCTGCTGCTTTCATCACCTGGGTACACAGGATATATATAGTATATTTTATATTGACAATAAGTGATTGACACCACCAGAAATGACGTGTGCATGCTGTAGGACAATGGCCCTAATTCACTAAGCTTGTCGTATAATAAGGTGTAAATAAAGTTCCTAAAGGAAGGTGTATTTTCTGTAAGCTAAAACTGACGTGCAATTCACAAAGGGTTGCGTATATGCCTCAAACGCGCGGATCCACCGGCTTCGAATGCTATCAATGCATTGAATGGGAGATTATCACGTTTTCAGACCATTGAATGGGCGGGTAGGCGACGAGTAGGCGATATACTGACCTACCCGCGATTTGTCAGACCATTCATTGGGCGTAATCAGGAGCTACTGACCTACTTGGAGGCGGAGCAGTCCCCACAACATTATTTACGATTCTGTGCCTATCGGTACATAACTCCAACGGCGCTGAGTAGGCTCAGGCGAACGTCACACAGTTCAGGACGGCAACTCGGTCGCTTTGGCTCCCTCGGTGGTCCTTCACGGGGTTCCAGTTCGCCTGAGACTGCGCGCCTCCGTCATGGTCCGAAACCAAAACCGAAACTGAACTATTTAAGTCATCTCCGTTGGTAGGTCAGTATGTCTTGATAACACCCAATGAATGGTCTGATAAATCGCGGGTAGGTCAGTATGTCACCTATTTCGCCCATTCAATGGTCTAATAAAAGGTGATAATGTCCCATTCAATGCATGAATCCGAATCAGGTGGCGGATCACAGGTGTATGTTACTATATCAGTGGTTCTCAAACTTTTTCATGTCAAGGATGTTCCAGGGACCCCCAGAAGCAAAGATTTGAGTTACAAATGTTTGCTTTAAAATTATGTATATTCAACGATTTGCACTTTTATAATTTTTCAAAAATAGCAGATCTACAAGCTCGTAGTGCGGCACTCTGCGCCACGCTATGAGCTTGTATATCTGCTATTTTTGAATAGCCAAAGTAAAAGACAACGGTTTAAGTGGTTACACAGATGCGTTCCCAACGGGTTAATCTGGACGGCTGCCAGCTGGTGGTAAAACGTCAAGCGCGTTCCCGAGAAGTTCATTTTGATTGTTCTACTCCCCTTTTCACACCATAAAAGGCAACAGGAAATGAAACCTCAAACTTTAACTTCGCTGTACTGAACAGTGTTGCCATGTCCACTTATAAGCGAAATTGGGCTCATTTCTCTGAAGTTGCTTGTAAATATTGGTGGTTGCAGTATTTTGGGCTTGTTTCAATTTTTTTAAATCATTTTAGCCGGTGGTTCTCAAATACTGTCATGGACCCCCAAGTTAATAGGCTAATGTGTCCTTATCACCCCCATCTGATAATGTTTTGTGCCAGCTGGAGCCCCGTACCAGATTTGTGTTAGAATGTTAAAAAAAAATCTTCCAAATATTCCACATTTTATTTCAAATAAAATAGCAGATCTACAAGCTCACAACGCGTCACATCGAAGCGTTGTGAGCTTGTAGATCGGCTATTTTCAATGTATACAGTAGCCTATATGATTTCAATGTATACAGGTTTAATTAAAGTGCTCCTAATGGCCTAGTGCCATAGTTGCTTCTTTGGGGCTTGCTTTCCTAGATCTGGTTGCTTATTTCTCTCACAACATCTGGCAATACTGGTGCAAGTTCAACTGCGTCTCTCGTCTAAAAATAACAGATGCAGCGTAGCATCACCTTGACAACTTGTACAACTGTTCTGTCTGGAAGCGAGTCCTTCAATCGCATGATGGATCACGTAATAAATGCTCTCATGTGTAATGAGAATAAAGAAGTTTACAAGGTTTAACCCCATGACCAAATAAAAGGCTAATAAAACATGTAAAGGATAGTATATAAGCCTTTTCTACTGAACATTGCTCACCTTTACCGAGGTAAAAAGATGATGTTGAAATCCAGGGCATACAAGTGGAACGCTGCCATCCGATTATGGACCAGAGCTCATTGATTACTTATTGATTAAATTAGTTAATTTTGGATTCATATATCACTGTCCTACTGTACGTCGGAATGGGGAATGGATCTTCTGGACATCCACTAGTTTCCTCATCAGATGGTAAGATTTATTAGGCTGTTGTGTGTGGCGTTCATGTGATCAATGTACAGTAGCCTACTACAGTATTATAAATTAATACCACGGCGCAGACACTGGAGGTGCGTCAGTGCCTCCGCAGTTTCATCAAGGCATGATACCCCATTTTCATTATTACATGCGACACTTTGGCTGAGATGGCCCGCTTGTGACTGGCAAACACACTAAGGGACCTAATAATTCAGCTCTAAATGCAACTGATAGCCTAGAAAATAAATACATAGCAGTGGAATTTTCATCATGTCTATATTATGCATAGGCTAAAAGCAATACATCGTTTGACATTTTCATACATATATATATGTATGTGTGTATATATATATTGACAAATGTTGGGCACATATATATTTTATTTGAGATTTGACACGTAATTGATTTTGCATGAAGAATAAAGCATTCTAACGACATACGCACAGCTTTGCTCCCTGGTAAGACAGCCTCGGGGCTGACTTGAAAACGGGCGGACCTCACACTCAAATCACCTACAAAAAAACATTAATGAATCTGACTGCTCGTGTAGGAATTGTCTTAAATGCCGGTACGATTAAAATATGGTCGTAAATTGCTTAGTGAATCGGGGCCAATGTTTCCACTTGTACCAATACAGACCTGGTTTAGTTCTGTATCTGAGCCATCTTCTCTTGGAAGTAGCAGATGATTGCCTTCTTGCTCTGTTGGCACTGGAGCTCCCAGGTACATCAGGATCTTCATCACTGATGCTTTAATCACCTGGGTACACAAAATATATTTTATATTTTGTATTTACAATAGGTGATTGACACCACCAGGAATGACTTAAGACCATGTTTCGTCAGTGCCACTTTCATCACCTGGTTTAGGTCTGTACTCTTCACCCCTATGACAGCTTTCACTAAGAAAGCTGTCGCCACTATGGTCTGGTGGAACCCTGGTTCGTAGTAGCTTCATCATGACAAGTTCATCCGCCCCATAGAAAGTGGATTTGTCCATGTCTAAAAATAAAAGGGCAGATATTGCATTAGCATGATATTTGTTTTATTGTTTTGCAATGTTACATACTTACTCTGCACATACAGTTGTACATAGTCTATATTTATATTTCTGCAATTGTTATTGTAATGTTTATTATGGTGTTTGAGGGGCTTTGAGGAGTGGGGGGACATGTGAGTGTATGTGGAAAAACTGAAAGAATCCAATAAATTGTCTGGAAAAAAATATACCCTTTTCGCAAGGCAGTGGTGTTGCTTGTTTCCCATTTACAGTGGTAATTAATTTGTATTTGTTATTTATGGTTGTGAATTCTCACCTCCTGTGTCTCACTGCATTTTTTTGTAACAAAAAAAAAAGCCTGGGTTTCCGAGGCTAACACTGCATTGACGCATAGATGCTTGTTTTCTGACTGCTTTCAAGCAATCAGTAGCAGGCTGTGGTCACCAGCAATCAGTAGCAGCTGAGGGCCAAACAGAAGTGTTGACTAAAATTCAATCAATGAACCAAACGTCAGATTTACAATCACAAAATGATGATGAAAGCACACTAATATATTTCAAATCACTTTATTTTGAACAGCAACTCTACTAAGTTGCAACTTATACAACATAAGTGTATCCACCGTTACATGTAGAGAAAACGGGACGTACCTAAATGTCCGCAAATATACGCTAATTAGTGATGTCAAATATAGTATTTTTCTATACATCAGTCGTTGAAGCAACCAATAAGCTGGTGTTTATTTTTATATTAGCACAACTTACCTCATATTTCATTTTTGAAATGTGTGCAACTTCAGCAGCCGAAATCCTTAGCAGTGTTCCATCAGCAAATATAACGGAGCAAATATAAGACTTCCGGTGGACGATCTCTTCAGAATAAGAGTACACTCTAGAGCAAAAAGGAGCCATTGAAAAACGGTTAATTTGCACATTAAAACTATAAATTAAGCATTTAAACGACATATTATGTTTCTACACAACACATATTATGTTTCTGTGTAACAAAAACGGTTTTTTAAACATTAATAATTTATCTAAATGGATAAATGGTCAGAAAAGGGCAGTTTTCAGACAATAGTGTCTACAAATTGGACACTGGACAGGAGACGGTGCTTGGCGCCGGAACTTCGGAGGTACGCACGCGTTCGGGGAGAGCCCCTCTACACCGCCACACTCTCCGCTAAGCGGGAGAGGTGTATTTGGAAAAGTGGCGGGCCGTCCAGTGAGGTCAGGGGTCAGAAAAGGTCCGTTTTCAGACAATAGTGTATACAAATTGGACACTGGACAGGAGACGGTGCTTGGCGCCGGAACTTCGGAGGTACGCACGCGTTCGGGGAGAGCCCCTCTACACCGCCACACTCTCCGCTAAGCGGGAGAGGTGTATTTGGAAAAGTGGCGGGCCGTCCAGTGAGGTCAGGGGTCAGAAAAGGTCCGTTTTCAGACAATAGTGTATACAAATTGGACACTGGACAGGAGACGGTGCTTGGCGCCGGAACTTCGGAGGTACGCACGCGTTCGGGGAGAGCCCCTCTACACTGCCACACTCTCCGCTAAGCGGGAGAGGTGTATTTGGAAAAGTGGCGGGCCGTCCAGTGAGGTCAGGGGTCAGAAAAGGTCCGTTTTCAGACAATAGTGTATACAAATTGGACACTGGACAGGAAACGGTGCTTGGCGCCGGAACTTCGGAGGTACGCACGCGTTCGGGGAGAGCCCCTCTACACCGCCACACTCTCCGCTAAGCGGGAGAGCTGTATTTGGAAAAGTGGCGGGCCGTCCAGTGAGGTCAGGGGTCAGAAAAGGTCCGTTTTCAGACAATAGTGTATACAAATTGGACACTGGACACTGGACAGGAGACGGTGCTTGGCGCCGGAACTTCGGAGGTACGCACGCGTTCGGGGAGAGCCCCTCTACACCGCCACACTCTCCGCTAAGCGGGAGAGGTGTATTTGGAAAAGTGGCGGGCCGTCCAGTGAGGTCAGGGGTCAGAAAAGGTCCGTTTTCAGACAATAGTGTATACAAATTGGACACTGGACAGGAGACGGTGCTTGGCGCCGGAACTTCGGAGGTACGCACGCGTTCGGGGAGAGCCCCTCTACACTGCCACACTCTCCGCTAAGCGGGAGAGGTGTATTTGGAAAAGTGGCGGGCCGTCCAGTGAGGTCAGGGGTCAGAAAAGGTCCGTTTTCAGACAATAGTGTATACAAATTGGACACTGGACAGGAGACGGTGCTTGGCGCCGGAACTTCGGAGGTACGCACGCGTTCGGGGAGAGCCCCTCTACACTGCCACACTCTCCGCTAAGCGGGAGAGGTGTATTTGGAAAAGTGGCGGGCCGTCCAGTGAGGTCAGGGGTCAGAAAAGGTCCGTTTTCAGACAATAGTGTATACAAATTGGACACTGGACACTGGACAGGAGACGATGCTTGGCGCCGGAACTTCGGAGGTACGCACGCGTTCGGGGAGAGCCCCTCTACACTGCCACACTCTCCGCTAAGCGGGAGAGGTGTATTTGGAAAAGTGGCGGGCCGTCCAGTGAGGTCAGGGGTCAGAAAAGGTCCGTTTTCAGACAATAGTGTATACAAGTGGCCATACCCTAACCCAATAGTGTATACAAGTGGCCACACAACCCCACACCATAAAAGAATACAGACAGGCTTTGAAAGTTTAAAAAAAGACCTTTTAATTACTCTTTACTAATAAAACAGTGTACAAATTATCAAAAACAGAATATATATAAATACATTTTCCAATATTTGTTTTTAAACATTGCCAATTGTCTTAAGGTGGACTGAGAGGCTACTTTAGTAGTTTAGTAGTCACAGATTTGATCAATTTACTATATGTGTGTGTGTTAATAACAGCAAACATTATTCAAACACAATCATCATGCAAAACTGTAAAAATGTGGAAGTTCTAGGAAGTGCAAACCACACTCAAAAGTATAAAATGGTACTGCGTGCAACGTACCTAAGTGCAAAGATCACTCAAATGTATAATAAACGGGTACAACATGCAATGTACCAACGTGCAAACATCACTCAAATGTATAAAAAAGTATAACATGCAATATACTGAAGTGCAAACATCACTCAAAAGTGCAACACAGCAAACTTAAAGTGCAAACATTGTACACACACACACACACACACAAATTGATCAATAGATAGATGTACGTATATAAAGCAGAACCAGCTCAGTCCAAACATTGCATAGTCCTGTGCTCTAATGTTTGTTTTTAGATGATCACAGTAAGCACAAAGACAAAAGAAAAAAAGAAGAAAACATTTGATTAAATCAAAACCTAAAGGAAAAAAAGGAAGACCAAAATGACGTTCCCTCCTGGTGTCTTGGGAACATGTCAGTTCTGGTCCCTCGCATCCTCCATTTGTGACGTTCTCCTACAACAGACACAACAGAGCCTTTTAGGTAGTTTGTCCAAGATACAGTAAATCACAGTACATGCTTTAACTTTGTACTCAGATAAATATCTTTTTGCCTGACAACTCATGCATAACACAATCTCGCTTTTCACGGTGGCTTTTGAAAGTGTTGAGGCTCACATCAAACAGAACAGCTTTGGAAAACAAACAAGTGAAAATACCACAGCTGCTGCCGTCAGTTTGTTCTATGAAATTGGGACAACTGTGATAACACTCATATCTAAATGTAATACCCATACCTCTACCATACAATGCAAAGTACTGTAATGCTAAGTACCTTTGCAGTGGAAAAAATGCCTTAACCAGGTCTTGCTCATGCACACGTAGTGAATCCATTATCACAACATCTAATACTATAACATCACCATTCACTGTCTTTTTGGTGAAATCTACCGCGATGGCTCCCCAATGGGACTTATTTGCGTTGACGGGCAATATCACCAACTCGTAGTTCCACCAATTGCGTGATGCTCGTGATACATCTGGGAGGACACTGATGTCATCACACCAAAAACTCTGTAACTGTTGGCTTACAAAAGTGCTGGGACAAATAAATGCATTTTTTTTTCTTTCAACACTCGAAAGCAAGAGCTTATGGTACTCATCGATCATCTTATCACTCAGCCACTCGTTATTCTCCACAGCTGCCGTTGGAATGGATCTCCCTTTTCTAGCCCTTGTCTGCTTGTGTTGTTTGCATCTGTCTGTGCATTTATGTTTTTGTTCGACCTGCTGAAAGTTGATTAGTTTCACACTATTAGTTTTCTCGTATGACACGACAAAGCAACTAGCTGTGGTCAGTATTTTTAGCATCAGCTCAAAGGTATAGCCTGCTGTGTCAATGGATGCTTTTGTCATGATATGCCATTGCTGGTCTTTACACGTGTACAATGACACATATGGTGACTTGTCAAAAAATGCACAAATGCTGGACACAGCATAATCATTTTGGTGGTACAGACAGGAGAGAGTGAACGTTTTGGGAATTTCTGCACCAGATCTTAGCAGGAGAAGTAAAGTCTGTGGGCTGTGAATTACTTGATAGGTTGATAAGCTTAAGTCCTGCTTACATGTTTCACATTGGTCAAGTTGAGCAGAACATATTTTGGCAACTGTGTCCAAGATGCCTTTTTGTGACACTTCAAGTGGCTGCACTATGAGTTCTGATATGTTCTTTCTAGATGGTACGGCCTGGTCACCACATTGAGTACAAATATAGCGACCAAGACTTTTAAGGCAAAGCAGGTCATTTCCAAGGAAAGGAGCCCCAAGTGTGTCATTCACAAAGCTGTTTAATATGTGGTACACGTCTGTCATAGAAAATTGCCGAGACACTAATGACACCACCTGAGTGTTGGCAAGTTTCTCAAGCGCTCTTTTAAACAATGCTGGGGACTGCGCTGCTGCTGCTGCTGCTGCAAGCCGTGTGTGACATTTTTGGAAAGCAGATGTCTGTTTTAGAAATGTTAGTATTGGTAATGGTATGGCTTCACACATATTGTGATTTGGTCTTTCATTGCAAAAAAACACATCCACACATGCTCAAATCCCCTGCTCATTATAATCACAGACACGATACCGGCAGCATAATTAGAAATAACAGATTTTTTGTATATACATTTCAACAAAACATTTTAACATACTGTACAACAAGATCATTGATGCACTAACCTAACAATCAAATATTCACAACCTCTGTAGAAAATATAGGTTTAGTGTGTGGACTACAGTGGCTGGATTCAGACAAAACTGTTTTTTAACAACTGTAGTTGTTGCATTGACACACACACACACACACACACACACACACACACACACACACACACACACACACACACACACACACACACACACACACACACACACACACACACACACACACACACACACACACACATATACGTATACGTATACGTATATATATATACATATATATTATATTCAATGGTATTTGGGCTTTGTGCTCTAAAGAAATTGAGGGGAAAAAACACCATGCCATGACAAACACACACACACACACACACACACACACACACACACACACACACACACACACACACACACACACACACACACACACACACACACTGTATTGTATTGTTAAATATGTTTATAAACCCCCCACATGTTACACCTGTACAAGCTACTATTATTATTTATAGAAAGGGGATTGCCATCTTTGGCATTCCAATTTAAATCTGAAACCTGTTTACAGTCTAATCACAGTGGTTAAACATGGGTGTATGGAAAATGTGCTAAGTGCCCATTGAATGTGGATCAAAGGCCAATTTCAATAACGACCTGTTAGGGCGTATAGGCTAATTCTTATATTTACATCCATCAATGCAGTTGTGGAAAAAGTACTAAAATGTTTTACTTAAGTAAAAGTATCAATACTGCAATGTAGAAATACTCTGCAAAAGTAAAAGTCCTGAATTCTAAATGTAATTAAGTAAAAGTACTGGTATCAAAATGTAATTAAATATACAAATATTTGCTTGTAGATCGGCTATTTTCAAATTGCCAAAGTTTAAATAGGGCTGAAGTGGTCTTGTATAAATATAAAAATCTTTTGCTTGTAGATCGGCTATTTTCAAATTTCCAAAGTTTAAATAGGGCTGAAGTGGTCTTGTAATTATAATCAAAAATATACAAAGTAACAAGTAACTAGTATAATATCTGCCTCTGACATGTAGTGGAGTAGTACTTAGTTACTTTCCACCACTGTATACGTGTATTTTTCAAAATGCATAGTACAGTAATTGATTACATGTACTTAGTTACTTTCCACCACTGTATAAATGTCTTTTTCGAAATGCATGTATGTCTTTCATAAAACATTAAATGTGATGCTCTTACTTTGAAGGCAACCGGAAACCTTATATTTGCTAGCTCAGAAACCGGATGTGTTATATTTGCTACCGGAACGGAGCTGAAATCCTTATGGAGATGTGAACACTTCCTTGTTCTTTAAACATATGTAATTTGCACACCTCACCACTAGATGGTGTCGAAGTGCCTTTATTCTTCCTTGGTACAGGCCCAGGGATGAGTGCCTGTCACCACCTCACCACCACCGTCACCACCCACCCTCACTTATTTGCCCCTCAGCTGCATTAACCCATTAACCCCTTGAGCGGTTTGAGGCGAATTCGCGACAAACAAGATTTTACTTTAAAATCATATTGATTGACTAGGAACCCCTCGTAAACGAGATGCTACATCTCAAGGGGCTATTCCTAATAAAGAATTTCAATAATAATTGAATCTCCATTTCTGCTAAGCATCAAGCTAGAGGGATTTATAGTAGGACTTATTTATGGGACTGCAAAGGTGAAATGGAAGTGGCGGGGAGGCAGGACATCTGCTTTAATTTCTTTGTATTTTTCAGCATTTCCAAAGTAGACTGCTAGGTGGAAGCATTTGAAAATACAGTCTGTCTCAAGAGACTAACAAATACCACAACAACTAAAGGGGACTAAATTATTTAAAAAACAAGAATTCAAGCTCTCAACGGGTTGCGAGCTTGTAGATCTGCTATTTTCAGTATAATGAAGTGAAATGAAGTATCAGCATGGGGACGCAGACAAATAAAAAACAAAATATACCTCACTATTAAAAAAAAATCCCAAACCCACCCCCGACACACACACCAAAAAATATCCAATACAGCTCCTTTTATATTTATATGCTACTCTATGGGCGCGTTCGAAAATACAGCACTGAGCGCACTGGCCAATACAAACTAATAGGCGAGTGTGCTCCGGTGCGTAATTTCCGAACGCACCCTATAGCTAGACATTTAGCAGATGCCCTTCTCCACAGGCTGCAACTTATATGATGAGTAAGTTCCATCCGTTCGCTCGGTGAACAAAGATGGTGAACTATCAGGTCCACCATGGTACATATGATAATAATAATAGCTGGTGTGATAGTAGTCAGGATTGGGTGACTGCATAGTGGAGGAGAGTTGTATAAGGTTTGGTCCTTCCTGATGGTTGCACTTAAGTGGTTTGGGAAGAAGATCCACATGCATTTCAGGATCAGGTTTATCTGGGGTTGGCTACGGTACATATGATGGGAAGCCATAGTAAGTCAGAGGCTGTGGCAAGATAGGAAGTGTGTGACTGCTCACAACGGGTTCCACAGTTAGAGGGTCAAAAGGGGAGGTTGTAGTGGTGACAGTCACATGATCAGCATGATGCGACCTCTCATGCTCAGCCTGAAAGAGATGTGGAAGGTGGTACAAGTAGTGGTGAGGATAGGGAGTGTACTTCTGTACAAGAAGTTAAATATCCATGTTCAGGTTCCAGTACCCAGCATATGCCAGGTAATTGTCCCCCCCCCCCCCCGTCCATATATGTTTTTTTACTCTTTTTTTTTTTTTTTACATCTGTTTATTGCAGTTTTTTCCTCACAGAATGTATTTTAATAATAATAATAAAAAACGTATTGAACAGATAAAAGAAATACCACAAGACAAAATATAAATGAAAATATGAAAACAAAAAACAAAAACAAGAAACAAACCAAAGACATAACAAATCAACAACATACATAACCAAACGACAATTTTACTCTTTTTCTTTTTTATATACTCATTTTATAATATGATAAATTATTGCACTTCTGTTAAGAGGAGGACAACTGAATTCTAAAAAAGTTATTATTTTGTCTGTAAGCTGCAGCACGAATGACAAATTGCCTTAACTTGTGAGAAGCTCAACCCATAAATCTGCTAAAATAACAACAATAAAACAGACACTGAAGGCACTCCCATGTGAACGAGAAAAACAAACAAATTACAGTACTATAATGAAAAACATGACTAGCATGTCAGTCATGTTTGATAGAAAAATTTCACCCCTGAGCCGCCACAGCTCAAAAGAAAAAAACAGAAGTCTCGCTAGACGAGATTGAAATCTCGAGATTTCAATCTCGTCTAGCGAGACTTCTGTTTTTTTTTTTTTTTTGCATAGTGCTCTGTCACTATGAACGTCAGATCAAAAAAAAAAAAAAAAAAAAAGCTATTAAAATATGTGATCTAACCTAAGGCCTATCCGCGCACCTTTTAAGCTGTGGCGGCTCAGGGGTGGAGTTATGAAATTTTCCTACTGTACCATTCATCCTAAGATATCATAAAGTCATAGAAAAGGTAAGAAAACTTTAGTCCAAAATTCTCATTTAAGAGCATCTGCTAAATGCCTAAATTGTAAATTGTAGGTCTGTTTTGCAAACCATACAGTATGGTATGGCACAGGCTTATGAAACAGCTTTTTCACTTTATGAGAGAAGCCTATGACTAAAGGTCCTTGCACACTGGTGCGTCTTTTCGTTGCGTTTTATTTTTTTTCATTGTTTTTTCAATTTTTTTCATTGTTGTAAAAAAAACGCAACGAAAAGACGCACCAGTGTGCAAGGACCTTTAGTTACAGAAGTGGTAAATTGTATCACCAACTTTATGTAACTAATAATAATAATAAGTAGTGAAAGCTCTCTATCTATAGGGCAAGACCCCTACGGTCTTTTTTACAAACCAGTATTGTACTGCACATGGCTTATGAAACTATCTCATATTTTGACACTACTTGCCTTTTTTTTACGTTATGGGAGGAAACTGATTACAAAAAAAAATGAGAGAAGTGAGCAGTTACAGAAGTGGTTAATTTCATCATCAACTTTATGTTGAAATTTGTGGACCAGTAGATCATATCTCACACTACTGTAAATGGTTCTCTGGCTGTGTGTGTGTGTGTGTGTGTGTGTGTGTGTGTGTGTGTGTGTGTGTGTGTGTGTGTGTGTGTGTGTGTGTGTGTGTGTGTGTGCGTGCGCGTGTTTATATTACTTTCTGCATATTATTATTTATTTTACTCTGCATATTATTTATTTTACACTCATCTTCTTGAACATTACTGTTTAGTATTGACTCATGTGTGCCATTTGTCGCTCTTACTAGACTGCCTCTCTACCCACTAAGCTACGGCCGCCCCAAAGGACAATTTGATATACTGTACTTCCAGCAACTATAGGCGTCTAATTTATAAACTGTAAACATAGCAACATCATTTGGTGCAAATGTGTGTGCATGTCTGTGTGTAGGGGACACAGGGAAACTGTCAGAACCTTCCCTAAAACATCCGGGACAACGCTCCATACGTACCAGACTTCAAAACTGTGGAACAAACTCGCCCCTTTGCAGTTAGAACTACAGACTCACTCCCAATGTTACACCGTAATCTGAAGACACCTCAGACTCCACTTTAGCCTATAGCACTTGACCTAGCCTTGACGACCATGCAGTCTTATGCAAAGGTTAAAATGTAATTTCCTACAGTTCAAAGTACTTCACAGAGTTCATTATTCTAGATCCCGTCTATCTGAGATATACCCATCCATTACAAATCAATGAGAAAGGTGTCACGCTTCCCCATGCAATCTGAGTCACATGTTTTTTCTTTGTCCCATACTTAATATATTCTGGAGTGATTATTTTGCCATCCTGTCAAAGGTTCTAAGCTTTGAATACAGATAAACCCTCTCATAGCAATATTCGGGGTCTCAAGCGTCCCCTTCCAGACTAATTCTACACAATTAGACATAATAGCCTTTACATCTCTCTCTTTACATCTCTCCTGGCAAGACGACGTATTTTACTGCAATGGAAATCTTCCAAGGCCCCGTCCATCTCTACCTGGGTAAAGGACGTCATGTCTTTTCTCAAGCTGGAAAAAGATTAGTTTTTCTGTTAAGGGCACCCCCGCAATTTTTTTCCATAAGTGGAACCCTTTTATTAACTATTTCAGTTCCTTACAAACAAAAGTCAGCCTGGGAATATTAATTACAGCGGCCCTCATATTTGTAATTAAAGAAATGATAATAATGATAAATAGTGAAAGCTCATCTGTCAATCAAATAAATACAAATAAATACAATAAAATAAATACAAATTAAAGGGCCCCAACATGATAATCTATAGGGCAAGACCCCTATACGGTCTTTTTTACAAATCAGTATTGTACTGCACATGGCTTATGAAACTATCTCATATTTTGACACTACTTGCCTTTTTTTACGTTATGGGAGGAACTGATTACAAAAAGATAAAATAAGAGAGAAGTGAGCAGTTACAGAAGTAGTCAATTTCATCATCAACTTTATGTTGAAATGTAGATCTCACACTAGATATACTGTAAATGGTACTAAATAGCAGTAAAAGTGTGTGTGTGTGTGTGTGTGTGTGTGTGTGTGTGTGTGTGTGTGTGTGTGTGTGTGTGTGTGTGTGTGTGTGTGTGTGTGTGTGTGTGTGTGTGTGTGTGTGTGTGTGTGTGTGTGTGTGGGTGTGTGTGGGTGTGTGTGAGACAACCATGACGCCAGAAAACGCCAGGATAGACAGACGCTGCCTGCAAACTTATTAAGGGCTGTTTTATGAGTGGGACGGCGCTTTAGATATCATCTCCATAGCACTAGCATGCAGACTGACACGTGCAACGTTCGAATCCAGGTTGTGTTATTAGCATGTCGGAATAACGGCGTAAACAGCTTAAACAGAGTAAACTTCTCATGGTTGTGGGTGGCAACAATTCGGATCCACATCGGGTCGTAAATGATTGGGTTGTCACACACACACACTACACTTAACAGGATTAAATCACTGTCCAAAACTTAACTATACACACCGAGGGCATAACCCAAAAGTCTGCATATAGTTTGTCTGCGCACATCGTGGTGTATGGACTAGTACGTGTGGATTTTTTGTGAAAAAATCTGTCTATAACTTTTTGAGATATCTTGCTAAAAGATATCTGAGACAGACAGACAGACAGACAGACAGACAGACAGACAGACAGACAGACAGACAGACAGGTTAATGAACAAACAAACAGGAGCAAAAACATCAGCTCATTTGTACTCATCTGAGGGAACATAGGGCTGAGGGAACATACAGTAGGGTCTAATTTGGGATGGGGGGACATAGGGCTGAGGGAACATAGGGTCTAATTAGGGATGGGGGGACATAGGGCTGAGGGATAGGGTCTAATTTTGAATGGGGGGACATAGGGCTGAGGGAACATAGGGTCTAATTTGGGATGGGGGGACATAGGGCTGAGGGAACATAGGGCTGAGGGAACATAGAGCAGAGGGAACATAGAGCAGAGGGAACATAGAGCTGAGGGAACATAAGGCTGGGGCAACATAGGGCTGAGGGAACTTGAGTACGCTCCCATTAAAAAAATGCCTCTGGTGATAAACCCGCCCCACATTTGCATACTGGGCCCTGATTGGTCCCTCACAACTTCGGAGGGGAAGAAATCCAATCTCTATTGAGATGGGCCAGACCTAATCTGCCAAGGGCAATTTATTTTTGCCATATTTGGCATGGCATGTCAAATGTGTTGGGCATGTGGCATGGCATGGCACAGCATGTGGCATGGCATGCCTCATGCCAATTCATGCCACATGTCATGTCATGCCATACCACATGCCATGCAATGCCCCTTGCCATGCCATGATACTGTCATGATACTGTTCAGTCATAGCTTTGCCTCAGTAACATGCAGCTTCTAACACCTCTCAGAATAATAACATCTCAGATTGATATAACACTTTTACTACTTGAATACGTAGAGAAACTCATTTACAAAAGATGTGTACTAATAATAAATATGCTAAATGGTTACTTGGAACAGTTAACTGTGGTGGACATTTACAAGTGGGTTTTGGGCAGGTACCACTATTACCACAATAACAGATAGCTTTACTCCTTATACTATTTTTAGTTTCCATGTGTCTGATCATAGACATGAGCTCAAACATAAATGTAATGCTTGACATGTGAATGCTCCCCCATTATATTTGTTCTATGTTGGATCAGAACCCTAGGCCCTACCAGACCGCTCGAGACCCACTTGCTTTTGCTCAGACCAAGTTAGGCAAAGCAGCGTTCTCTGTCAGTGCTTCATCTGCTTGGAATGAGCTTAAGAAAGTCCTTAAAAATCTGTTCACTTTCTTCTTTGGAAGGAACATGCCCTGCCATGCCCTGCCACATGTCTTGCAATGTCATGCCCCTTGCCATGCCATGATACTGACCATGAAACTAACATAATACTGACAATGATACTAACATAATACTGACATGATACTGACCATGATACTGACCATGATACTGACATGATACTGACCATGATACTAACATGATACTGACCATGATACTAACATGATACTGACCATGATACTAACATGATACTGACCATGATACTAACATGATACTGACCATGATACTAACATGAACTGACCATGATACTGATATGATACTGACCATGATACTGACATGATACTGACCATGATACTAACATGATACTAACATGATACTGACCATGATGCTAACTAACTAACAAAATCACTCAGAATCACTCAGCACACATATGGTGCACTTTGAGTGAAGTTATTTGATTTAGTGTTATGGTTTTACTTTTACTTACTTTTAGTCCTACAGTCTTATTTGCTAATTCCAACACCAATTAAAATAAAAGTAAAAGGGGATATTTAGAATAGTTATGTTTCTCATGTACATGTCTTTTGTTATAAATAAAACAAATGATAATGACAAAAAAGTGACAGTACAGAAGAAAATCATAATCGGGTTATTGAATAATGACATTGATATTGATATTTCAATGACAAGATGATCCTTCATGGTCAAAACAATATCAGAAATGGAATTCTAAATGTCAGAATCAGTTGGACTAGACTTATTGCACTTGGTTTTACTCCTAACAATGGCCGGGTTATGGCCAAGGTCTTTGGAATAGCAAAGTGACCTTGACCTTGACCTTGACAGGTCAAAATCACCCAAAATGGTCATAACAATATCAGAAAGGAATTCCACACACCCCAATTAGTCGAAATGGAGGTATTATATGTGTATATACACTCAAAAACAAAAAAGTTGGATTTTCATCATAGCCGATGGCGGCCATATTTGATTTGGCCATTGCGCCATTCGTGGCACTATGGTGGACAAGCACCTCTGTGATTTGTCATGTCTAGGGACCCACTGACTCAGTTCAAGTGAGAAATTCCCCCAACACCAAATTGCGAACAGGTCTACAGGCCAGGTACTGGATTAATTGGTGGTAAAAGTGTCTTCTAGGTCCACCACTGTGTAAGGCTGTCACAATTACAAAGTTTAAGTTAACGATTGATTGTCACACAAATAATTGCGATTTACGATTTAATTGTGTTTGACATTGACATTGGAACATATGAATAAAAATGTAGCTAATTTCTGTTTTGCCTTTGAGGCTTCATAATCAAAAGTTGCACAGGGCAGATATGACAAATAACATTAATATACAAAGAAATTACTGACTGATTTAATATTTAATATTTAATAATAGCAGATCTTCAAGCTTACAACGCGTCATGATAAGACTGTCGATGAAGTCAACTTATCAGAGAAAAGGAGCACACGCACACCTGTTCACGCCCACAATTGGCCAATTACTCTCAAAAGTATAATTTGGGGTGAGTTGCAAGTAGAGTGATTTATGAAACTTATTTTATTAAGAAATTCTTAACTTTCTTTAACTAAGAAAAATATGAAGTAGCTGTAGCTATAGTAGGAATATGTAGCTTTAGCTGACGGTATGATGAGTTCTATCTGAAGATGCTGAACATGAAATTCGCAGATTCGCCATAATGACAGAAAAGTTATTATGGTGAAAGTGTGAACTGTGAATGATACAAAGGTCTATATTATTCGACCCAAGTTTCCTGTACCGCCTCGTTCCACAAGAGAGCAGCATTGCCTAACGCACCCAGCAAATGATTTTACCTCAAATTTCTCAACAAGAAATGTATGAAATGTCTACATTTGAATGATAATCCTTTTTCATGTTAGGCACAGCAGCTGAAATGTTACTTGCCAAATTAAGCCTACACAGACAAGTGAAATAGACAAGTGATGATGTAGGCTGTATAGTAGCCTTCTTGCACATTCCCCCATTGCTAAGATTAAGACTGAGACAAGATTATCATACCTGCTGTTGTACTTTAATCTCATGTAGAATTTTATAATTTTTTATTTATTCATTTTTACTTAATTCCATCCATTATTATTATTTGTATTACTATCTTGTTGTTGTATTTTTGTGTTTAGCACAATCTTTGGGGAATATGTCCCACCGTTTCACTGTTTGTAGCCTACCTGTGGGAGTGAGTGACAATTGATTCTCTTGATACTCCTTCCAGTGCCCTTAACCAAGGTACTGGCCTCATAGAGCTGGACCTGGTCCCTGGGCACTGCTCAGTGACTGCCCACTGCTCCTCATGGTTATTATGAGGATAGGTCACATGCAGATTATTCATTTCTCCATGAGGATCAAGAAAGCATAGTGTTAATCCTTTCACATAAAAGTTAAATAAAAATAATCATGCTAAAATGAATGATAGTGATTTAACTAGGTTAAAGGAGCACATCACACATTTTCAACCATATCTACATATAATTGGTCCTCACTAACAAGATGGCACCATCTTGGTCTGCTCGCACTGCATCTCAGGGCTGTGGATAGTTCCGGAACCTTACCTACCAATGACATCATCAGTTTTTTTATTGACTAAAGAACAACGGCTTCCATTCCATCATGCCAATTTTCCAGGGGGAGAAAGGCTGTAGTTTCTATTAGCAATCCCCATCGATGATGTCATTGGTAGGCAGGTTTCTGAACTATTCACATGCGGCCCACCTCTGAGATGCAGAACGAGTAGACAGAAATGGTACCGTCTTATAATGAGCCTTAGTGAGTACCAATTATATGAAGATAAGGTTGAAAATGGCTGAATTTCTCCTTTAACTTCACATTCCAGATGTTCCATCCGCTGAACACAAAGATAGGCCTATTGTGAAATAGAAAGGAAACAAATACCACTTTTTTTCTCCATGAGCACCTGGTCATTCTGTTTCCTACTGTGAAATACGTGAGCAACCAAGGTGAATGACCATACTGTGCTGTACATAGCATCTAGTGCCATATAATAAATAATAAATCAATTGATCACATTCACACGGTTGGCATTTTGCTCTTACGTCATACTCCCATTGGCATTTGTTCAACTGAAACATTCCGTCCACACACAATGATCTGAGCAGCTCCCTGAACTCCACGAGGAAGCTCACCGTGTGTGTGTGTGTGTGTGTGTGTGTGTGTGTGTGTGTGTGTGTGTGTGTGTGTGTGTGTGTGTGTGTGTGTGTGTGTGCGCGTGCGTGCGTGCGCCTGTGTGTGTATGTGGGGGGTGGGGTTAAGCTGACGGGCGCGGCAGTGGTGATGACTCATATTTGGAGTTGCCTAGCTACGACCAGGAGCTGTTTTCTTTTCAAGAGCGTCGACTCTCAGATGGAGAGCACTTGGTGTACAGTGTCTGGATTTCATTGAGAAAACAAGACTATAGTTGGGGGGGGGGGGGGGGGGGTGTCACAGGCTGCCACAGCAGACACACAGCGGTGGCACTAGTCCGGAAACAGAAGGAAGTAGAAGCACTCCCAGAGAGAAGAAATCACGTGTGGGGAAACTGGAGTTAAAAGTAGCAACAACAGAGAGCAGGAGGGGGGGAAAGAGAGGGCTAAAAAGAGAGGAAAAAAAGGTGGCTTGGGGTGAGAGAAACGGATTGAGAATAAAAACCTCTGACCAGTAACCATGGAAACGGGCCGTCCAGCTAAATATGAGGAATTCTTTCTTTTATTTGTATTGAATGTAAACAGTGACTGGACCACCACAACAACTGACACACACACAATATCTGCTCTCCATTCAGATTTTCTCAAAAGTGCAGTGGTTAAACCCCCACCGCACACAATGTACACAATTTCAAGTTGCAACATGATATAGAGCTGTGAAACGGCTCATTCCATGAGTAATGAGTCAATGTTCAAACCGTAGGCAGCCGGCCAGCGGAGCACATGCTAATACTTAAGAGAGACACGCCATTTTCTTTGCTGCATGTTTAGTCTGTTTTTTATTTTTATGCCTTAATTAGATTTTGATTGCCCACTCACTCACAGTTTACTCCTGATTCACGAACAAGGACATATGTTTTTTTCTGGTCTGTTGGAATTCCCCTCACCAAGAATATTGGGGAACTTAAGAGCCCTTGTAACCATGGCCTCATACTACAGTAGTTTCTGCTTTAATAACATGGCGCACTCATTCTGTGATCTTTGTTCTGTTCTATTTTCACTCCATTTAACGCACCATTGCCAAAACAGGATCAAATTTGAATCCCTTTATTCTAATGCTGTGAATAGTTGGCAGTGGATCCCAGTGTTTCTGCTACAGGGGAATCAGTCAGCACGCCCACAGTGAAACCACAGTGACAGTATCATTCAAATACTAAGACAATTCTGCCTACTGAAACAGCCGGTGCCTATCACAATGACCTGAAATGTTGTACCGTTATTTGGCACACTTTTTATGAATAGTGTGGTGACTATTCAGGCAGGTGTGGATCTTGAATAATACTTACCCTGCCTATGTCCTCCTGACTGGATATCTTAATGTAAGTGTTGCATGCCTTCAGTCATTTGGGCATCGAGGGAGAGAGGAAGAGGAGGTCCATCCACAGTACCAGCGATGTGGCAGAGAGGGCCTCAATATGACTGTGGCTTAAAAAAGAACATCTTGACACAAGCTAGGGTCTGATCATCCCTGGCTGGGCCACCTGGAGGAGGGTTTATGTTGAAGACCCGAAACAGTGATTCCAGGAACATCACGGAGGATTTGTCCAGAGGCGTCAGTAGATGAATGCACATAGTACATTATATGCTTAAAATCTAGTAATCACATTACTAGAGAGTTCCTGCACAGTAAGATCCTCATTGTTCATTTATCTATATATAACTCAGAGAGTGTAAGAGTTAAATGAACAGTAATTTAAAAGGATTATACTGTGTTTAGGCTTAGCTGTTAATGAATACTACCAAAACAAGCCCACACATTTATCATGAATATTTGCCAACCAAATAGTGAGGCTTACCACGTCGGCCCCTTTATCACCAGTTCCTTTCTCACTCACCACTGGAGACTCATTAATCGGCTCTGCACACAACTGTATAGTCCCAGGTTTCCAGAAGGTGGCATAACTGTTTCCTGTTCCGGTTCAGTGTGCCATGGCTTTGTTTGATTGATTCGGCAGCAGATTTGAACGGGAAACCCAACTGACACCGAGCCAATCAAATGAAGCTATGGTGAAATGAACCGGAACAGGACCTTCTGGCTGGAAACCTGGGACTACAGTTATGCACAGAGCCTATTAACTAATACCCACAGTTGGCTGCGGTTATATGCCTGGTAGTGTCCCTAGGTGCAGTACATATATATAGATATACAGTATATAAGACATGAGTGATGTGACATGAGCTGCATGCAACAACATGGAAAACCATGTATACCCTTCAGTCAGTAACAGCAATTGAAACTGGTCGGCTCACTCATTCAAAATGCTGGGGAGCAGGTCCTGCCTCCCTGGAGCAGAAATGACAGTCAGGAGAGAGAGGGAGGAGGGAGAGAGAGAGAGAGAGAGAGAGAGAGAGAGAGAGAGAGAGAGAGAGAGAGAGAGAGAGAGAGAGAGAGTTTAAAAAGGCTGTTGTGCACCAGAGCCTATGGCTGTGTGTGTATCATTCCCTCAGGGATATAGGGTGAGATTGTATGTTCATGCTTGTGTGTGTGTGTGTGTGTGTGTGTGTGTGTGTGTGTGTGTGTGTGTGTGTGTGTGTGTGTGTGTGTGTGTGTGTGTGTGTGTGTGTGTGTGTGTGTGTGTGTGTGTGTGTGTGTGTGTGTGTGTGTGTGTGTGTGTGTGTGTGTGTGTGTGTGTGTGCGTGCGTGCGTGTGCCAGCCACTGATTTGCATATGTGCTAAGTGCAGTGTCGGTTATCCATGTTTGAATCCAGGCCGGCGGCAGCAATGGGAGCAGTGGGATGTGGGCGATTGTAGACGTTTCCCATTAGTCAACAGGGCATGGGTGAGGTGAGAGTTTCATCATAGAGCCACCTGCACGGGACCTTGTGTTTCCCATAACTTACGCAAAAGTACACCCACAACCGTCCCCTGCAAATCCTGTAAATATACACCTGGGGTTGGTTATGTTTTCATTTATGAAAAGGAATTCAAGGACTCTCTGTGAAGGGAGTGACGCTGTGTAATTCCTAATTTATGTTCTGTGATACCACAGTGCCTTATGCCAAAAATAGCTGATCTACAAGCTCACAACCTTGTCACAAGCTTGTCACAAGCTTGTAGATCCGATTGTAGGTTGGCGTGCGACATCGTACAATAAGGCAGTATAAGGCAGTGTTCACTAGGGGTGGGACGATATATCGATATATCGATATATCGCGATACTTTCTCCCGCGATAAATAATCGATATACTCCCGAAAAATATCGGTATTTGTGATACGTTGTTTTTCCTACTCTGTATTTGTGTAATGATGATTTTGAACTGTTTGGTGCTATTTTATGTGTTTATGAATTGAATACAAGGACTATCGTGATATATCGTTGGTGAATTTTCATGCAATATATCGTGATATCGCAATATATCGATATTTTCAGATATCGTGATATATCGTTGGTGAAATTTCTTGCAATATATATCGAATATCGTGATATCGCAATATATCGAACATCGTCGAATATCGTGATATATATTGTTATCGTGGGCCTAATATCGTGATATATATCGTATCGTGAGGTACCCATATCGTCCCACCCCTAGTGTTCACACTATTTACTATTTATCTACACCAACTAGTTAAAAACTTTGTTCTCAATAATCTGTAAATTCCATAGATTACATTGAAGTCTGTTTGAGTCAGTCACGCCCCTACCCCAGTCCCCTCTTCTTCTTTTCTTTTTTCATTTTCAGCAGAAAAAGCAATCTAGACAGAAATCTTTCTTCGTAAAAGGCGCGGCTAGTGCGACCATACACTAAATTGGGCTTAAGGCAGAGAAACAACGGAGGCTGAGAGAGACAGACCGACAGACAGTCAACCACAGACATACAGCTTTACTATTGTGTAAAAGCGGCAGTGACTTTCCTGTGGTCGCATTCACTCCACTGGCATGTGAGACGGCACTTTGCTGGCATTGTTTCACATGGTGGTGTGGAAACACACTGTCACTGGTGGGGCTCCTCACAAACATCTTAATTAAGGGATTTGAACCCTGCTCAAGTGGGCTAAAGTGATCTATGCCACCCCATGTTTACCCACTGATGTCACATTTTTTATGTTTTGGTCAATTCAGGTGAACTTTTATCCCATTGTACTGTTGGGTCTCTGTCCTTTCAATATTCATGGAGAGCAATATGGTTTCTATAATAAAGTATGTGCAGGGCCATCCTCTCAGCATGAAAAAAGGCCTGACAAACAGTTTTCCCTTCTAATGTTACATACTATACACTGATACCTTTATGGAAAAACATAAGTGCAACATTTCAAATATACAAATGCAAGCCCTGCCCACACCAACATCACTTGTTCAACATCTCTCGATTGTGACCTTCACCGTTGACCTTTACAAAATGTAATCATCTCTTATGGGCAGCCTACTGATTATTCAGACCAGTTTCATGAAAAGCTGCCCATCCGTTTTCAAGTTATGTTGCTGCAAACCAAACAGACAAACACACTTAAAGGAGTAGTTCACCCAAAAAATTACCTATTTTCTATCAATTACTCACCCCATGAAGCCTTGAATTCATGGAGATTTTAAATGGTCACATTCCTAGGCCAATAATTTGATGACCGGCGGAGTCTCAAAGAGACTCAAAGAGTCTCCTACCTCAAAGAGTCAAAGACTCAGAGGGTCTCCTACAGAGTCTCCTATTGACCAATGACCCGGTCATCAAATTATTGGCTTACGAATGCGACAAAAACTAAACAATCTCCATGAATTCAAGGCTTCATGGGGTGAGTAATTGAGAGAAAATAATTATTTTTTTGGGTGAACTACTCCTTTAAGACCAATTACAATATCATACCACACATTGCTGTGGACAGGGTGATAATGATAGATTCCTAGACTATCAACCTAAAGGTACACAGCAAAATCCTCATTGTTGAGGATTTTCTTATTTATACAAGTTCAGTATCTGGGAGTGTGAGGACATGCAATTTCATTGGCTAACCGCTCTCCCAGGTCCTTACCCTGACATCAACCACACCAAACCCATGCCTAAACCTAACCATCTCTAATGTAATGTCTAAGGACAACCATTTTAGCCATATACAGTACCTGAACTTAACCATCTCTAAGATGATTAAGTTATGTCAGCTCTGTCGCCTCTGGCCTTTCATGCAATGCATTGTGGGTATGATACTTCCAGTTGTGGAGACTCAAAAGATGTATTGTGACCCTGAGACATAGAAAGGTGAGGTAAAGCAGTTTATTTGTATTTTGGGAAAATAACTGAATATGTTGTCTTAAGCCAATTCAGCGCAGGCAAGAGTCCATA